>NW_020799095.1:86493217-86517880 GCF_003259725.1 Athene cunicularia
AAAGATTGACCAGGAGAAGGAGGGGAATATAAGTGGTAAAAGACCAACCACAGCATGAAATATGAAACATAAATCACTGGGGTCAGGGAGAGCAGGGGAACTTGGTTACTAAGGCTCCAGATGGATTAAATAACGCACGTCCTGAGGGAGGGTGGGAAGGCAAGCGCTAAAATAATAACAGAACAGAATGCTCCTATGTCGAAAGGTTTGAAGACAAGCCTTGTTAATTCAGAAAACAGCAGAGTTAAATTAGCCCATGTCCCTGTGAAAAGTAGTGTTACATATTGTGCAGGAGAGATAAATTTTCACTCACTCTCTCCAATACACTGCCCACTGACAAGTAACTGCTGTGAGTAGTTCATTAAAATGTCCAATTCATGGGAGACTTTCAAAATTTATAATGCTTCCTATAGACAACAGGGTCAAGTTCAATGAGAAAGGAAGAGAGCAAAATAACTAAAGGAATTATTCACTAATTACCTTTTAAACACATTTACAATTTTTTTTTCAGCAAGTATTAACTTACTTTTAATGCCTCCAGGTTTACGTCTTTAAATCAGAGAGGGAGATCAGAGTTCAGCACACATCCCTGTTTTCGCTGTCCTCTTGATGGAAGATTTTTGAACATGTAAGACCATGTGCTATGGCCTTTAGAGTAAATTATTTTAGAAGATATAGGATAAGACCTTTAGCAGGGAATGCAACAGTGATGGTAATTTTAATTAGGTTTCATTTACCTGTAAACCAAGAATATACATTGAAGTTCAGTAATTACCGATGGGGTGGATAAGTACCGCTTATTATTAAAACTACTGGACACCTGTGACAAGAGCTCATTGCATGTAAATAACCTTATAGAATTATTTGGGATGAAATATCTTTTCCTAATGGAATACAGGAAGTTGAATTTTTTACAGAATTTCAGCCATAATGATTAAGTTATTCCATAAATATTCTAAAATTCGAAGGATAATTTACTTATCCCAGGTAAAAAGTCTTTTAGATAGGAAACTGTATATTCTACAGGATTTGGAGGAAGGACTGTAACAATGGAAGGAAATTTGTGCATGCATTTATTTCCTTTTGAAAACCTTTCCAAATTTATCTATAGCTTGGTGAAAAATATACTTCCCCATGCTAAAGTAGTCATGCTCATCAATGCCAATGGATGAGTAGGACTTTTCTGAAAACTGTAGCTTTAGACTCCTGCAGATTGTGTCAGGTTTCCCATGTCTCATCATGCCTCTGCTGTCTACAAGGCCTTCTAGTACAAGGTTTAGTCTTGCTCTTAGTCCTCACATAGGTTACAATTATTATTGCTCCTGGTTTCTCCATTAGCTCAACCTTGGATCCTGAGAAGACCCAAATCCCAGAAAGCTATCTATAAAATGTTTTCAACTGTCACTACAACAGGAGTATATTTTTGGACGCTTCTATGTGTAAGCAGTATAAAATTGGTCAACAACTCGACTGTCTTCTGAATGAGAGATAATGATGGATTGTTGGAACACAAGGACTGACAAGCTGGGATAAGGAATGAGACAATGGATTGGTCCAAGTGGGTGAAGGAGACTTTTTTGTCAAAAGAACAGGAAGATGTGATGACTGGAAAATTATTAGAAGAATAAATGAGTCAAAGGAAGGTTGGAGAAGGATCCCAAAGGACAACTGGAAGTGATTCACAGGAAAACTTAGAAAGGCAAAGACAAAATGTGGCTAGGCCTTTATAAAGGCTAAATTTAGCTAAGGACAAAGCGGTTAATTGGGAATTGTTGCCAGCATCAGGAAAAGGTTTCCAGAAATTTCCAGAGAAAGGTGGGCTACATTAACAGGCTGTTTTCTAAACATCACCTAGGATTTGTTAATTAATATAATACCCTGTTTAGATATTTACTTTAGGGATAGCAAAGGAACTTTTCTTGTAGAAGCTGGAAGATGTGTAATGAAAGTGAAGGAAGGAAAGTTCAGGGAAGGAAGAAACAGAATAATCTCATGGTTAGGACTACCCAAGAAAAGTGGAGTGGATTTAAACTTGCAGATTAAGACAGATAAATTTAGGGGTCTACATATGAACAATTCAGGTGTTTACATATGCTGCATCTCCCCCTGTACTCAGCTAATTATAGTATACTCAATACAGTTAATGGAAACTCAGGGCTACTCAGCTGAGCACATGTGGGTATCACCCTCAGGAAGACTCCATTGACTCCAGGAAGACTCCATGAAGACTCCAGGCTGACACTGTCAGGATTCAAATCCTAGCTTCAGACACTGTTTATGACTGTGCTACAGAGTTCATCTATGTTCCTGGGCAAGAAATTTTAAAAGAGTTTTTCATGAGACCACTATATGCAAGTTTCGTAGGGGTTCTTGGTTGGATGATTAGAGACCCAAGGACTTGATTGGCATAAGCACTGAGAATTCACAGCTGCAAGTGAAGCAAATAAAAATCATAATTTCAGCTTACAAAATGATATCTAATTATAGTATCTTTGAAAAAAATTCAGGCAACAGGCCTCTCAAATTCAGCGCCCATATTTGAAAGTATCTTTGACATGAATCTCATTCCAAACCAGTTCCTTTTGCGGAAGGGTAAATTCCCTTATCTTTGTTAAGTCCCCATATAAAAGAATGATCACCACTATAGAGAAGCCATGAATGACATTCATCACTGCATCTTCAGAAGAGCCTTGAATAAATAAGTATGTCCTGGAGACTACACATTGAATGGTGAGGGCAAAACAGTATAGTGAATGGTTATTTGTAAGAAAACATTACCCATTGTATGAGGCAAAGGTCCCATGGAATAAAAATAGAATCTAATCATATTATTAACAACTTTATAATAATACACACACTGTCAGAGTAAATTAAGGTTGCATGAGCAATTTTAATTCTGGGGTTTTCTAATTTTTGAATGCTTGACTTTGCAACCTTAATAGCTTCTTTTAATATATTTTTATGTGCAACTATATAAAGTGCAGAGCCTTTTGATTTATAGCAAATGAGTATTCTTTGTCTGCTAGAGTCATGTACATTATTAGTTCAAGTGGAAGAGCAGGACTTAGATTATATGTGTTTAGAGTGTCATGTTATGGCTTTTTAAAGTATATCTGACAATGTTAAAATGCTCACGAAAACACAGGGTGAGAGGATAAAGATGGATGTGACTGAAATAGCTAACTTTCCGTGTATATTTGCAAATTTGTTCATAAATATTCAGAACATTGTTTTTAGAAATTAATTACCATTAAAAAAACCTCCTTAATTGTTATTTTATTAAAACATGAAACATATTTTAAACCAGTTTCTGGAGGGTTTTTTTTCTTTTAAGGTGGGCCCAATATAATGTTCAAACATTTACCTAAATCATATGAATAGTCTCATTAACTTCAAATGAAACTCAGTTAAAATTATTATTACTGCTTTAGTGGAACATGACCTTTTGATAATTGTTTAAAAATAACACTTGTGGGATAAATCTCTATATGCGGTGTTCCAGATCTTTTCATATGTAGATTCCCAGAAGCAAGGAAAGAAAAAAATTTTAATTCTCAGTAGCTTACTTTGTCCCTTCCTTTACTAAATGATACTGAAAGCTCCTCATGTGTTTTTCCATAATTACTCCACTTCAGCATGATACTTCTCCTTGTACAATCTATATCAGGCTATCCTCACCATACTCAACAGCATCCATCCTCATAGAGGGTAATTTTTGCTTCAGAAAGTGCTTAATCATGACACTAGTTCTCAAATGACATGTCCTACCCTTTGCTTACCAGTGGGATTCCTGTGCTGTCAGAAGCAGAGTGTCAGAAAAGGGAATTTGGCCCCAGACTGTGCCATTACATTTCTGTGTCAAATAAGGCCAGGGATAATGAAAACCATCTCCATCACAACCACTATTCCGCTCCACTGTTTGTAACCCATGGATTTATGATCTAAAACATAGGCTTCCATATGACAAATGAAAAAAATTCCATCTAGATAAGGGGGTGGGGCACAGGACAATTTTTACTTCACTTCAGCAAGACCACTTTTTGTGAATAGAATGAGGAGGGTTGCTCCTGGAAAGCTATGACATTTACTCAGATGTACAAAAGTAAAAACCATCTTTTTCAGATAATTGATTTTAGATCATTCTAGAACTCAAATTAACTGCAACATCTTGAGGTGTTTAATTCTAAATAGACCAAAAATTGGGCATTCCAAACATTTTTACAAAATAAAAATTATCTCAAAAATGTAGTTGGAAACACTTAAATATTTCCTTCAATAAAGTTTTCTGTTTAATGTGCATATTAAATATATCAACTAAATGTATATATAAATATATAGATAAATATCAGTACATACATATTTATAATATTACAATTAAAGCAGTAATGTATGTTTCAGTGAAACAGAGAAAACAGTCTTAGAAGTGCTCATTTTATCTCATTTAACAACAAAGGAAAAAAATATTTTCATTTTCTATTTTAAAAAGTTGTGAAATGGACATATTTCCATCAAATATTTCATTTTTCTAAATCTACATCTTTCAGTCAAAAACTGCTCAAACACTATGCTGACTCTAGTAATTAATTTCTTATCCTAAGGGAGACAATAACTTGTTTTCACATTGATGCAATCTTCACAGATTCTGTAACCTTTTTAAAAAGAGAGAAACTGGAATTGATTCAGAAAGCAAGTAGAGTGTGAGAAGAATTTCCAGGGAAATCAAGAGACCACCTGCTAATGTCATGTTTTCTCAGGTGAGAAACAATACACACAGTTTTCACAACTCTTTATCCAAAGTGCAGAAATAGCTACTAAGACTCGCTATTGAGCATGACACAACTCTGGTTGCTGCCCACAGAAAGAAAGGAACGAATTACTTATGCTTTTTTATTTTGTTGAGTCATCACTAAAATATGAATAATGAGTGTATATACATCTAAAAATACATTTTGAGAAATTAAGATTGTTCTGTTTTTTCTACATGTATCTCCCTGTGCTACGTTTTTTTAGTGTCTCTGCTGCTGAGCATTCTTAAAAATCCGCAAAGTTTAATAGATATATATTCACTTTCTGTTGAATGACATTTATTTGTTATCATGCCAATTTTAAGGCCAACTCATTTTTTGAATAAATAAACAAAATCTTTCAGTACACATATGCATTTCTCGTGTAATTCTGGAAACATTTCTATCTGTAGTCGAAGTCAAAAAACTTCTAACAGTTCAAATGTAGCCAAAATGAGAAAAAAAAAAAAATCAGCAGATGATATGACAGTGTTAACATCACTAGAATTATTCCTTTCAATTGTATTATTTTTGTTAAATAATTAACTAAAATACAAGTAATAAACCCCTTGGTTTTTATTTTTGTTGCAGCAAATATGAAAATGGTAACAGAAAACAGACAAAATATTACTACTACTTATTCATGTTCTTGAGTGACATCACTCTAGTCACTTCATAAATCAAGAGAGAAAGACAGAAAAAATGCATACAGTGACAGTTCTTTAGATTATATACTTCTGGTGTTATTATTCATATATCCTCCTCTGAAATCACACAGAAAAGCTCTGAGCAGATGTGAGATTCACCTGACAGGTGGTGTCCCTCTACGTTTTCCCCATTCGGGAATGGCTGGGACAGCTGTGGAACTTTTCAGTGTTGCAAGCATTAAGGTTTCACAGGAAAAGGAGGTGGCTAATGTCCAATACAATAGACTTGTATTTTGCACGGAGATAAAGATCTGGAGCTTACCTGAGGCTTCTCTTAGAAGAGCAGTTTTTGGCATCCCTCGAATGAGCAGTACCCCACTTCATACCTGTCTCCTGATTCCACTGTCTATGGTTATTAGGTTGGCTCAGAGTTAGAGCTAGATACAGTGGGAACAGCTTTTGTTTTGTGAGCTGTCTTCTCCATCTTAAGGATCTGCCTGATTGCAGTGTGTTCTACTAACAAAAGTAGAAGGGAGGTGAGAGATGAGCCTCATCAGCCTTGTCTGCCACAGGCTGCTATTCCTTAAAGAAAACCCTTTCCTTGAGTGTTTCAGGATTTATCCCCAAAAGGAAAATAGTTTCTGGGATTTCTTCAATCCTTGCATCCACTGCACACACACAAAAAAGGAATTTTACCAGTAATGCAAAGATTGTGAAAGACCTCTTACAGCATTTCTGCTCCATAAATGCATGTCAGAGAAAGAAATGAGAAACCATAATTCAGTGTATTTCACAGCAAGAGCTCAGATCCTGTCACATCTTTTCAAGTCTGTAGCTTGCTGATGAAGCATGGTCCATTACAGAAGAATGCAATTCTGTTGGATGGTCTGAGTTATTAGTGGAAGAGTAGCACACTTCGCCAACTTGAAATTCTCTTGGCGGGATTTCTATACAATTAACATACATTTCTATCAATTCTTGTTTGTTTTGAGTTTTATTAAGTAATATCAGATTGCTGCATTTTATGTCTGCCTTGAAAGTACTCTAATCAGAAATGCACTGGAGCACAACTTGCAGCAACTTTGGTCCAGATGTTAAAATTGTACATTTAGAAAAGAAAGGTTACTATTTAGATAAGATTATGCACACTTAAAGTGGTGAAGGAAATACTTATCCCAGGCATGTTATTTCCACAGATAATTTCACAAGTCTCAGTTTTTATAATACATAACACAAAACATAAATTCCTCAACAAAGAGCATCCATCTACATAGGAAAATTAAATTGCCATTCACCTTTGAGGAATCCCATTTCTTTAACCTTTTGATTTAAATAACTGAAATCAGCAGGTTTTCTAGCCTATGAAACTAACAGCTGGATTATGTATGGCTTTTTCTTCTGTCAAAAAGAAGCATGTATGTATTGAAAATAAATAATGGGAAATTTTATGCAAAAGATAATTATAAAATGATGATATTTTTATAAAAATAATGTTTAACTTGGTAGTACATTCTCAGTTAAATCTACAATATCTTTCATCCAACATTATAAAACTGCTTATACTCAATATTGATAAATGCATTACTTTGTAAAGCTACAGCTGAAATAATGTTTCAAAGCTGCACCTGGCAAAACAATAATAAATGCATTTTGATAAAATTTCAATTCCATTTGGGGGGATTTATTTCTAAAATGGTGGTATGCTCTCCATCTCATAAAAAAAATTGAATGTGTTCTGGCAGCATCTTCATCCGAATAGCAGCTTGAAGGGTGTCTGAAGTACTGCTGTTATGTCTGGAAGACTGTACCAGGACCTTGTTTGTCAGACTGCATGTTTGTCAACATTGATATATCAAAGGGGTCAGGTCAATAGTGCTACAGTATAAAGTGAGCAGCACAGGGTCAAATAGGAGCCCTGAGACTTGTACCAAGATCAGATAGGAAAAATATGAAGTACATTTAAAAGGAGCCAATTGCATTTCTCACTTCACTAAATGCAGGTGTATGTTGACCTGGATGGTGCTTTTTTAGATTAAGAAAAGAAGGTAACTTGCAACAATATTAAAATAGGAAAACATTAGGAGCAGGAGCAGAACACTTCGAAGTTTGAAAATCCTCTTCAGGTCTTAAAAGCTCGTAAGAGGATGAGAAAGTAGAGTAAGGTTGGATGGAACAGAAGCAGTGGCCAAAATCACATTTCCTTCTGGCACAATATATTCCCAGCCTGGATAATGCTCCCAAGCACACTCATGATCAAATCTAGATGTAGTAATCATCTCTCCTTCAGATATTAGCAATGTTGTCTTTCTTTGCCTCTCTGTCACTATGTTTCTTTTCAAAATCTGTCCTCATTTTAGGCTGTGATTACACACACCAGTCAAAGATGGTGCCTTTGATCAGTTATCATCTGCTTTTACAGATGGAGGCAATGTGATTTGCCCAAGGCTGTAGAGCAAATCAGAAGCAGAGTCAGAAACAGAATCTGGATCTAGATTTAAAATAGATCTGTTACCAGTAGACCAGCTGAGCAATAGACTTTGCATATTTATGCCATTTTAGCCAAATACTGCAAACAGTATTTGATTTTCCAGCCCAAGAAATGTAATTACAACAATATGTTATTGATTTGCATGGTGCATTCTGATGTTGATACTAAATACTTTACTGGAGAACGGATAATAATATGACTGGGTAGATGGACAGCTGCCATAAACCAAAAGGATGTGATGACATTCTTCAAGGAAAATATCCCAGTGGATCAAAACTAGTGTTCAGCAGTTTAAGCGGAAAGTCAAATGTTAGGACACTGAACTCAAAAGCCCCCACCTAGTACACTGTCACTCTGCCATCTGTCAGAGTGAGCTGGGCTAACACCAAAACAAAACAAACATTTACAGCTAATCTCTACTGAAGGTTTTAAAAATTATTCCAAGCAGTTATTCAGCTACAACCCAAGGACAGATCTTCACTACCACCAAATTAAGAGACATTTTACACAGTGAGATCAAGATGTTTTTAATTGGCTCAGTTGAAAAAGGAGTCCTCAGAGCACTATTATCTATGCTGGTTTTCTGAGTGAAAAACAAAGCGAATCAAGGCCAGAGAAAGAATTTCTGTACAAAACAGATGTATATATGCTGAGGGCTGACATATTTTTATCACCATTAAGAGAGCTGTCCTAAGATCAGCATTGCTTAGTCAGGAAAGAAATATCTGACAATGTATGGCATGCATCTGTTAATACTTAGTGTCCCTTAGCAGAAAGTTGACAGGGTCTGCCCAGGAGTTTAACAACCAGCCCCACCCTTTTTTTCCCCCTTCTCTCTCTACATAAGGAACACTCCTTCTGTTTTGAGATATAAAATGGCAACCCTGGGTGTTTTTTTGGTTTGTTTGTTGTTTTTTTTTCCTTCCCCCTAGGTTTTTCTGTTAAGGTCAACATTGCTTCAGAGTCCACCTATCACTTCTAATTCAGTTGTTTCCAGTATTCATTATATCACTTCTTAGCACAAAAAATATCACCTTCCTTGACTCTATCTGTGAGTCCTACTGCTCATCATGAAGAAATTCAGAGCTGTTGAATGATGATAGGTTAGAATGAATAAAAAAGTGTCTGCAACAACAACAAAATAATAAAAAAGGGGAAAAAAAGAAGTGGAGAAGAAGGTTTCTGAAGAATGTGGGAAAGATAAATAGGACTGATACTTTGTTTCATTGTCAGTAGCACTCTGGGGTTATTTGAAGCACTTATTTATGCACTGTAAGCAGAACAATACTGTGGAAGAAATGATTAAATACCAGCTCTCCGAGCAATAGACATCTCATTGTGGCAGGCCTAGACTCACCACTGGGTGGTTTTGATAAAGGCAATATGAGTTGATAACTGATACAGTTTGCCAGGGAGTCATCTGGGGATGCTGACAGCTACTGTGCTTTAATAAAATCATTAGAATGTAAATGTTTTTATTGCGAAATAAAGAGCCTCCAGCAAAGTTGACACTATCGCTGCTCCCTCCACTGAATGAAAGCACCGATTAGCATTCAAATGATATAATGATAGTCTGGTTATCTTTATTAAAATTTTTCAAATCGAGTCTTCATTTTGCATGATTGAGTTTTAAACAAATGCAATATTCAGTAGGCTGGTGAGCCAGTCTGAACACTCTTGAAATAATTAAAGTGTGCCTTTTATTTTTTTAAACATGTGTTTCATAAGCAATGAATTGGATTTGCTATTTTAATATGACAATATCTAGTTAGCTTTGCATAAAATAGGGATGTTATAGCATAATTATTGAAAGGGTACAACTTTTAAACATATGTTTCATAAAACTGAATTCAATTTTCTGAAATGTGACAATGCCAGTCAGCTACTGAAATAATATCAAAGGATGACTTGATTGTTTAGGTTAATTTCATGGACAGCCTTTACTGTATCATAATTGATGGTAAATGGGATGCTTTGTGGAATTTATTTTCAAAGGAAACCTAGAACTCATTTCCCATAATGTTCATCAATTTGGGCTTCAGACTTTTCAACTGCAAGAAAACGAAGCAGATTCTAAGCAAAAAGTTCAGACCTTGAATTTCTGCAACGTATTATTTAATGTAAACTATCAGAGATTTTGAACTACCCAAGAAGAGCCTGAGGAAAACTGAAGAATAAATTAACTCATGTAAATCCATTAGATTGTACTCTACATAGGATTAATCAAACATTAATAAATATATAGAAATCCCATAGGACCTGATCTTCTTTTCAATACTTCTTTCAGTCTTGTCAACTTAGGCTAACCTTTCTTCTGGATTAACTAACCCTATAAAACATACTGTACTACAGATACCAATAAATACACAGTATAGTATTGTAAGCCAGTATGTTTTGGCTGGTTCTTGGTTATAAAGAATCAAGAGAATCAATGATGACATAAATGTTCCTTAAAAAATGTGTTCCTGAAATAGCTGTAGTATTGATTCCAGCCTGAGACAGCTTCAGACCTGAACTGCGAGGAAAAAAAAAAAAAGAAAAAAAAAAATCTGAATAGCTGACAAACTCTTGTATCCATTGTTTGAGGAAACAATGGATAATGTAGGTGCATTCTTATTTTTTAACTAGTCCTTTATTGGAATGACTTTCTGAAGATGTCCTGGACGTTTTAAAAGACTGTAAAGAATCAGACATTTCACTATTTACATTTTACTGAAGAAGTGCCAGGGATTGTCATCAAAAGGAGGAATATAAATACCCCTCTGGTAGCAAAGCTAACATGTGAGAAAACAGGAATGTTAAAGATATATCCTTTCAGCTCTTGTGCATTAGGAACCACTGGCACACAAACCTGCAGTTTTGCATTATTGAAAAAAGACAGAAAATAATCGAAGGATATGTTGCTGTTGGGGTTTTTTGTTGATTTATAAGAAAGAGTTACGGGCAAATTTAGAATTTTGTATGTTTGTCAATATGGTGTCATTACACCAATCTGACTAAATGGGACCAGAACATCTTTAGCAGTAGCATCTAGGAGAGGACTAGCTAGTGTTGTGGTATCTGCTGCTGAGAAAAACACATTCCTCTTTTTACACAGAAGATGCGGTTACCATCTAAAGGACATAGGAAACAGTTCAGACCAGAGCACTCCTTTCCCTGCAGATCAGATTTCAGAAGTCTGTAGAGCACCCCGCATTGTCCTAAGAGATGCACTGCTTTGTGGGTGGGGATCAAGCCCTGCCAGAGCGGGAGAGCACCTCTCCTGTCTATTGCCAGTGTAGACAACCTTGCCCAAATGAGGGATATCGCCACAGTCTTTGGAACTAAGCTTCACCAAATGCCTTGTAGGCATTTTTTAGACTATTATTAGATTACTGAGCTGGAAGAAGAAAAGCTTCTCCATTTATAGAAATCTGTGTTCCCACTCTTATCAACAACTTGTAAAAGTGAGAGCAAGACGGTACTGATTCTATGTAAAAGCCATTTCAACAAAGATTCTGCTGAATGACCAAGGGAAGTCTTCCCACTATCACCCACAAAATATTGCTATTTGCAAATATTCTTGTGGCATAACATACCTTATACACACAATCATTTATGTTGATACATCTGACTTTTTTTTTTTCTAATATATCAGATTTTTTTCTAAAATAAACCAAAACCTTTCCAGGCAGAAATTTTCTTTTCACAGAGAAATACAAGTGCAAACCTGATATTTATATAGATTGGTTCATTGGGACAGGTATTGTACCAAAAACCTAATTTGGTTCTAAAATAGAGTTTTGTAAAAGAGATCTAATCAGTGTGTCTGGTTATACTCAAAGTCTGAGTGGGGGGAAAAAAAAAAAAAAAAGAGTTGCATTCTACTTTTTCTTATCCAGCCCAGGTATTATATTATTGATTCAGAGAGGAAATGTGCTGAGCAAGTGGCCCTGAATGGAACTGAAAGAAACCCCTGGGACCATTTATGAGATAGAATTTGAGCTCAGTTAAAGAGCTATAGCACATGCTGTTCTTCTTATTGACAGGGAAGGAGTTTGCTCTTTTAGTAAAATCAACACAGTAACACCTGCTTTAGAGATTTAGGAAAGAACACAACCTATACTGACTTAAGAGCTGGACAGACATGAGTGAACTCAAGTAAATCAAGAGCAGAAAGGTAGACATGGGTTTGAGTGGACATAGGCCTATACCATGCAGAAAATCATAGATTTGAGAATACCTTTGTACCCATCATACTCAGCTCTGGAACAGTTATATTTGTTTCTTTACCTTCACAGGGGGAACAGCAAGGGAAAAAAAATATGTAAAAATAAGGAAGCCTCGCACCTCCATCATGCAAGTTTGTGCATTTATGTATGTCCATTCTCCATGGTGTGTACATATAGTGATAAAGTGACGGAAAAAAATAAGAATGGGGAAAAAAACCCGAATATATCAATGAAGGGCTCCCTGAGTAAGGAAGTCTTTGGGAACTGTGACTTCTAGGAAGCATGCTTGTTTGTGTCTTGCTTGTGGGCACTGAACTTTTAGGAGTATACTGGAGCAGTTTCAGTTTTTATGTTTCAAATATAAAGTGGCATTTAAATGGCTAGGAGATTTTTTTGTAGGCACACAGGCCTGAGCAGCAGAAAATGAAGCTGATAAAAACTGGGCACAGAAAAAAAAAAAAAAAAAGAAAGAAAAAAATAATAAAAAGAAAGGGCAGAGACAGAGAAAACTCAGGGAGAAGATTTCCAGAAAAAAAGAATAAGTGGAGCAAGATTACTGTACAGTGTAAAAAACCCATTGAAATTGGGACAAAAATATAAAAAAATATGGGAAAAAAGGTAAGGCAGATATTAGAAGAAAATTAAGACTCAGTTAGAGAATTATAAATGGATTGTTCCACTGCTACATTTCATAGTACTATGACAGAACTTGCATCCTGAATTTTCAGTCTTTCTTTAATAGACGGTACCAAGCTCATGGAGCACAACACACAAACTGTATATGTTTTTCAGATGCTAACACATGCTGGACAAAGTTCAACAGCTGCTTTCACAAGTGTGTGTTGAAAATGTGACTGAACAACTGGCATAGTGATTCAAGTGTCTTGAAAACAACTGCAGTATAGTTTTAACTGCCATCTTCTGCTTCCTCCCCATATTCTTCCTTCTGGCTCACAGAAGGTTGTCAGACACACAAAATTCTCTGGACTTTAACTAACAGAATAAAATATCTAATATAAATTACCTTTGACTGCTGAAAGACTTTATTTACAGCTGCTCAGAGCTGCATCTGGAGAGTTTAGGTAGAGGCTATGACTGCCAGATGGTAGCCAGACCGACCCAATTAGCAATCTCTCTCATCCTGTGCCTGGGTTTGTAGTGTTACTCCTCACATCACGGTTGTCTGACTCAAGACAGTACCTCTATGGTCTGAAATAATAAATACTAAAATAGTAGTAATGTTGTCAGGTGAGCCAACACAGAGCTCTGTAGGCTTGGCTCAGTCAGAAGATGCTCTTTGCTACAGTTTTTCTGGCTGTTGAAATCAATGATGTAGCTCTTGATCAGTTCAATTGTTGACAGTTAAGGCCTAATCTTGGACTGCTTTTCAAGGTAGTGGTCTGTTTAGAAGAGTAATGAGGGCTGGCCTGAGTGGACAGAAAAGTGAAAAAGCAGGAAGAATGAGGAAAAAATGTTTAACTTTCTCAAGTATATATTTATGTTTAAAAAAAAAAAGATTAACTGGTGAGACTCATGATAGCAGGAGATCAAAGCATATTCAAGTACAAAAGGGTTATCTGCTGAAATCTCTGTTATTTATCAAATGATCAAAAAATTATCATTTATAGTTGTAGCTGTGCTAAAGAACATCATCTAGACTAATCTGTGCTACTTGTAGTACTCGTACTACTACTCCAAGACTATCCTGTGCTACCTGTAGTTGATCTACTCCTACTTGCAGTTAGAAAAACAAATAACAACCCCAGCCTTTACCAGTGCACAGTTTAGGAAAGGCAGAGACATACTGAGTAAAAGTACAGACCCTTATGTGACTTATGGAAAACATTCCCTGTCTCACCTGAAGAAAGGACTCATCTCATCCAAAATGTCTAATTAAAATAGCCGTGCTACTCTGGTTATGCTTCTCTGGGTGATTAGGAAACAGGCTCTTGTATTACAGCATGAAGGTGGAAAGAGGCTGATGTTTGCATTTTGTTAGATAGAGTTTCTTTTGCCTTTCTGACCTTCCCTTGGCACAGACCAGTGACTGGGGGAATGTTGGCTTTAAGCCACTTCGCTACACTCAGGTCTCTGAGGCCACCTGAGAATCACTAAAACCTTGTCTACATCATAATGCCAACTCCCCTCAGGTGAAGATAGGAGGGAATAGTGAAGGGAGGGGTTGTTTGGGGTTTTTTTGTAAATATACATATAACCTGGGAAAAAGGCAAAGTGCAGAGCTTTGGTACAAGTACAGCAAATCCCATGAGAGATACCCAGCATGCTGTAGAAGTCAGGTTTCCAACAGTTTTGTGCGGTAAGAGTAATTAAAAAATGACTACTGATGAGGATTGAAGGTATCTGGCCTTCTTTGAAAAGCTTGTCACATACCAGCCTGTTATTATGCTCACATGAAAACCAAATTCCTTCATCCACACCACCTTTATGGCTGCTTTGTTTACAGTTTTATGGACACAGGTCCCATAACTTTGCTTTGACCCTGGAGGACAAATAAATGCAAAATAAATCAGTGTGAAATTCAGAGCATGCCAGCAAGTTCCATCACATCAATTTGGGAAACTCACCAAGTTTCAGCAGGTGTAATATATCAATATACAATCATACTGGTTCTGTTATAAACTTACAACTGGTCACAACATTAGCTTTGATTTCTGATGCATTCGTATGTAAAGTATTTTAAGGATTTAATGAGGGAATTCAAATGGGTCAGCCAAAGAAACAGTGCAACTCAGACATAGCAGAAAGACTGAATGAGTTCTTCATTTAGCTCTTAGTTTTATTCTATTTCTAGCTGCTTTCCATCCTTTTCCTTGAACTGGGTATTGCCATCCTCATTTCTTCTGCTCTGCTCTTACTTGTCATTTGTTAGACATTAGATTTACTATTTTTCTTCCTTTGTGTGTAGAACCAGTTTAGTAGCAGTTATTGCTTTTTAACATAAATGATATTTTTAGAAATGGTGACCAAGAAAGACAAATTTAAAGTGGAGGGATCGTTTCAGAAACATAAACACCTATAATATTTGATCTGAACGTGATTCAAATATAAACATTTGGGGAGGTTTAAAAACTACTTCTGAGCCAAGGTTTTAATCTCTGTAACACATTTGGCTATAACAACATGAAATTTCTTGCTAAGAGTTGTTCACTGACATCATATTATTGATCTCTAATGCAGGGAAATTATACCCAAGGAAGAGGTGGGAATCTGATATACTTCTGAGGTCTAGCTCTTTTCCTGCTTCTGTTCTGTTTTGAAGAGTAACTTTTTGCTGCTCTTGATAATGTCTTGGTGTGGATATTATGTGTTGTCCCTTGACCAAATTGTTCTCTGCCTATCTTTTCTTATTGCTCTCCATTTCCCTGGCCTGTGGGTAAGGGAATTACAACTTACTCCTATGACCTGCAACCCGATATTCAAGTATTATGGATGGTGATATAAAAGAGGGTCTCATTTGCTTTTATTCCTCCCAGCATATGACCCCAATCTCTATCCCTTAGATATCTGATTATCCAGATCCTCTGACTCTCTTCTGATAATCCCTTCTTCATTTCACTGAGACTGCTCATGGAGTAAAACAGGATTTTCCTTAAGTGGGATGGAATTATCTAGCTTTGTCAAATCACCAATCTGTATTTAGCAAGACACTGGGTTGATGAAAACATCACTGTTATAAGCTATGCTAAGGGTTCTGAATCTCAAGGTTTATTTATCAGATTGCATTCTAAATAAAAACTTGTTTTTTTTCTTTTTTTAGTTAGAGATATTTGAAGCTACTTACTTATGGTCCTAAAAAGACACTGGAAAAATTAGCAAGGGACTTATTCTGAGTAAGTCGATCAAGACCTGGATTTGTTCTTCATGAAGGAAAGAAAAAACACAGCTTGCAGGAAATTGATCAATGCCTCCAGAGCCATATTGTGAATTTCTCTGCTTTCATCTTTACACATGGAAATAAAAGGACCTATCTGTTTCAATTGGAGTTTTATAGCTCTGTTTTACAGCACTGACTGAGTTATCTGTCCCTTTGTTGGTAAGAAGGTTGATAATTCCCTATCTGAATGTGTTTGTATTTTTGTGATCAGCTTTTTTGGGCAAACATCAGAAGTGACCACAATCTCAAAACACAAGGAAGAACATAAATTGGTAGAAAAACACAGCATAATAGACCTTCTTATATTGTGCTCAAGGGGACTCCAGGGACCAGCCAATCCATACAAGAAGAATAGTGTGAGCTAGATGGGACCCAGTATGATTAATCACCAGAGCAATGCAGATTTAGCGCATTAGGTGAAAAGATAAATGTGTAAAACGCTGTGTCAGAACCCATGGAGTGGCCCACACGGTAATTCAGGGTCAGTAATTGAACTTCACTCTAATTATCCTGGGGAGATAATATTAACTTATAGTTGAGTGTGAAAGAGAGAGTCCATAATTCATCACTCGATGGGGCTGCTCATTGCATTGTGTTATTGAAATATGATGGCTCCATTTTTATCCTGTCATAATGACAACTGCTGTGCTTATTTTCTTTCTCTGTGCCTCCAGGGGATGATGAAATAGTAAGCAAACATTCTTTCTGGTGAAAGAACAGCACTTTATCACACCAGCTTCAGTTCTAAAAAAGCATTTGCAAACTCAGAAACAATTTCTAGAACCAAGGCTGGGCATTTCCCCTGCATTCTGGTTGTAGACAGCCAACCTAAATAAAAGCTGCTGTTTTTTCCCTTTATGAGATGCAGTTTTCCTTTCCCCAGATATCAATCATTTCAGTTTCTTAATTTTTTTGAGAAGTTCCCTTCCCCTATCTACTTATCCTGGGATGAAAACTTGCAGATGAAGTTATTTGTAGCAGAGAGGTCACTGCACAGCAATGATGGCTTCTAGAAACTGGAACATGTCCATTTTCCATTTCACACCTACATAGCTTTCATTCAGTTCCTTTCAAAAATATCAGTGTTTACACTATCAACAATTTTAAAATCAACCCCTGTTTGAGTTTCACTATATTCAGCATTTTAAAAGTATTCAAGCTATAACAGTGTCAGGAACTTCCTAGTTTTTGCAAACTTCTTCTCCAAGTAACCTATCAGACTACTAAATCTATCAGATTTTAGGTCAGAGAAGATTTCAACTGCAGATTTACTTCAGCGGCATAGAACACATTACAAAAAAAAAAAAAAAAAAAGTCAAGATTAGTCCACAGGAACCAAATCTGTTTCATACCCATGACTACACATTTGTGCATGATTATATTAGATCTTGACTTAATAGTGTGATAAGGTATTAAGAAGACACAAGCTGGACTGGACAAAGAGAAAATACTTAGGAACTCTAATAAAAATGCCAGAAAAAAAGAGGTAATATTCTAGAAAGGGAAATTCTTGTTACTAAATGTGGAATTACAAGTGCTGTGAACACTGCTCAGGTGACTTGCAGTGCACTGATGATGTTGACAAGAGATTGCATTTATTGGACTATATATAGACTTATGTCATACTTTCACTGCAGTTACATCATTTCTAATTGATGACAAATGGGAGATGCTTGACATAAACAAGGTTCAGATGGAATTCATAAGGCAAATTGCAGTTTAATAGAGATATAGAAACATCAGTAGATTTTAATGAAGTTGTCATTGTTTTTTTGGTTGGTTTTTTTTTTTTCTTTTTCTTTTTTTCTTGCCTCTCAATGAAACAATCTATATCTTTGGTTCACACTACAGTTGTGAAGGTGACTATTTTTTCCTGACAAATTTTTAGTGCAGGTTTATACTCCCCATGGAAGGCACTGAAGTTCTCCATACTGCTTTGGCTGGCAAAAGTTACAAAGCCATGAAAAAAAATCTCAAGAATTCTCAACAGCAATGCTCTGATTTAGCATTTCTGGACAAAGATTGAAGTATGAGGAAAGATAGCTTGAGCAACTGATTGTCACTCACTCTCATAATAGGGTATAAGGAGAAAACTGACCCCTGAAAAGAGTGCACTGTGGTAAGACTCCCTTGAAATGTATGCTGGTGGAAATAAAGTTGACAATGTTGGGAGATGGTCAAACGTAGATAGAAAGTAGAGAAAAAAAGCTGAATAGTGTAAGACTTTGGAAAAAACCTAACTTGCTTTACTGGAAGATAAAAAGGTGAAAGGAAGGGGTAATGTATCTACACATTGGCAGATGCATTCACATTAATAAATCAAACTGGACAAAGGTATGGGCTTCAACATTATCTTGAAGCAGTCCAAGTATTTGATTGTCAGCATGTTTCTTGCTATTGTTGACAACAGGTCAGATAGATTTCTCTCAGAAAATGCTCAGGCACCCTTCCAGGATGAGACAGGCTTGGGAGTGCCTCCACTGTTAGCATGAACAACTCAAAAGATTTTTTGGGGGGTAACAGAGTGGGTGTGAGGCAACAAGGGACTTCAGCTTCATGGATGTGAGCTGCAGAGAATTTCTGAATACTTTTTTGCTACTTTAGAGTACAGTCTTTAACAAAAATGAGAAGGAAATGAGTAAAAGTTCTTTTCAAATTAAAAAAATCAAAATCCTGACATTTCTCATTCCCGCTCCAGATGCCTTAGTAGTGACAATTTCAAGTGTGTAAAGTAGAGGATGAGATAGGATGAAATTTAACTCTGGCTTTTGTTGCTGTGGATGAATAAATGGTTTGAGAGTTCATGGTTCAGGATTCATTCCAGTCATTTGGTTTTTGTCTGACTAGCAAACTGGCGGTGTTTGCCGTGAAATCTTCAGTAACCAACTGAAATTTTAACACACAAAATGGACAGCCGTTTTCACTTCAGATATGTGACAAAAGGATATTAGGATCAATAACATTATGGAGGAGGTTGTCTTTTATGCCAGGTACTAATTTATTTCACACGTAACCCTTTTATTGTTGGTATTGTATTGTCTTACACTAAATGTCACCTGTTCTTTACCTTTAGTTTATTGCCTTAAATAGGCCTTGGGCAGTTGTTCCTCTAACAACACATTTCAATATAAACGCTGATCTCTGATCATAAAATGAATACTACACAAACACAGTAGAAAGGACAGTCACTGTGAAAAGGCAGAACTGGCCCATACTTACCAAAATGTTAGTGCTGTGTCCTAGTGGCAGGAAACATAACTGTTACAGTAAAGGTGAAGATTTAGAAAATGGCTTTTCAATATTTAATACACCATGTGAACCCAGATTGTACTTAATATGTTATGCATAAAACCAGAGAAAAAAATCATTAATTTGGTGACCAAGGAAATTGTTTTCTCTAGATCAGATTTTATTCCAAAATGCACATATTTTTCTTGTAATATTCAAAAATAAATATATCATACCTGACTACCCAAGTGTGACTTTTTAGCACTTTTTTTTTTAATTTCTTACAGCTGTTTTTAAATAGAAAAGTATCTTATATATAAACCATGCTTTTTTTATTGCTCATATATTTTAATATCAAATTCTTTTTTAAAAAAAGCTTTCTGACACTGTTTTCTGATATGTAATGTTTTACTAGGCATATAGAAGTTAGTATTTTATAAGTGTGCAAAATTTAAACCTGTACAGTGAGGACGTAAAAAGCTACAAGTATATGTAAAAGAACATCTTAGCTCCCATAACCCATCCTTTCCTACTGTTGGACTATCTGATTTTATGTGAGATGCTTTAAAGAAAAACCACTAAATTTCCTTAAAGCTTTCCTAAGAATCATACTAAGTTACATATCCAGATATAATGGAACATTTCTGAAGCATGAAATAATTGCATGTAGCCTTATGTCAAATAAAAATGGTTAGAGTATTGAGTTAATTAAACCACTGATCTGTACCAGCGGCTATGTTCATCATCTTAGGTTCCTGCTGTCTTTCAGAATAAGTGGGTTTCTGTGTATATCATCCATCTCTGGTATTTTAGAAGTCCAACAGTCAACATAAAAAAAGTGAAAATAACATGTATAGCAGTGTTTTCCACTAGTCTCATAATCTACTATGTTTTATCTTTTTTTTAAAAAAAATGGCTACATTTACATTTACTGACCCTTGTATACAAGTCATAATGTCAAGAAATCCATTTGCCCTTTAATAAAACTTATCATAATGTCTGAAGGCTTGATTTATGGACAGGTCTGTTGTCACCTTGACTGCCTGAACCCTTTCATTTACTGCAAGAGTTCCAAGACAGGTCATGATATTTACACTAGGTCAGAATAATAATGTCACCAGGATCATGGTCCCTGACAATAGCCTATTTGTCTCATTTAAATAATGAACATCATTGGTGAAAATTGCAGACTGAAACCATAACACACAAAGGACAGTAGAACATGACCATGCAGGATATGAAGAATGAATATTGACCTAAACCATGACCTATTTGTTCTGACTTGCTATCCAACTATTTCTTGTCTTTCTTTTCAAAACAGTCTCCAACAGTATCCACCTGATCCAGAGAAATAAAATAAAAATATTTTTCTTGTACCAGTTCTGACAAGTGAATATTACTTCCAATAAGTATGAAGGTGTATGTGGTGCCGCTTTTCTCATGCCATGGTAAATACATACATGCTATACTTTTCAGATATATCATAAAAAATTTATAAAAACTAGTTTTCTCCTTGCTGTCTTAAAAAAAAAAAATAAAATTCAATTCCTTAAGAAGTACTTCCTGAACTACTTCAGGTATTCAGATCCAAGGTATTCCACATCACTGTGAAATTTAAAAGTGTTTAGGTATAACCAGATAACCTTGTGTACAATTTAAGGATTGGAATATAAGGCCACCATGCCAAAACTTATTTTGGGCAAAGGACACAAAGGACATTTACCTGTTAAGTGTCCAATAATGAAATTCAACAACCCAAGCTAGAAGCCTGTTTTCCATCTACAATAAATGAGAAGAGGTGAGCACCTAGGACCAAAGTTTCTAATGTTGCATGGTGAGTAGGCAGAAAATAAAGCCAGCTAATAGGAAGCACAGATGATGCATCCCATGTACTGAGGTCAAAAGTTCCATTTTTGACACTTGCCTTGTGTACATCCATGTGTAGCTGCCTCTGTGCCCCTACCACTCACATGGTAGTGATCTGCTGACCAGCTGCTGTGTGCCTAGGGCTCCTGCAGCAAGGCTTAGTGTTGCAGCCCTTTCACAGCATGTCCTTTGATGCATTCTGCCCAAGATCACTAGTGGTCCTCCATTAAACATTGTGCAGCACCTCTGGAAAGCCTGTGATGCAGTGCTGTGTGTACACACAGTGCTGCATGACCAGAAATACTTGTGGTGTGACCTTTCCACATGTTGCCATCTCTCCGTTTCCCCCACAGCATCCTTTGTGTGTCTCAAGCCTTAAGATACCACATAACAAGGTGATCTGGAAACAATGATGAGAGGAATGCTGCCCAGAGCTAGGCAATTACACATGGTCCTGAGATGCATGCCTCTAGAAACGGATTTATAGCTCAGAGCCTCTGCTTGACATAATCATCTACATTTTTCCTTGAGTGCAGATAATTGTGTCTGTATTTTCTTCCTGAACATAACAGGATGAGCAATATTTTGAGAGGGCTCAAACCATCATTCCTCAAAACAGAGTGGTTTAACTTATCATAGTTAAGAAGTGAACTTTTCCAAAGCAAAGTTGGGGTAAAAAGTGTCCTTTCAGAAGCTGTAAACATTAGTAAATGCTCTAAATATCCCATTTAAGCTGGGCATCATGAACACAGCAAGCACGATACTTGCAAGCAATAATATGTCACATTATGCCTGTAATAGGAAGCATTATAATATTTTCCAGTAAACTACTTAAACTGATGAAAAATAAGCACTGTAGCATGGAGGCAACAAGTCGTCTGAAAATGAATGTAATAGTTCAATATTGTAATAAGATTACAGTCCCTATTACAGATATGACACTATCTGTTACGGCAGCTATTTTTCTATTCAGCATTCACATATTGCATCATGGAATAAATATGTAATCTGAGATTTTGGATAGAAAGTCATACTACCGCATAAAATGAGACATAAGGTAAGAAGACTAACATCAACATCAAAGTAATAAATTTGTCTGCAGATTTTCTCCAGAGATGTATTCCTTCCCAGAGCAAAAAAGGACCTTCCCCAACCCACACGCCTAAAGATGTACATCAAGCAAATCACACATATACTATCTAGAGGGCAAGTTTTATCCTCATTCTTGCCTCACTCTCTGACTGAATTTGCACTATAGAGACTGAAAGATAAAGTTTTTGCCAAATGTACTTTTCTTAAAATACTCTGTTTAATCAATACTTTTTTGCATTAATACATTCCAGTGGGATGGTTTCTGTCTTCCAGAGCTGTCTGATGATAGCAAAGGAAGCAGAGAAATCTAAGGCAAGAAATACTGTTGGTTTTGCTCCTAAGACCACTGGTTTATCACAGTTCTGTCTTGGGAGGGCATGGGATAGTTTGCTCCAATATGGACAAAACATGAATTTTGAAGACTCAGATAGAGCTGTAAAATAGAAGTCTGTGCATGGAGAGTTCCAAGAGTAAGCAATCATAAAAAGGTATGTGGTTCATGGGGAACCTTGCACCCACCTTATGTCTGTGTAGCTCAAGATAGCACATGCATGACATGATACTTCTCATTTTCCTTGCTTTCTTTTTGAATAAAAGAGTAATTTTCACAGCATTTATTGAAGAAGGGGATGTTTCAAACCAGCGTTTCATTTTTAAACAGTTATAAGGAGGTTGCTTTAGATAATAAGTCAACAATTCCTTCAGAAATCAGTGGAAAATGCTCAGAGCTATTATTATCTTGACAGCATATTGCAAGATTAGTAGAACAATTTCATTATGTTTATAACTACCTCATGCTGGCATTTGATTCCCAATTGTCCTTAAAATGAAAACAAAGAAAAGTAGCTGCTCAATCACTCTTAATTTCTGTCTCTCAAGCACAAATCATTCTATCAACTACACTGTTATTTTCTTCAAAGTAATAAAAAAGTTCCTATTAAAGAAATTTAAAAGTTCAAATGGATTTTAGGCAAATGGTGTGAAAAAAATGTGTGTGAAAAAGAGTGATACAGTTAACACCATACTTACACAAAGCACATGTGGATTAACTATATACACCTGTGTCATAATCCATTTTTAATGGCTAAATTCCTAACCATCATTTATCTATTTTTTGATGAAATTACACATTTATTTTGGATAATTAATTTTAGTTATAGATCTCATTACGAATGTGGGGACATGGAAACACTGACAGGGGGCCTAAATCATCTAATGTGATTTTCCATTATTATTGCAGATCTTTTGATATATAAGGAACAAAGTGAGTGTGGATTCCTCTTTGCATTAGAGAAACACAATAAAGAGTCCTTGAAGACACCTCAGGAAGCCATCATATCCATTCACCTTGTCAAAACCAGGTTTAGCTACTCTTATATCACTCTTAAGAAATATTTGTCAAACTTGTTAATAAAATTTCCTCTACTGATGGATTTTTCAGAGGCCCAAACTTTGCAGATGCTTCACTGACATTGTCACAGTGAGCTTTCTTATCCCTGAACCTTGTTGCTGCAATTTAAGCTCATTCTTTCCACACTAACCATCCTGCACAAAGGTAATAGTTCTTTGCATCAACTTTTCAAAAGGATGAAGACTGCTGTCATGCCATCCCTTCAATATTGTCTATTACATAACTCTCTCTACAGTTTACCTTTTTCAGATCTCTGATTAGTCCTGTTCCTCTCCCTTAGTCTCTCCCTAATTTATGCACAAATTTTTGAAAGTGGGATGCTTAAAATGAAAACTACTGAGGATGAGGCTTCGTTATTTAGCAAGTACACCAGAATTCAGTGGTGTCAATTCTTTGGCTAGCTGCATTCCTATTAATTAATTCCAAAAGACTATTTGCCTTTTTTTTTTTTTTGCAACATCATAATGTCATTGATTCATTTCCAGCATGTGACCACTATAATACCTAGATTTTTTCTGTGAAACTTAACCCACATCACCATGCTGTATTTAAAAAATTGCACTTCATCTCAAGGCTCAGTTTCTTGAATTAATCTTTATTGCTTTCTATTATTTCAAGATTTTTTTCTTTAATTTATCAAGAGTATTTTGAATTCTAATTCTGTTCTTCAAAATACTTCATCCCTCCAGGTGGTATTAACTGTAAGTATAGTTAAGTATACAGTCTTCCACCATACAGGTCATTAATAAAAATACTAAATTGCACTAAATTCAGAACAGATACCTCAGAACTTCCCTGCAGATAATGAAACATAGAATCTCTCCGAGTACAATTTCTAACCGGTTCGCAATTATGCTATAGGAGTTTTCATTAAGTCCCATTTCTCCTTGTTCAGTTTATGACTATGTCAGAAAATACAATGGGAAAATCCTCAGAAAGGTCAAAAACCACACTGAATTCCTGACCTACAAGTCTGTCATCCTTTCATTAAAAATACATACATACGTACATATATATATATATATATATATATATATAGGG
>NW_020799095.1:86517930-86545632 GCF_003259725.1 Athene cunicularia
GGGGGGGGGGGGTGTGGGGTGTGTGTGGCTGTGGTTATATATTTATTTTGCTTTGAGATGTATACTCCCAAAGTTCTCTCATCCTGCTTTGTACCAGTTTTTAGAAGGAAATTTTACACTTTTTCTAAGTGTTCAACACTTCAATTTCATACTGAAGTGCCTCCAGACTGCTTGGACTTTCACTCTGTGGTTACCCCTCACTTCTTGCTTTTTAATTACTGAGTTAGAGTCTCTTTCAACTCCCAACTCTCCACAAGTACCTCAGCATTATTATTAAAGAAGTTTGTCAAAGTGAGAAATGTCTCCTTCCAAAGCTATACAACGGAAACAAAGTTCTTGGTGAAACAGCTGCATATGCATATTTAAAGAAAGAATTCTTATGGATGTGTTATATCAACTAGATTTCAATTATTTTATATCCATTAAATTATTTATCTAATGCATAATATCATGTCCATAAAAATATACATTGAGAT
Organism: Athene cunicularia; assembly: GCF_003259725.1. Taxonomy (NCBI): domain Eukaryota; kingdom Metazoa; phylum Chordata; class Aves; order Strigiformes; family Strigidae; genus Athene; species Athene cunicularia. The sequence goes on from NW_020799095.1 coordinate 86,518,407, forward strand.
AGGCTGTTATATCATACATTTATGCTATAAATCTGTATTGCAACAAGTATTTTAAAAATTCTGTTTTCATTGTTGTTCCTTTGATACCATATTTCCTTTACATAACCATATAAACAGAAAATTTTTATTTTGCAAAATAAATAATTTTCTTGTAAAACGTCTCTCTACTGTATTAACTTGCACTTACCTAAAATAATGTATCAGCAATAGCGTATCAATACACAGCTAACTAAAAATGCTGTGAAAGATAATTTAAAAAGTAAAATGGATCACCTTGTTCTAGATTTCTAATGAACTTATCTTTGTTTCCAGACATAAATTTAAAACAGCTTTCTAAGTAGCGGCCTTTGCAGAGATCAACAATGACAAAAGATACTTTATGCAGGCACTAGCCGTACAATCATCAGTTAAAAAAAATGGAAGAGGAAAACACAGAGTGCAAATAGCAGTGTGTAACTGTGAAACACCTGTTTTGATTTTGTTTATTATTTTTGTCCAATTCTTTGGACAAAAATAATTTTTGTCCTATTCTTTGACTCCAATCAAATAGCTTTTTGGGATTTTTTTTTTTTTGTGTGTGTTTAAGATATTAAAGAACTCAATTAAACTTATGGGAATCTATCCTAAACCTTCATGATGAAATACACTGCAGCTGCATAGTGCTGTATGTTTCATAGGACTTATAAAATTAGAGAGCTTTTTGGTAAAGTTAGTGAGAGACACAGCTTAAAAACCAAAATTCTGCAGGAAAACCAGAAGTGACATAACAAAGGGCTGACATAATATCCAAGATACTGTCTTTATTTATTCGATTTCTGTCCAGACATGTTTGACATGTCTGTTTTCACGTCTTCTCCTCTAATAGCAGCTGTGCTCTGACGAGGTCTAATACCTTCAATTTCTGGCCTTTTTTTTATTCTTCTTCTCACCAAAGTTAAAAAAATTCTAACAATATAAAAGTAGACATCCCATCTGCTTGAACTAAGAGTGCAAATTTCACAGTTTTGATGGAGATTCTGACAAAGTAATTAATGCTAAAGTAAACAGTTATCAAGAAAGTCTGTCTGCATTAGGAATGCTCCCAATTGAGGCTTTTATTTACTTTACACTCTTATCTACTTAACCTTCTTTAACCTACCCATCTATCAAGAAACTATACAGCTATGCATACTGACTAGGATTTCATCTAGTAGAAACGGAGAACCTCAGAAAAAAATGAGATATATATAACTTGCATTAGGTCCTCATAAAGTATATAACTCCGTGAATGATGACACAGGTTTAACTGATGAGCACGTTTAAGAATCTGCTGTCACTTAGGAGTGTTAGTGCTTAAGTAAAATATCTGGTAATTTGTCAGAACTTTTAAAATTGCTTACTTGAACCAGTTTAATCTTTCTGTACATAACCGTGCTATGCAAACTTCTTTGTATACAGAAATGAGAAAGGACTTCCTAGTGTTAGGCAGAAAAAAAAAGGCCACAGTAAAGAGAAGATTTTAACAAAATTGAATGAATTCTTGAAAGTCTTGGATATTTTCCTTCAAGCTGTATGATATTTAGGAAAGTTTTGGTTGGCTCTTTGGTTGGTGTGAGAGACTGCTCGCTAAGGATTAAACACTGTCAAAATGCAAAATAAAGCCAGTTTACTTCATTTTGCATGGAGCTTTTAAAGCTGTGGTCTAGGGAATGTGTTTTATTAGCTTATAACCACCTGTCACTTCAAACTATATAAACCATTTGCTAGAGAGAGCAATTAAACTGAAAATTCTCAGAGGATCATTTGAAGAAATTAATTATAAACAACAAGGGAAAGGAAATTGATATAGACAAATATGATTTATATTGCAAAATACACCCACCTTATTTACAACTCTTAACACTGAAATTCTCTCAGATTTTACAGTTGTGATCAGATGCAGATATTATTTTGATTCTGAAATTATTTTACTCAGTGCATGAGTTCATTTATGGACATTCATTTGTGACCTGAAAGAAAGTGTTTATATATATATCCAGTTGTTTTTCTGTTCCATTTCTGTTGGCTTTTTACTTTGAAACAAGACAGGTCAAACAGGAAAATAAGGAATAATTCAAAACACCGAAATCAGAAGACAGTGGAAAAGTCTAGAAAGGTCTGTTCAGACAATTCAGGGTATTAGCTGTTTCCTCTCAGTTGGTAATTTGCATTTTTTTTTTTTCTCTGGGAAGAGGCAGGATCTTATGTCCCTTCTTATTCTAGGATGACAGTTACAGAAGTGTGACTTGAAAAAAAATCCTGTGAACATGTTTATGTTGAAGTTTTCCTATCAAGATTAACAGACAAAGATGAAAAACATTCTACATTAATACAGTAATGTGGTGACATTTTTCCTAATATCTAAAAAAAGTTGTTTTAAATTGTTGTTATGGTTTTACAAAAATAATGTTATCATTAGATGATTTTGTTAGTGTGTTTGCTGGTATGCTTAGGTCTTATAGCAAAGCAACTATTTCTAAGTAAATTTAAGACACCACCTTAATAATTTTATTTAAGTAGAAGAATTCCTTAGTCTCTTAGAATTTCAAACGGTGTTTGTTGAATAGACATATGGAAAGAAGTAAATCAGTTATCAATAAAACAGTCTTCTCTGGACCATCATGAATGTACACATTTAAGCTAACCACTTAATGTTGTCTACATGTTTAGTTCCTTACATTTATAAAGGTGAGGCAGCCTTCACATTACATTTAAATGTTCTCCTACTCTTCAGAATCAAAGTCAGATTTGGTTTGTTCCCTTCTGTTGGAGAACAGCTTGCAGACAGCAAGGCCATGGGTCTCTGCAGGAGCTGATTGCAGCCACCTGAGGTAAACAAAGGAAAAAACCCAGGGTACAGTTATGCTAACAAAGGACTGATGTTAACAAAGAGAGAAAGTGAGGTACACAATGGCCTTGAGTGTAATGGTAAACAACCTTGGGAAAGAAGGCAGGCCAGAAGAAGGAAGATGTTGTGACATGCCTGAAGTGCTGCGGGGGGCTGGGATATTATAATGTAGCCTTTTACATGTATCCAATAGATTTGTGAGTAGTATGCATGATTATTGTAGAGTGCTTATATAAGGTGTGATTTCTTTCAATAAAGTTGAAGCTTGCTCTATCATTCACATTGAATCGGCTGCTTGCTTCCTCCGCCCGCCGCACCCTTCAACTGCGAAAATGTCTAATAAAATTGTCATCTTAATTATTTTCAAGCTAAATCATTTCAGGGTTTTTTTTGTTTGGTTGGTTTTTGGGGTTTTCTTTTTTCTTTTTTTTTTTTCAGTGCACATAGCAGTGATAGGTCATGCCAGAGTTTAAACAAATTTCTTCCCTTATTTAGGATCTCCAGTCTCACCTTAGCTGTTAGATATACATGTGGCACTTGTAAACAGAGTCAGAGCCACTCAGGGAATATCAGTCAGTCTTGCTGGCTTGGATTTCCTCTCTCCAATCAGTAAGTTTAGTCCTTCAGGCACAACAAGTCACATCAAGGGATTGTGTATAGTGCTTAAGCTCCTTGGGTAATTTAGATGTTCTTTCTACTACATTATCTTTTGACATGCACCTAGGGATAGCTTCTTTCCCTCACATCCCTATATTCAAGTGAATATGGCTCACATTCAACTTCTCCCCATACTATTGTTAGAGGGATACTGGGTTGAATGTTGGTAGAGGCCTAATTTCTAACATATCTCTAAAAATGTTGGAGATGACAGACAAATACATCTTTATGGCCCCTGCGGCAAATAGGTCAACCTTTTCTTGACAAAATACGCTGGACTTTTATAATTACAGAATTCTTTGCCTCATTAAAAGCCATGTCACCATTAGCTCAGTAAGATAAGATGTACAAGATAAGCAGACATCCCAGCTGAAAGTTTGAAAAATGCCCGTCTAAGCACCTGAGGATGAGGCAAAATGAGCAAAGGTGAGAAATTGTTACATTGCAGGACAGAACACAAGGGATGAAAGTAAATGTCACAGAAATTGCAATTCAATAACGAAGATGAAAACATTACTCTATCCATGATTCCACCCATGATTCTATCATTTATTTTTTTACTGAAATGGTGGGTTTTATCAAACTGCTTTGTATGTAAGTCAGCAATCATTTTTATCAAAAAGCATTCCTGAACAAAATGAAACAGTGGTGTGTTAGTGAAACTCCAATCTTTCTCCTGTGTACCATGAAGTTCTGTAAACCCTCCACGGCAAAACGTTTTGTTCACCGTGCTTCCATGGATAGGAATTTTGGAGGAGCGTAACAAGAAAAACTACAAAGCTATCATCTATGTGCTTTCAGCTTACCCAAAATTAGAGTATATATGTTTAGCAACCTGTAGAAAAAAAAAAAAAAAAAAAAAAAAAAAAAAAAAAAGAGTAACTATAAAGGATCACAAAAAACTTGAGATAATGTTTATCATTGCATTAAACTTGTAACTTCTTACTATCCAAACACTATGTTGTGGTAACAAAACAGATGTTATAATCCTTGTTTAATCATTTTATAATAGATACTCATTAATCTAATGAATAATAATAATAAAAATTTAGTGTTCAGAGTTCACTGACAATAAACTTTTTTTCCTGACTGAATAAGAAAGTAAGATTTTAGATTTAAAACTTCCAGTAATACCACATTCCCTTCAAGGCAGAAGATAAATTAGAAAAATAATATGTCAACTGCATGACATTTTTATAGATTTATAATTTTAAAAGAGCTCTTATGGAGTCAAGTGGACAGAAGAATCGTAAGGTTGACAAAGCTACATGATAACTTCACTTCTTAGCAATATCCTGCTTTGGCTGCATACTGGATGGTGGACAGCATGAAAAATATAGACAAGTATCCTTTAAACTACTGTCAGTATTAATAATCTCTGGGAATAAGATTCAAAACACATGGTACTGAGCAATGGCCATTAGACCAGCAGCAGTATCGCAGGACATTCTCTACGGAAGGGCAAGGTAACTTGTGTGAACTGCGGGGCAATGTAACTTTAACTATGATTTCAATAATTTCCATGTTACAATTACTCTGTGTGCATATGAATGTAGCCAGTTCTGTGTGACAGTAAAACCAGAAATTAAGCTCTTTAGGTTCTATCTGGTCTATATCTAGTACCCTGACAGAAATTATGCAAATAGAATTTTTGTGAAGTATTTCGCAAATAGAATTTTCTAATCTGAGTACTGTTATAGCACATACCTTGATCTCTTGCTGTAATTATAAAAAAAAAAAAAAAAAAAAGAAAACAAAACAAAACAAAAAACAAACAAACAAACAAAAAACCAAAAAACCAAACCGTCAGCATATCAGTTTGCCATAGTTTTCTGACTAAAAAAAAAAAAAAAAAGCATATTTTTATAATCTCTTAACCAACTAAAATAATTTAAAGTGGGTTTATTTAATGATGATTAGATCCTTAGAATGCACATGTGTATAGGTGTTTTTTTGCATCTACATGCATATGTACATATATGTATGTGTGTGTGAATATATCTGCAAAAGAGGAAAACTTTTTCTAATATGTTAGGTTTTCTTAATTACCATTAGAACAGAAGTGAAGGCATTATGACAGGATTTTTGATCTGTACTGGATTAATCTGGAAGTAAAATTCTTATCTGTATCTGTGTACAGGAAACTCTTGTTTCTCACTGTGAGAAAAAAAAAAAAAAAAAAAAAAAAAAAAAAAAAAAAGACAACTGCTAGCTCTGATCAGCACTGCCATATTTTCCAAAAGCCCATGAACCAGAACAGTGGGTTAAAAGGAAGTTGACCTGACACATCCAGGTAGACTGATAAACTGAGCTGAAAACATTTCATCTTGCAGCTGATGCTAGGTGAAGCATATATGACAAATTGTAATGGCTGCAGGGTAATGGATCACCTGTAAGGGCTCAGCATTCACTCTCTAACTTGCTCATGCTCTCTCTCCTGCTCTCTCCCACGCGCAGCAGGTAACTTTCCCTTCACGAGACTTAGGGCTGCTGGGGAGAATCATGACTTTGGCAGCACCCTCTACAAAGTAAGAGTGCTATGTCTTTACACATATGCCTTTACAGCAGGACAGGCTGTGCACTCAGGCACAGCTGATCTCCCATAAATTCTCACTTTGGGACAATGCATGTTTGGCTGGCACTGCTCACCACGCCTCTAAAGAAAGCAGTACCCGCAGCATTGTTGGGATCAAGAAACCATTTCTACTGGTACGCCATCACAAGCTTTCACTAGTTATCACAGAAGATGCATTCCCTGGAAAAGGGAGAGTCCTAAAAAAACTACGTATTCCTAAAATGGTTTGATTACCCTTTGCTACCAGAGCTATACTGAGCTGGGGTTCCAGATCAAGTCTGAGCAACTTACACACTTTAACATAAACAGATAAGCCAGACAGCAGTATAAATAACACACTAGCTTGTCTCTGGCTCATTGTCTCTCAAACTGTCTGCCTTGCAACCAGCTACCTTCTGCAAAATGAATGTCTGACACAGGGCACCAGCCACAGAAAAGATCATATATATGCAACCCAGAAATACTGGATAGAGTTTGCTTAGAGTCCCCGGAACTCTCTGTCATACCCACTTTAAGTTGAGTGCTAGCCTCCATCTCGTATTATATCTAAGAACATAAGTGCTGCAGTTTGCTGCATTTCCCTGTAATGGAAAGTGCAGATTTTCTGGACCCAAACTTATAAAATGTAACTCACAGTTTATAGAAACTTAGTTAAACTGGGATAGCTTAATATGTAGACATGCTAAAAAAAATATCTGGCTTGTCCTACACAAACATTTTCATATAGTACTATTTTAGAGTATCGGGTGCATGTGAAATCAAGGCAAGCTAACATTAAGCTCAGTAGCCTTAGCCACACACACAAGTTTCCCCAGTTTTTTTGTGTTAAGAAAGTAAAAATATGTAGGAAAGAATGTAGTTTTAACAGAATCACATGGGTTCCTCTAAATGAGCGATCTTCAACATTAGAAATGTTTTCTGGTTTCCATTCATGAAAGACAAGTCCTGCTTGACAAACCTGATCTGCTTCTATGACAGGGCGACCTGCTTATTGGATGAGGGAAAGGCTGTGGATGTTGTCTACCTTGACTTCAGTAAGGCCTCTGACACTGTTTCCGACAGCATTCTCCTGGTGAAACTGGCTGCTCGAGGCTTGGATGGGCACACGCTTTGCTGGGTAAAAAACTGTCTGGATGGCTGGGCCTGAAGAGTTGTGGGGAACAGGGTTAAATCTGGTTGGCAGCCGGTCATAAGCGGTGTCCCCATCGCTGGAGGTGATTAAGAGTCGGGTCAACATAGCGCTAAGGGATATGGTGTAGTTGGGAACTGTCAGTGTTAGGTTAAGAGTTGGACTAGGTGATCTTCAAGGTCTTTTCCAACCCAGACTATTCTGTGATTCTTTTAACAACCTGGCTTCAGGCTTTTATGGAAGTTGTCCATGGAAACATTTCTTGGACAAAATGGGTTACAAACTAAGCATTTTCTTTCATCTATAACAGTGGTTCGCTAACATATAATCAAAAGATCTGTGAGTATCTCACATAGATGTGCAAACACATTCAGGAATATTCTCCATTTTTTCTCTTCACTTATTTTCTAGATCTTGATTCTAAATGGCTATTGTGTAGATTATATTTTATCTGTTATTTCACCTAAGCAAGGGTCCAACAAATACATTTTCTATCTGCAAAACATCACAGACAAAATTTATTTTTTTGTAAATTGTAAATGAGGCTGTTGATATGGAGCTGATATGTTGAATGTCATGTTAGTCACCATGAAACCAAATGACATGGGAGACATCCTCGACTTTCCCTACCTTGAAGCTTTTAATTTGACACAGCACATGCCTTGCCTCTCACATCTACCTATCCAGAAAATCCATCAAAATTAATGGCATTACTTTGTTATAAAAGTGGTTTCAGTGAGACAAAATTATTTCCAGAATTTACATTGAATGGTATGAAGAAAATTATTTTTCCAACAAAATTATTTTGTAACAGCTGAAAATGAATACACAACTAGCAAGTGGAGACTCAGAAGAGAAATCATCAATTATTGGCTTTTGTTTAAGATTGATGCTGATTCACTAGGGCTGGCACTAGAACAACTCTTTTACTTTATATTTGTTCTTAGTAGCATATAGACAGTCCATACCAACTTCTACAGAATCTGAAATGGCAGCAAAGAGATGAAAATACTTATCTTGGCTAAATGTTAACCACTGACAGTGTCATCACTATAATCTATGTGTACCAATCTGACACATTCTGTGTTTTCCCATCCCTTGATTTTGAGAAAGAGAATAGCCACCCTTATTTACACATTATGCTGTTCTCTGAGTGCATAAGGTATTTATACTCCTGCCAGACAACAGGCAGAACAGAAAGGGAGAAGGCAACAGTAGGCTTGTGATATTCTGTAGAGCAGTACTCCAGACTCCAGGAAGACTGGCAGCGCAGCTTGCTTTTGCGATAAGAAAGCGATCGCTGTGAAAAACAGTCTAAAGATGCTCTAATCAATTCCTATATCAAATTATTAGTGCTTGGTGGAAACGCAAGGTTGTAGCTGAAATATTTTGTCAAAATGCTTATATGTTTTGACTCTGTACAGAACTTCCGATGTCTGACATTGGTGTTTGCTTCTTATTCTGTCTTCTTTATATCCTTTCTTTCTTGTCCTAACTTATTTTTCTTCTCAAGTCATCTTCTCCAGCATTTTTCAGTGAATCAGATTCTCCTTTCTATTAACTGGTCAATATTTTTTTTTAGATGGTGATCAAAGGTAGAATAATGTAATTTCTATAATTCCAGTTTGCTGGTGGGTTGACCTTGGCTGGCTGCCAGGTGCCCATCAAGCAGCTCCCTCACTCTCTCTCCTCATCAGGACAGAAGGATAAAATATGATGAAAAACTCATGCATTGAGATAAGGACAGGGAGATCAATCACGAGTTCCTATCATGAGCAAACCAGACTCAAATTGGGGAAGAATAATTTCATTTATTGTCAATTAATAACAGAGAAGGTTAGTGAGAAACAAGAACAAAACTGAAACCCCCTTTACCACATTTCTAACTGTTCTGCCTCCCTCCATCCCTGCCCCAGACAGCGCAAAGTGGCTGCAGAATTTGTGTTATGGTCAGTTCATAACACTTCATCTCTACTAGCTCCTTCCTCTCCATGCTGTTCCCCTGCTCCAGCATAGCGTATCTCCCATGGGATACAGTCCTTCACAGACTGTGGGTCTTTCCCACAGTCTGAAGTTCTTCAAGGGTTCTTTCCATGGGTTATAGACTTTCAGGAACAGACTGCTTCTGTTTGGGGTCCTCTCCATAGGCTGCATCTCCTGCCATGAGCCTGCTCCTAAATATGCTTTCCACAGGCTGCAGCTTTCTTCAGGGCTTACTGACCTGCTCTGGTATGGGGTCCTCCATGGGTAGCAGTGTTGATACCTGCTCTGGTATGGTCCTTTCCACAGGTGGCAGGGTGACAATCTCTCTGGCTTTAGACCTGTTTGGCCTATTCTACCCTATTCTATCCAACATTTTTTGTACCCTAAAGAACCTAGCTTTGGATATTGTGAGTCTTTGGTGCTTCTGTTTCACTCACTTTTAGGAAAGTTGTGGGTTCCATAAGGAAATTAAGGTAGAGTAAGGTCACAGAATAACATGCTGCAATGCTGCAAAAACTGTCTTCATTTTATATTAGATTGCTTTTTACTGAATCTCTTCGGATGTATTAACAGCAGGATAAAAATAGATTCCTTAAACTAAGAAACGTAACAGTAGACTTTAAACCAAGTTTCCCAAATTTCTGTTGTCAAACTGAGAAATCCCAGGACATATGATCACTCAGATTTAGTAGTTGAAATAATTTACTATAGAGTAAAATGTAAGTGCTGTCATGGGATTTTAAACATTACTTTATTAAAGAGAACATTACAGCTAATGTAATGATAAAAGTAAACAAAACAACCCTTTGATAATTCTTACATTTCATGTGGGGTAGAACTATTATGCATATAATGCTTTATTCCTCAAAAAGGTAAAACAGTACTGAAGGCAAATGTTATTGAGCACTTTTTTATATGCTACCTACTGACCATCTCCTTTGCATGTTCCTTTCTCTCTCTTTTAGGAATTTATGCACTTCAGTGTTCCAGCCAAGGCACCTAAATTTTTTGAAATCTGCATCTGTCACAATGATTTTGGGTCTATGCTCTGGCTGAGTAATGAGGTGCTCAGAATCATTCAAGCAGACTTCAGTCATGTCCCCACTACTTCAACACATCCCACAGAGCGTCCCAGAGACCTTCAGTACAGCTTACAAGTGGATATCCTGAACACAGGAAAGCAAGGCATATTCCTGAATATAAAACTCCTCTAGAATAACATAAGTTCTAGATGTGATCTCAGAAAATATATCTACATATATCTGCAAGTGAAACCAAAAAATAACAAGGTCAATTGTTCATCTAGCTTAGACATATTACCAAGGTTAAGCTGGTCTACACCTTGCATCAAAACTGCTTCCATAAAGAAAAGATGAGTCATTGTCATAGGAGACTCTCTCCTGAGGGAAAGAGAAGCTCCAATATTCAGACAGGACCCACTTAGCAAAATCTGATGCCTTCCTGACACCCAGGTTAAAGATGTGAAGAAAAAGATTCCTACCCTGGTATGGCCCTCAGATTACTATTGATTCTTGATTTTTCAGGTAGGGAGGGATGAAGTTGCAACTAGAAGTCTGAGGGCCATCAAGAGAGACTTCAGGGCCTTGGGACCACTGGTTAAGGGATCAGGAACAGCATAAGCAATGACCAGGAGGAGCTGGATGACACTGTGCAGTGGGAAATCTATGACATAATTGCCATCATGAAAACGTGGTAGGATGACTCGCACAACTGGAGTGCTGCAATGGATGGCTATAAACTCTTCAGAAAGGATAGGTGAAGAAGTAGATGTGGTGAGGTAGCCCTGTATGTCTGGGAGTGTTTTGACTGTCTAGAACTTGATGTTGCTAATGATAGGGTTGAGCGTTTATGGATAAGAATCAGGGGGAAAGCCAAGATATCATGGTGGGAGTCTGTTATAGACCACCCAACCAGGATGAAGAAGCAGAAAAAATATTCCATAAACAGCTGTGAGAAGTCTCACAGTTGCTAGCCCTTATTCTTGTGGGGGACTTCAACTTACTAGTCGTCTGCTGGAAATACAGTACAGCAGGAAACAGAAGAGAGGAAACAGTCCAGGAGGTTCCTGGAGTGTGTGGAAGCACATACAGCAGAACCAGATGGTCAGGACCAGCCAGCATAGATGTATGAAAGGCAGATCCTGCTTGACTAACCTCCTTCTATGACAAGGTGACCCACTTAGTGGATGTCACTGCTCACGACTTAGGTGTATTCTTTGCTGGGTAAAAAACTGGCTGAATGGTGAAACCCAAAGAGTGGTGGTGAATGGAGTTAAATCCAGTTAGTGGCCAGTCACAAGTGGTGTTCCCCAGGGCTCAGTATTAGGGCCAGTGTGTTTAACATCTTCATCAATGATCGGGACAAAGGGATAGAGTACACCCTTAGTAAGATTGCATATGACACCAAATTGGGCTGAAGTGTTAATCTGCTTGAGAGTAGGAAGGCTCTACAGAGGGATCTGGACAAGCTGGATCGATGGGCTGAGGCCAACTGTGTGAGATTCAACAAGGCTAAGTGCTGGGTCCTGCACTTGGGTCACAACACCACCATGCAATGCTACAGGCTTGGGGAAGAGTGCCTGAAAAGCTGTCTGGTGGAAAAGGACCTGGGAGTGTTGGTCGACAGCCAGCTGAATATAAGCTGTCAGTGTTTCCAGGTGGCCAAGAAGGGCAACATCATCCTGGCTTGTGTCAGAAATAGTGTGGCCAGCAGGACTAGGGAAGTGATTGTCCCCCTGCACTCAGCACTGGTGGGGCTGCACCTTGAATACTGTGTTCAGTTTTGGGCCCCTCACTACAAAAAAGACATTGAGGTGCTGGAGCATGTCCAGAGAAGGGCAATGAAGCTGGTGAAGGGTCTAGAGAATAAGTCCTGTGAGGAGTGGCTGAGGGAACTGGGGTTGTTTAGCCTGGAGAAAACGAGGCTGAAAGGCATGTAGATGTGGCACTTTCTTAGGGACATGGTATAGTGATGGACATGGCAGTGTTAGGTTAATGGTTGGCCTTGATGAGCTTAAAGGTCCCTTCCAGCTGAAATGATTCTATGATTCTAGATAATTGAGGTTTATATGAGTAGGGCTGAAGATCAAAGTTCACCAGCTTTAGTTAGAAAAAGACAGAAGATAACAAAAGATGAATTACTGCAAATAAAAATCTGCTGTTACACATATAAACTATTTTTAGTATCAAAATCATAGTGTTCACTATTTTACAAAGAAGTTAAAAAGAAGGCTTAAATACTAATAACCTCTGAAATTTATCTCAGCATGACAAGGATTTCTATAAATGAAACTAATAGCGTTGCCCATTAAAAATATATTTGCAATCACTATATATGTTGAAATCAAATGCAGATAGAAGGCAGTGGCAGAACTCAAAATTCACTTAAATACAAGCCTTAGCTTACCATGTTAAATGAGCTGGCTGAATACAGTACTTGTTTGTTTCAATGAAATAGCAAAACATTGTGAGAATTCCAAAGGAATTTACTTGTTTTACAACAGTACAGGTAGTAGATTTTCCTAAATGGACAAGTTGGTCTGAAGACACAGAATGGTTTTCCAGAAAGAAGCACAATTTTATAAGGAAGACCATGCAATGAAATGAAACATTTCCTCCTTGTCTTCAAGGAGTGCTGATGTTTCCAACAGAAATGCAATTGTACCAATGTCATCTGCAATAAAACATATAGTGGTAGTTAATTTTATGGAACTGCCTGGCATTTCAGCACCTTTGGCAACTAGAACTGCTAAGAGTTAGTCACACTGGTAACATGACTAGAAAGAAGAAAGATTAAAAAATATCCTTAAGTAGAAAAGAGGCAGATGAGCTGAAAACTCAGACCTCAGAGCCTAAACTTTTTCACACTGAAGGTATCAAGAAAAATTATTTGTCTTTCACAGTAGCTAAGTGAGACTTACATTTTCTGGCCAATCAAAGGACTTGTTAATCCAAGAAAGTGTTAAAGAAGTGGCAAAATACTCATTTCTCATTGAAATACTACCGGGAAGAAATTTCAAGGACGAGGGGTGAAATGAACAGTCTTTATTGCAAAAGTTGTCCCAGTTGACTAGGGTCATTCTTACTGCATTTTTCAAGTAAATAATTTAGCGAGAATCTAAAGTGAAAATGCGATTTATTACACATAATTTCTAGAAAGAAATATTAAAGCAGGAGCAAGAAATGGGTGGGTAAGTTGTAGTGGGTATGGTGAAGGCAGGAGCAATCAGCACACTTCTATCAGAGGGTTATTTGAAATCAGGATTAACACTCTACATATCACAGTCACACCACATGGACATGACATTTAATATGTACTGTTGGCAGTTAGATAACCTCACAAGTGGTGGCTGAAGTGCCCATCTATGTTTAGGCTTTCTCTCATAGTATGTATTTAAACTGAGATTCCTGCAATACATGATTACTCAGTCTTTCACTTTCTCAGAGAAAAACTGGACAGCCAATGTTTCAGAACATGACTATTCTTTCAGATACACCTCATATACTTTCATTTGCCCCCAAAATGAAAACTAAACCCCATCAATTATATCTTCAGCACTAGTAGGCAGCTGATTCAATAGTCCCGAAGTCCAACTAAACACATGTCCCTCATTAATGGAATAAATCCATGGAGGCCTATAAAAATGGTGTTGAAGACCTAGCTCTTCTCACATCCAACATATGCTTTCTGTAGAAAGGTCAGCTCACTGAAGATGGAAATTCTGGTTTGTGTCATAGCATTTTCCATTACATTCATCCTAGAAAACGGCATTTTATTCAGGTTGATATTTTTTTTTTTCTTAAACATTAGGAAAAGTGTTTTCTGTAGCAGCTCTACAGTCTAGTCACTATTTTAAAAGCCTTGAAGTGTTTTCAAAAGCATGATCATCACACACCAGTAGCTCAGTAATATTCTTCCTAAAATTTTAAAAATCTTTTTGTTCCTGTAGTTAATAGAGAGTAACCCATCCATAAATATTGATTATAAGCATCTTTGATTGTGGGAAAAAAAATAACTAGAAAGACAAATCTGCAGGACAGAATTATTCTTGTTTCACAGCATAACATAATGAGAGCTGTTTCATATTTCTTTGTGTGGTTTTGTGGGCATTTTTTTTTCTTTTTAATACATGGCCTTTGATTTTTTATTTTTTTTTTAAATGACTCTTTCCTTTTTTCTGGCCATGAAGGAGGAAATAACAAAATACCAGGAAAAACATCTCATGTTATTGTCGGGCCAAAAATGCTGGGAGGTCTGTGTATGGGTCCATACGAGCAAAGTAAATCAGATACCAAACAGTAACTAAAGTTGTGCTATAACTAAAAATATTTTGCATTTAATTAAAAAAAAAAATCACCATTACAAAAATTACTATAGTTATAGGCATGAGTAAAAAGTGTTGTGAGTGTACTGCCAGTCTGACCACAGAGAACCAAAAAAAAAACCCAAACCAGAAGTATTAGAAATTGGTCTCTAGATCATGGGTAACTTAATTAACATTTTCTGTTGTTTTAGATTGGTTAAATCTTTGAGTTATGTCTTAATTTCAGCATGAGATTGCTACTAATTTCCCAACAGTGAATTTAAAACACATACATATGTTTGTGCATGTATATACATATATATATATATATATGTGTATGTGTGTGTGTGTGTATGTGTGTATACTTTCATCTTTTATTTATCAGGGAACACCTTAGTTGTTTTATTTACTGGTTAAACCATGTAATTACCTGTTTTAGTAAAACCTTAACCTAACATTTGAATTTTCTCCTGACTTCTTGTTGTAGAATGATGACAAACATTCCTGATATCATTTGTCAAAAGCATCACTTTAGATTATAAACAGTAATATATTTTGCTATACTGATCATATAAAGATTTGTTCCTGTGAACAAAGCACTACTGTTCAAGATTCACAGAACTGTAGCTGCAATTTCCCTTAACTGGCCAAGAAAATCCCCCTGGTTGCCTGAATGAGTCTTTTCCAGCATAATGTAGAGTAAATTACCAACCACACCTGGGCAAATGGATAGTCAAGTCAGGCTGTCCATTTAAAATGGTATGAGAATGCAATATTAAAGGAGCTAGGTATGCCATAGGTCAGGTACTTACACCCTAACTAAATGCTGTCAACCAAATAATATATTTCACTAACAGAATTCCTATTTTTTCCACATACGATGAGTTCTGAATGATATCTAAGGCTGTAGAAGAAATTAGAAAAAAAAAAAAAAAAAAAGAAAAAAAAAGAAGATAAAGGAAAAAAGTTCTCTTTTTACTGGAAGAGCAACAAAAAATAATAATAGAGGAATAACAGCATGGATTTAAAGTTATTACTTGAAGTATTAATCATCACTAATTAATTACTGCTGGTAAAAAAATTATCTACAGGGTGATGGAAAATGAAATTATGAAAAGAATTTAGTCTCTGAACCCTACTGCTGTTAGAATGACTTCTTTCAGTGCATATGTAATGTGTATCTTCTAGTGGAATTGTTTAGAAGGCATAAATGTAACAAGAAGTTTGAAGGAAATGCATATATATATATATATGAACACAAGAGATAATATAAATGGTCTTCAAAAGTTAAAAATCTGAAAGTTGAACAATACTGCAATTGGTCAATGGAATAGGGCTCTATATGCCTATTTATTTATGCTCAAGCCTATTTGCAGATATTTAGCCTTACTGTGAGAAGTAATATAACATGTTCTCATTTTCCCTATCATTTACCCTATTAGGTAGGAAATTGCATACATATATCATAAGATGTAAGATATGCATTGGTAATTAAAAAAAAAATATTTAATTGTTCAACAAGTTTAAATAATTGTGAAAATTTTTATATACTGTTGTGATTTAACCCCAGCCAGCAACTAAGCACCATACAGCTGCTTACTCGCTCCCCTCACAGTGGGATGGGGAGAGAATCAGAAGGGTTAAAGCAAAAGCCACGCATGCAAACTTAGCAAAACAAGGGATTCATTCACCACTTCCCATTGGCAGATAGATGCTCAGTCATCTCCAGGTCAGCAGGTCTCCATCACACATAACGGTGATTTGGGAAGACAAACACCATAACTCTGAACATCCCCCCTTTCCTCCTTCTTCCCCCAGCTCTATATGCTGAGCATGATGTCATATGGCCTGGGATATCCCTTTGGTCAGTTGGGCTCAGCTGTCCCAGCTGTGTCCTCTCCCAACTTGCTGTGCACCCCCAGCCTACTCACTGGTGGGGTGGGGGGAGAAGCAGAAAAGGCCTTGATGCTGTGTAAGCTCTGCTCAGCAGTAACTAAAACATCCCTGAATTATTGACTCCGTTTTCAGAACAAATCCAAAACGTAGCCCCATACTAGCTACTACAAAGAAAATTAACTCTGTCCCAGCCAAAACCAGCACATAGACATAGAAGAAAGAGATTCTTAAATCTAAGAAATTTACACAGTCTATTTTATTCCTTATTAACTGTGTGTTAGTAATAAATGGCTGCAGCATTGGCATGGAAAAGAACTGTATGTTTAAAAATATGAAAAATTTATCTTTCAGTTTTATTTCTACTCTCTGGGTAATTTGATGTCAAATGTTTTGAAATGCTAAAACAAATGTCCATTTGCAGACTTTCTGATCTGAAATACAGTACTTTCTATACTTCTTTGGGCAGAAGTATTTAAAGTGATAAGTATAGAGTAATAATACAAGAGTAAGGAGGAAAGAAAAAAAGCAAGCTGTAAACAGCCCCAGAGGGAAATATGAGCAAAAACTGTTGGACATTCTTGAGGGCTTTCCAAAAACATGGTACAAGTTATGTTGTGTGGGTTTTTTCAAAATTCTCTTATAATTGTAGTCACCTTTCTTATTTCCTTCTTACCTAGATTTTATAGGTATAGGTATTCTCTTCTTACCAGAGATTTTATAAACTAGATTATTGTTAATTCAGTTTGTGCTTGGTTTTTAAATGTACAGTATTTTCAGGTCTACAGAGAAGGCATTTGAACTATGGAAAGAGAACATGTTTTCTGTATGCTGTGTCAGAAATATCCACATACAGTGCAATCTTGGGATTATTAAAGTTAGTTGAAATTTTAGATGACAGCAACACTCATTCTTGTGTATAAAATTAAAAAAAAAAAAAGACAAATTAAGACACTTCAAGGTTATTGGGCCATTCAGGAACATATAGGGAGGTGCAATGAATTCCTTTTATGTTTTCTGCGTAAACATGCACTCCAGAGTCATTAACAATGTGAGTGATAGACTGAAGCTTGCCACAGTCACTGTGCAGCTAGCGTCTTCATTTACAAAAAGAATTTGCTTCCCATGAGTTATTACAGTGTGGATGAGTGCATCTGGATGTAAACTGAGTACATTTTAATTAATGCATCTACACGATAGCAAGCAAATCTCAAAAGATGTGAATCAGAGATCCAATTTGAATAAGTGTCTGGTTTCTCATAGTGTTGAAATAATCAGTGTGCAAGAGAACAGCAGAAGCAAAAGGAAGTTACAAGGATTAGCAAGGAAGTTACATAACCTTCATTTAAATAGCTGAACTTGGTATGCCCATGTAAGCATCCCTGGCCAGGTTACCAGCTGGCATAAATCAAATTGACTCCATTGATTTCAAATGTGGTACATCTGTTTACATTATCTGTCAACCTCATTGACATAATCCAAAATTGCAGAGTGAGTAAATCTGACACAAAACGTAGTATCAGAAATCAGAGGCTTAGCATGATGCTATGCTGCCTTTAAAACCTCTGGCCAAACTCCCATTGAAATTAGTTAAGTACAGGCTTTCAACCTCAGTCTTTGATTGAATTGCTATCATGAGAACTGCCAAGGCCAAACCTGCGGACTGTTTCTATAGTGTTACAATTTAGACTTTCCAACATAACATTAGACCTGCTTACACAGACACCCCCATAAAAGTTTCCGATGCCCAAATAGAGGTGTAGTGAGTAATTTTTCCCTTGTTTAAAAAAAAAGGGAAAAAAAAAAAAGTCTTGGTAATAAAACAAAGTGGCTTTTTTTTGCTGACAAAATAAAAATTGTCTTCTGCTTTCTTCCTGTTCTCCTGTATAAACCTGGTTTTGCAGATGAGACTTACCTTCCCACCAGTTGCTTTACTTGCTATTTCTTTCATTCTCTGAATCAGAGTGATTTAGATTCATGTTAAAATGGCTTGAAACCTTACCTACATTAAAATAAAACTAGGCACACTAAAAGCTGGATTTTAAGACAAGAATTAATTAATTCAGCATGAACTGGACTCCATTCATCTTAATCTGACTTCCCATTAAGTTAGGCTAAAGTATCATGAAATGGGTCTGCCATTATAGACTAATTGGCATCACACCATTTTAACTGAAGTCTGTTTTAAAACTCACTGGAATGGATGCAACTCTGAAAAGTCTGAATTGATCAGTCCCAAAGAACTGCATAAAGACACCTATGTCAGCTAGTGTAAAATCACCATGAGTGAGATGGTTAACTTTAAATGACTGCTGTATAGACTTTCACATCTCAGCTAGTTATCTAGACTCTATAGTCAGTAAAGAGAGAGGCCCATTGAGGCCATGACTCATTTGGCTTATTTTAGATGCCTGCCATATCAGAGGAGCTGTGCCCTAGAAGCCTTTCTTTCCTGCCATGGGTTTCAAAGACAATCCATATAAATAGCTCAAATACAGATGCACGCTTAGTAGGTATCTAAATATGAGCAGATGAAGATTAACCTCTGAGTATAAACTAGGGTGTGATTTTGCGGTCTTTATTATTTTGATCTGTGCTTTACAGTATTTATTGCAGACGTTTCTTTCTAGGTAATGCTTAGTTTGACTGAGATTAACAAAATTAGGTCATATGAGTCCAGGTGGATATATCCAATGCTATCTCAAGATAGACTCTGTTTAGGTGTACCTAAGTAATTTAGAAAACAGAAAGCATGCATTTATGCAAATGCAGCTGGATAAAAGATGCTGTTTTCTTTTGTTTGACATATTTAAATTGAACTTTCTCCTTTATATGTATATATAAATACTTGTATAAACATTTTATGCTAATATCCACATAACTGTGATTGACAACCACCTTAAAACATATTATAGGGTATGAACAGAAGTGCAAAGTTTTTTAGAACAATTACTAAATTGTACTCTGGTCTTATATCTTATTCCTGTAAAATGAAACAGGTAAAATAATCTCTAATACACAGTCAACTGAAAAAAAATAATAATTGTGTGTAACCTTTGTTGTCCTTTCTCTTTAGTGATTCACAAGACAAAACTGCTGCTATCAGGCTTCTGAGTGAAAAAAAAAAAATCTTCAGAGTGATTTCTACAAATTTTAACCATTAATGTAAAGACAATAAAAGCAATTCAGAGCCTAGAAATGCCATGCTTTGTCCTGTAGTACCCCAGCAGCTCAATTAAGACTATATCAGATCAGCTGCTTGCCTACTACTCTGCTCAGGTTTATGATTATCTAACTGGTCTGATCTTAATCAAACAGTGGCAATATTTAAGGGTAGAAATGAAACAAATGAAACAGTCTTTTTTTTTTAAAAAAAACTTTTTGATATGCATCACATTTTTTGTCATCTGATTCAAATACCTTCTGGAAAACTTTTCATCTGTTGCTGAAAAGCTCATAAGTGAGATCAAGAACGAACAAACTCAGACAATTGTGAGCATGACTATGGAATTGAGAAGATCATGGTGCTAGATTCACTGTGACCCTGGATAATTATCAAAGAGATGGAAACATTAATCTATATTCCTCTGAAGAGGTAGTTTTCTCCTGGTTTTGAAGCTAAAACTTACTCCTGTATTTAAAATCAGATTACATGTTCTGTGTCAAATTCTTTATCATGTAGGCAGGCTTATTTGTGGTATGTCAGAGAACAGTTAAGAACTTCTCTTGAGAATTTAGACCTTCTTGAAAGAGGAACGTCACCATAGAGGCACTGGAGACAGTGCTGGATGTCTTGAATTTGGTTCAAATTGGATAATAAACCTGAAGCTCCAAGTGATTCTGTGTCTCTCTCTTACTCTTCACCTCGACAAAATACAAAGAGTTTGGGTTTATTTTAATCTTTCAATTAGGACTTTGCAAATGTGAAAGGCTAATATTAATGCCATTCATACTTCTGTAAATGAGATTATCTACACATTTGCATGATATAAACATTAAATGAAAGGTATTTTAACTGTTCTTAACTTTTCAAATGCTTTGCTTTCCATTTTCAATGTCAACAACAGTTAAGTGATGGCGTAGTCCCTCTGGAACTGCCTTATAGTTATGTATAAGCTATATTTATTATTTTTTGTAATTATCTTGAGATCGTGTACAATACATAAAAGTGTACCAACAGTCACTCCTTGGTAAAGAATGACACAAATTATGGAAGACTTTCTATAGAAAATAACAACAACAACAAAATCAGCAAATGATAGATTTAGCTCAATGACTTTACCTGCCTCATTCTAGAAAGATGTGTACAATACTATTCACACTAGAAGAAAAGGCAAGAAGCATTCTCTTTGTAAATATTACATTGAGAAGGCAGATTTAGTTTTAATTTTGAATGACAAGTCAAGAATGTTGTTTAATGCAAATCCTTTCCAAAAGAGAACATACAAGACGACACCATTTATTATTTATCATTCACTTTCTGTACTTCATTATATATATATCTGCTATAGGGATTTTACACCATTGTTTGGTCTAAGAAAATGAGAAATATAAATGTACTTTCAGGGATAAACCCAATCTGTATTAAAGCAATGCTATTAATTTTGTTATAGTGATTTATATTTCTAAAGTCACTCTTCATTCTATAACCATAGAAACCTTCAATTTTACTATACCAGAATGCTTAGAATATTTTGCACAGAATTTATGAAAGCACAGATTGAAGCCAGTAACTTAACACCAGTAAGATACTGAAAGAGCAAAAAATTAGTTTTCCTCCTGTTTTGTGGGAATTTCTTTGTTTTATGATCAATGTTTGTGCAGCTCTTAGCATGAAGTGGTCCTGATTTAGGATTAGCACCCTAGAATTTTCCAGTAATACAAATAAGTTGCAATTGCATCATCACTTGGAAGGAAATTATTTTTACTTCTCATTAAAGTAGTAAAGCTTGCTACCTAATAGCAAAAGAGAAAGAAGGATGTCATTCTCAGCATTGATTTGTGCCCTCAGAATTTCTGGTATCAAGGCTTGTCATGCATATGAGATCACAGGAATAGCTCACACAGGATAAATTCTGCTTAAAAAAAAAAAAAAAAAAGCAAAAAAAAAGCCATCTAGAGGTAATTCTAATTATAGCATTTTGTATTGGAAATACCAGCGTTACTACAATTCCCAGAATTCTTCAGAGGCTGAAATGTGTCTGTGTTTGTCCAATAAGCAGAAAACATTACATTTTTATGGGCAAATACTAAGGTTACTCTTTTTACATAAAGCATATTTGTGGTGCAATATACCATACTCCATTTGACAGATATCAAAAGAAAAGCAAAATATTACAAATACATAACAAAATAAAAGAAGAAAGAGCACAGTCAAAATAGTCCCCTATTCTACCTGTATCAAAGATTAGTACAGGAAAATGTGATCATGGTAAATGAATTAGTTTTAACTCATCACTCTTTAGTTATATGGGTAGTCTGAAAAATTGAATTAGTATTTCATATTAGTGAAATGCTGAGGTTTCAACCCCAAATTAAGGTTGGCATATGGGTGATTCTCACAGCCCTTCACAAAGCGGGGGGAGTTTACCTTTAAGCTTCCCTCCGGGGTGCAGCAGCCTTGCAGGGAGAGCCATTGGGTAAATGAGCCCCAGGTATCTGCATTAAGTAAGCAAAGGTCAGGTGTCCCACTTAGTGATAAAAGCTGGGACCACTTGCAGGCAGGGGCAGTGTCTGTCTGTGAGGTGGATGCACTTTGCAGAGGTTCCTGCTGGGGAAGGACTCTCTGGGACTGGGCTTCAGTCAGGTCTGGCTGTTGTAAATGCAGGCTGTGTAGAGATTCAGTATGTGGCTTCCTTGGTCTTATGTGTTTGGTTTGTTGACTTGGTTGTCTCCCATCCCTTCTATGGGAGACTGCATTTCACTGTTTATTCCACCCATTGCTGGTCATGTGCTTGTGTTGTTGGGGGTAGTGGGAATGATGTTGATAATATGTAATCTGACTGACTTGCTTGTACCCCCAGCACTCACCCATGTACTGACCCTTTTGCATCAAATACAATTTTCATTGGTTCATCTTTATGCGAAGCCTGATAATTGGCAAAACAGTTATCCTTTGAAACATTTTTGCATCAAAAGGTAATAGAAAATGCAGCTCTGAAACAGAGTGTGTTTATGTGCACCTAATTTTATTTTTGTTAGATAAACATTTGAATATTAATTTTAATATATGTGCAGCCTAAGTGGCTGTAGCTCTTTGACAAAGAACTTTTTCCTTTCCTATGCAAGTCTCTTTTAAAAATTATCTAGTTATTATCACATCAAAATTTAGAAAGGAGTACAAAGAAGGGACCAACAATGACTGGAGCAAAATTTTAGTCTATGAAAGGCAGAAATGTGACTCTCCAAAGAAAGAATCTTCTTTTCCTATCAAAATCCAAGAATTAATAAAATGGAGGGCTGAACAAGTGTTTCTTAATTATTATTATTTATAACTTATTTTTGTCAAGAGATGATGATGTATTCTTTACTGAGGAATTTTGTCAGTGCCAAGAAAAATACTACTTTATCTCAAAATCCTTCATCAGTTTTTCTGAAACTACACAAATATTTATTTCAGATTATTTTCTTACTTTAAACAGCAGAAAAAATAAAAGCAGATACAAGCAATTATTTATCAGGTGCTTGTATCTGAAGCCAAAATTAAGTAGTAGCTCCAAGTGAATATTTTTTAGTAATTTTGTGTTTCATTCATTTAATCCAATATGAGTAAATGTGGCAGAATCTTGTATGAGTGATTTAATCTTCCCATTTTGACACTTTGCATAACTAGTAGAAAATATTAAAGATTAACTAGCAGTTACTAACAAGACCAACAGACCATTTTGAAAATACAACTAGAAGTTCATTAAGAAAAATGTCTATGGGCTATCAAATATGATGGGTCAAATATTTAGCAATGCTGCAGAGTGTGACAAAAGCACATCCTTACTTTCCTGGAAAAGTTTGGGCTTCAGCTTCTCAGAGTATTTTGGACCAGTGCATTTGTTTTTTACCTCACAAGTTCTACCATGGGACAAATTACCCTTAAAAAACAACCCATCTGAGTGTCAGAGAGATCTTCAGACTTGAATCCAACTCACCTTTCTATAATATAAAAAATGAAATTTAACTTCACACAGTTATAATTTAATGTTCCAATTAACTAAGCTGGGGGCAGGAAATGGAAATAAAGAAGGTATTAGCAAATTCAAGGTTTGTATGCTACACTGAATTTCAAGACTCACTAGATTTTTGTGGTAGCAGGTGGTTTAGTTATAAGGTTATTGATATTTTTAAAGTTTATTTTATAGGTTATTTATGTGTATTTTCAGCTTTTAAAATAAACCATATTTTATTTGTGTTGTAGGGTTGGTTGGCTTTGAGTTCCCATTTTTTCCACGTGCTGATTTATGTTTGCCATTTAGTTTTGTGTGTTTATAGTAGGTACACTGAAATTTTTATACAAATTTTGTTTAAATTGTTCTATGTCTTCACCTATTGGATTGAAAAGCTTTCATAAAAATGACAAAATCTCCTTTCGCTATCATACAAGGGAACTGTGTTTTTTAAAGAAATCTATCTTCAACAGCTCTTTCTCCCTTTTTAACTAGACAAATACTAGTAATAAAAAAATTACTTTTTCCTTAAAAATTCTCAAAATCTAAAATTTTGACTTAATGACATAATTGCTGATGGAATGCTAGAGTAATTGTGGCCACAAACACATCCTCTATCAGAATTCACTCTACTTAGGGGAGGATTAGATTGGATATTAGAAAAAATTTCTTCACTGAGAGGGTTATCAAGCATTGGAACAGGCTGCCCAGGGAAGTGGTTGAGTCACCATCCCTGTGGGCATTTAAAAGACATGTGGACATGGTGCTTAGGGACATGGTTTAGTGGTGGACTTGGCAGTGTTAGGTTTATGGTTGGACTCAATGATCTTAAGGGTCTTTTCCAACCTAGATGATTCTATGATTCATCACAGTACATGTTGACTAAAGCCATGTATTTCTATAATGATGTAACCCACAAGCCCAGTGTCAGAATGGATTTGGATGCAATATAAAATGGCTTATGCTATGAAGTTTCTTGTGATGCACAGGAAGGACAGTGTAACAGTGATTGATGATTGACCTTCCGTGCTAGACTGCTTTATATGTTTATGACGTAAGACTTTTGAAGGCCAGCATTTCATTCCTGAAATTCTGGCCTTTCAAATGTCTCATGGGGAACCAGGGAAGCTGTATTATGCCTTACCAACCAGGGATATTCAGCAGTCTGCAGCAACAAAGACATTTACACTGTATTAATTCATGCAATATAAAATTATAATATAAAATCTGTACTTAAACCACATGCTTTACTAATTAGTTTCTACTTTACTGTTTAATCAGTCACAAAGGCTTTAGCCCACCATGATACAGCCCGGTTCTGGGGAAAATGCAGTGCTTTCAGAGAGCATAGTGAAGAATTCTGCCTGCAGCTTCCCTTTCTTTCCCTCTTTTCTTGTCCTTCCTTTGTATTCCTGTAAAATGTTAATGTGATAATTTCACCAGCACCATTTCCTAATCAGTAAAGAGTATCCTGAGACAGAGCTGCAGAGTTTGTCTGGTCTAAACAGTTTGCATAGCCTGAACTCCGCAGTCACACTGGGACTTTGCAATGTTGGGTTTGTTGGTTTATTTTGGCTCTGAGTTGATCATCACTGAATTCTGCCTTCTTATATTTTACAGTGGTGGGTTTCTGAATAGGACTCACTGTGACCCCACTGGAATTTTATATCCTTGCAGTCAAAGAGAAACCTCTGGTTTAAATAGACGAGCTATGACTGGTAGAGGGATGCAGATAGAGTTTTAGATCCCTCAGGTCCTTCAGGTCCTACAAATAGGAGCTTTTTTATTAATCCTCTTTCCTGAGTAAGAGACCATGTCATGCTGCCTGTTTTGTTTCAGGAATAGATGGGACGCTCAGGCCCTTCTGTATGAATGGGGAATATGAGAAGAGGAAAAAGTGGCTGGATTAGATTTGGGCTGAGTAAATGTTGATCTTTCCTCACCTGCTCTGCACAAGTCTTCACCTCACTGAAACATTTTTATTAAATTTTAATCAAAAGCACAGAAAAGATTATTGATTGTAGAAATGTTTAACCCTGCTCTAAGCTTCTTTGTTAGGCCAGTTTATAGATGTTAACAGTGGCACACTGACAATGAGTTTAATATTGTTTTATAGGGTAGTTGTCCTACGAATTGTCACAGAATCCAAAAAGGATCAAAAAATTCTATAGCTACATAAGTGTGACAGAGCAAAGAGCCCAAGCTTTATGAGATGCTAAAGATTAACTTGTGTTCAGAAGCTTCTCTCTACGTTTGTTGTTCCTGATGCCAGTCTCCTGTGAGATCACAATTTGGTTATGGGAGGAGGGGGGAACTTGTGCTGAGACCCCAATTTAAGAGTCTGTCAAGTATATATTTGGGGGAGTGTAAGCTTGCATCTCATTCACGAAATCTTTGATCACAAATAGATGGCCTGCCTCTTTTTTGGAAGTCATACACGATCAAAGATATCCTTTATTTAGAGATGCAAATGCTGCTGTCAAGCCCATAAAATACATACAAATGACAATTTTTTACAGATCTTCATTGTACTTCAAAAGAGCGCTTTTTACTTAAAAGGTCATGACCATTTTGATATCAGATACTGTTATTTGTGAGCGGAAGGTTCAGCAATCTTTTCTTCTTCTGACTTAAACATCATACGAATATGTGTATTAAAGCAAAGCTGAATCTTTCAGAATGAGGAAATGAATTTTTTAACAGATGTTAAAAGGCTAATAAGTTCACAACTCTTAGCACCCAGTCAGAATACCAGATTTTTATACTACTATAAAAATTTACCAGATTTCTGAAGGTATGTGATCTCTTGAAAAGAAAAATCATAAGAAACTTGGATCAGATGTCTATTATTTGAAAAACTTTACAGTCCACTAAAGAGTGCTTTTGGCAGGGAAGTAGGAAATGAGTTGGAAAGCATTAATAAACTTTCAGGATACTTGAAAACACCAGCTTATGGTACTTGATCTTTAAGTGAACTCTAGATTACTTCCATTTTTTTGAAACCATAAGTAGCACTTAGAAAGAAAGATAGTTTATCTAAGTAAAAAAACAGAAGGAGAGGAAATAAAGTTTAGCTTGGAGAAAAGCTAGAAAAGAAAGAAAAAACAGTACTTGGAAATTTTTTTTTTTTTTTGGCATTGAGTTTGATTAATACTTTAAGTGTTCCACAGAAAGAAACATAAAATTTCACTAGGATTTCATTTTAATTTCACTTACATGTTACTGAGGTCCATTTTACAATGAATTCTTAACAAAACGTCATTAGTCTGGCACAGCAGCACAAGAAAGGTATGTCAACTAGTTGATAACAAGAAAAAGAGGGTACATAAACTTTGGGGATCAAAGAATTTATTCCAGAACAGCAGTTTGTTCCCCTGGCTTGACAGGCACTGGTTTGTTCAGGTATTAAGCCAGATCTACTTTGCTCCATAAAAATGTTAAGTGGTTCAAATTCAGTACAAGGCTACGTATAGCCAGGAAGCCCTGGTGAAAATACTAGCATCTGAAAAGGACAGTTTCTAAAAATGGTAGCAAATTTTGGAGATTAGACAGAGATTTAGAAACTGGGCATTTCCAGAGTCCTTGCTTCTTTTTGCAAAAGGCCTGAAAGCTGTTTATATACATACTTCCCCCCCCCCCCCCA
>NW_020799095.1:86545682-86558343 GCF_003259725.1 Athene cunicularia
AAAAAAAAAAAAACAAAACCAAAAACAAAGAGACTCAAAACCAAACTCCTAAGAGTCCCTCTCCTTTTATTTAATATAAATTTCTCAAGACTTGACTGGTTTTCCTAAAAGCTTTTTCTGAGGACTGGAAAGCATGCTTTATGTGAACTCAAGCACCTTAATTGAAAGGTGTCTGTGAGTGTTGTGAAGTCTTACTAATACTGCATTTTATCCAGAATGTTAATTAGGTGTTGTGCTAGATGGGTATTAATGAGAAATAAAAGCAAAACAGTTTTAAAGTGTACGTTTATAAATCCCTTACCTTTCAACTTTCCTATGATCTTTTTATCAGTTCTTCAGTCACACTAGAATTTTATAGGATTGAAAAGACATCATTAAAAACAAAACAAAAATCACTTTCTTGAGAAAAATCTTTCTGGTTGACTGTGTATGTCAATGATAAATCAAGAATGAGATCAGGACAGCAGCTTTATTTCCTTTTGCTAAGTGTCCTTAACACAATGCAAATAAGACTATTCTCTGTGACTATATCAAAGCAGCAGCCAAAGCAGATTTCAATAGATAAACTCTGCAGTAGAAGTACTTAGGTATAAATCTTTAAAAGGCTAAAATAAACCACTTTTGTGTGTATGCTGATGCAATAGATATCAGCCTGCCTAGATAATTAGTTGCATATGACTTTTCTGCACAGGGTAGAAGTTGTTTTAGGTGAACTCAAAAACAACATTTCTAAAGGATTTTAAAAACTTCAGACAATACTGTATCGGGGCTCCTCTGTTTTAAATGAGATGGGTATCCAGTCTACGAGAAGGAATTATATGCTGAACTAGTAATTTGCAATATTTGCAACATAGGAAGAGCAAGGAAATCTGACTGCAAAAAACTTTAAGAAACAACATAAAATGAAGAGATGGAGGTGATCACTATTTGATGACCACCTAGAGACTTATTTCTAACTGTGAGGTGAAGGGGAATCAGAGCAAATAGTGAACGTTTTTTTCTACTAATCTTCAAATTAATCCTGATAAGAAGTTTATAGTCACCAGTGAGATATTTTGGTTATCATGTTTCTTTGCAATTTCAAGTTGCTTACTATGGCTTTGAAATTTTGATTTTAAACTAATATAAGGAAAAGGAGAGAGTTTTAACCCAAAACCAAATTTGTTAAGATATATCTGAAAATGCAACCGTAGAGTGCAGAGCATGCAGTTCTGTGTTTGTTCTGTGTGATTATTTATACTGCTATGGCAAACCACTATCACAAAATTCTCAAGAGCTGGCAGTAATGTGGGATTGCGAAACTAATCATGACTGCGTCGTTTTTGCCAGAGCAAGGCCCTGCATGTTTAGTACCACTGAAGTCAGTGGAGGAGCAGACTCCTAATGGACAAGTTGACAGTCACATATATCATTAGATGAAATGGTGCAAAAATCTGTGGGACAGACAGGCAGTCAGACAGACAATAGGGAGGGAGAGAGAGACTGATTTGAGAGCCAGTGATATTGGAAAAAATACCAGTGGTTTAATTTAGATAACAATTATACCTAACATCTCCACTTGCCATCTTAATAGCATTAGTGTAACCTTTCCTGTGCCACTTTGTGAAAACCTGACTTTCCAAGGCCATGCATTCCTTGGGCATCACTTAGCAGAAGGCCAAAAATGTATGATTTTTTTTTTTTTAAAAAAAAGCCTCAATTTTTTTCTTCAGAATGGTAACTGAGCCCAGAGGTGACCCTTATACACAATTGCAGTTATTCAGGTCTAAAAAGCCAGCAAATTCACATGTAACTATATCTTCCAGCTTCAACAGTAGGGCAGACTGTCAGCTCCCTCATCTGTCAGCACTTGTTCAGGCTAGTAAATGAAGACTGGTGCATACTAGCAATATCTATTTGCTACAGGATATGCACTCAAGAAAGTCAAGAAAAGGAGTTTCAAGCAAGGGCCAAAACCAATCACTCATTTTCTCCTGTCAGTGATAAGAAAAGCAACATAAAAGAGAGGTGCTTGTCCCAGATGTGGTATCGGTAGCAAACTGTCACCAAATAAAAATAGTTAAAGTCCTAATGACTGTACTAATTCAATACAAATAAGCCAGGTTCTAGCTAGCATTTCCTCTTGCTAGGACTCAGGCAGGAAAAACAGATGTCTTACTGTTCAGAGGACACACTATGTGCAACTTGCTTTGGATCAAAAAGGAAATGCCCAAGTGGTGGGACACTCAGAGCCATGTTATCTCCTTGGAGCTTGAGTCCTTGAGAAGCATGCTGTATCTCATTCAATTAGTAGAAATCTTCCTGCCTTTTTCTGCCCCATGTTGTGGAAGACTCAGTCACACTACAATCCTCCCTGAGATCAGTGTATATTTAATTTTTCACTCGTTTATCTTGAGGCAATGGAGAGCTATGACATCACCCAGGGATACTGGAGGAGGACAGGGAAGTAGAAAGAATGCAATGCAGAAGAGCTCTTCAGTATACAGTCTCTTCCAGCAGTGCAACTGGCTGCTCATTGAAAGCACACCTTTCTGTTCCCCAGTACCAGAAGTTGAATCCCTTCATAGGGAATTAAAAAAAATAACAGTAAAAACCTACTACTCTGACGCGATATGATTTTATAACAAACTTTATGATTCAAAAAGACCACAGAAGGCCCAAGACAGTTAAAAATGAGGTTAAAATTAGTCAAATCAGGAGTAGATTTGTAAAGAATTGACTAACTAATGCTCCACTGGTGCTGCCCCACCTGACATGTGTGATCCGAATCACGTTATGTGGTGCTGTATATCCCCTCACATGTAGACCAAAGCTGTACTTGGTTCTGTAAATTGACTGTTGCTTTTCTAGTACCACATACAATGCTCGACTCAATTACATATATGAAAAGGAAATATGCTTTGATAGTTCCTTCCAACCATTTATACATACAGTGTTATCTTCTAATATTTTAGAAATATTTTACATACATAAAATATAAAAAGGAGGCAATTAATTCTATGAGTTTTATTTACATATTCGCAATCTAAATACTAAATCAACCTGCAGTGTTTGTGGTGATGTTTCCACAATAGTACATTGTGATATCGCATGGAAGATGCCAAAACAGCTATACATGAGCTACCAAGGTAATGAAAAAAAGTGTAGAGCCAGATTAGTGTAGCTCACTGCCCATTTTAGTATATCTTGCATATCTCTTGGGCAGGTTGCCTAAGGAACAGCACTGTGATAGCATGAGCCCAGAGCTCTTGCCATGGGGGTAGGTCACACTGTCTTTTAGTTGAGTATATTCAGAGCTCTTCCCACAAGACTTACTCATCAGCAGAAGATTAAAAGTAAAATTTTTGTCTTTCTACATACAAGTATCCATAACCATTTTTTAAAAAGTGTAGAAAATATACCACCCAGAAATTGAAACAGTATTAAATATTTGTGTATTCCCCCCAGTTCCAAAATAATTATAGCTTTCTATGATAATTTTTAATTAGAAATCAGAGGGTATTCTCATATGTCCATTATGATAGACATATCATAAAGGTGTTGCCTACATTGGTAATCTGTATCTGGAAACATGGTTTGATAAAATATGTATGGGAGGAAGGGTTCTGTAGCTGACATTAAAACAAAAGATAAAACCACTTCCTATATATTCAAACTCCCCTTCTCATACATTTTGTTACACTGTCTTTAGAACATTGAAAAAAAAAAAACAAAACACACCAAACCAAAACACCAACCACCACCACAAACATTCCAGTGATTCTTTTCAGTAGTGGGTGCTCTATTGAACTTCCATTCCTCTTTCATTTTTCCCTGTCAGCTTCTTGCACTGATGTCAGCAATTTACCTTAGATTTCACTAGCTTCTCACCCCATCTTTCTGAACCTGTATACAAAAGATGTTCAGAAAGAGACTGTGGTATAGTGATTTCATTCAACCTAGATGTTTGATTTCCACAGCTCCTTTGGATACAGCTTCTAAAACTTCCCCTCTTCAGACAGCTCAGAGAAAGGATGCTTTTACTTTACAGCCTGCTGCCACTGCCATCCTGAATATAGATGCTTCCTGTTGTTTCCCCTTTCAACCTACAGCATTCAGATGGCTCATAATCTACAGGCTTTTTGTCTCCCCCAGGCTTTTCCTTCTCAGGGAACTTTGTGGTTGACTTGTTGCCCTGCTCTGAGATGCTGACCACCTGAGTATGGTACGTAGTCCTAAAGAGGGGACAAGGGTTGCTGTATAACTGTATTTCTCAGAACATAGACCTCCTGGTGACAGAAAAAAGCATCATCATGAGCATGATGTGCCACCGGTATTATGCCTCCACGTTCCTATGTGGTATCCCTTCTTTCAAGATAAGCTATAATATACCTGGGGCACTCCAGGTATAGTCTAGAGGAACCACACCAGCAAACAAGACCTGAGGTAGAGTTTTTAAGGAACTTTTTTTCCCCTCATTTTCCTTCTGCCAGAGAGAAACAGATGGGCAGCCATTTATCACACTGTCAAACCAGCAGATGTCTTCAAAATCTGCACTGCTCTCTGGTGAAGAAGAGATTTTATCTCATGGAAGATAAAATCGTCCTTTCAAGGTGTTAAATTCTTCAAGGTATTAGAGATTTACCAATCACTTCACAGAGTAGGCAATTGCCCTTTTAGGGGTTTGTGAGCAAGCGAAGTGAAAATCCAGACACTGTGATCGATTAGTCTTATAATTTGCATAGTACAGCCAGACAACTACCTTGAATTAATTTTTTAAGACCTTTTAAAAAAATCCCCTTGAATCTACTACAAAACTGAGAAGTTACTCCATTAGTAACAGTTCCTACCTAATTTCAAGTCTGATGCTGTCTTCTTTTACTACTAAGAAATAGATCTTATTCTTTCTGATCTGTAATGAAGACCAATCTACTATTGTGTTTACACATCTCATGTGTATGAGTTCAGCTTAGTTCAGGTTATCTCTTAAATTTTTGTCTTTGATAAGCTAAACTGACTGCTGAGTCTTTCAGTAGGAAGAATATTTTCCAGTCTTTAAATTATTTTCATGGCATGACTCAACTCTCTGAAGGCTTTCCAGTTCACCAATATCCTCCTTCTGTTGTGGATGTAAGCAGTAGGTACAGGGTTGCAGTAGTCAAACTATCATAATGAAATACTGAGGTAAACTCACCTGACCGCAATTGTTTAAATTCACTGTTTATACATCAAAGAAGCATGAGGACTTGTTTTAGCCACTATGACATGAAAATGATCAGCCTATTATTATCCACCATGACACCTAATTTCTTTTTTGAGATGTTACTTCAGGAACAGACATTGCCATCCAGCATGACCCAAGTTCTTTCTTCCTAGATATTTGAGTATGTATTTCACCATACCAGAAAATATACTACAGACAGTTGTGCTCAAGTTACCAGCAGGTCAGAGCACTCTGCCTAAGTAACCTATCCTCTTTGTTATTATCAAATCCTCAGTTTTTATATTTGTATTCAATATCAGCCATAACACTTCATTTTCTATATATTTAATGTAACTCCTAAATGGGATTGCACAAGCACTAGTTCCTGTAGTACTCCTCCAGACACACACAGTTATTGATGAAAGCTGGCCAACAGTTTCTTAAAGACAATGCCCTGCATTACCAGGTAAGCGCAAAAACCACATACACATAACACAGATTGTATTATCTTTACAAATATTAAAAAGTATGTAATACCAAGACATTATGAACAACTCTGAAAAAAAAAAGGTAGTGTGTCCCTGAAAGAAAATCGTGCAGAGAGGAGAATCCACCAAAACCAATCACAGTACCAAATTGTTTCATAATTTGAGTGGTTCTGTTAATGATGTATTAAATGCCTAGAAATGTACTGGGGGTTAGGAAGACCAAGGTAGAATATCAAGAAAATATGTATCATCTGCAGTGGGGCCAAAAGAATTAAAAAAGCATGTTCAGTCACCTATGAACCAAGCAAAGATAGCTCACAGACCTTTACTCATCTGTTTCCAGATCAGCACTCAGTACGTTGATTTTTACATATCAAGTTTATAAACATCTCAGGGTAACAAAAGGTTAATTTTATAAACATATTTTTGCCTTTTTTTCCCAATTAATTTTCTGATAAAGCTGATCTAATTAATATTAATTTCTCTCATTTCTTTTCATAACTTATTAATTGTTTGGGAGGTTGCCACATTTTTATAGCTGCTTTCCCTTACTCTCTAAACTAGCTTGCTGTTTGCTTTGAGTTTTGACCAGGTTGAATTTTTGCTGATAGCATTTTAGCCATCTAGTTAAAAATTATTAAAGAGTTTGCAATAATCATTTAGACTTTTCCAATTGAGTTCTGGCTCCCAGTTGATTTGTCTCATAATTGTTTTCAGCTTTGTTAAACTGACCCTTTTAAGCACCAAGTGTATATCTCATTGGTATGTCTTTTATTCTGTTTGCATACAGTAGTGAAATCAAGTTGTAATCATTTGCACTTAAGAAACCACTAATTTTTAGTTCTGTGATCAGGTCCTCTTTATCTGTCAAGATGAGGTATGACACAGAATTCTCTGTGTAGGATGAAAAACTCTCTAAATTAAGAAATAATCTATAATTTTTAGAAATCCCTAGGACATTTCAGCACTAGCAGCCTAAGAAACCCCAGCACATCGAGCAAATTGAACTCCTCTCTACTCCTCTGATAAAAGAGTTTTTCTTCCTACACATTATAGCAAGGTGCTTGAGGGCAACCCATAGCATGGAAGAGAAAGAATGTAAGGCAAAAAGAGGAAAGTAGATAGATTAATTATCCTGATAAATACTCAACCAGGGAAAGGGATGCTAGAGATGGTGACCAACTCTGGTCCTAGATTTTTTTTTCATGGTGATCATCCTTTGGTTCCTACTGGTTTAGACCATCCCCTTTTCAGCAGATGTAGTGTACACATTTTTATTTTTTACCTCACAAAGGTGGAAGGCACAACAGACAGTGTACCAAAACAGAAGCTATTCCAAATCATCAAAGTATCTGTTTCTAAAAAGCACATAAATAATATGTTTTGAATGTATTTATGTGATACTTTATTATATTGTCACAATGATTCATGATTCAAAATTATTTGCCTTAAGATGATATAAATTAAATTGGAGCTGGATGGTTTTCCTTCCTAACACTGAAATTATCAGTAATGAGATGAGATTAACTGAATTTTGGAGACTTGGGGCTGAGATCTCTTTCCTATATATTCACAACATGCTTCCATTTCACTCTCTTTGTTGTCTGTATCATTACTTTTACCTTTCTCTCTGATATCACTCTACCCCCAAAACTGGATTTCTGAGTATACTAACAATTTAGAGTTCTGAGGGTTTTGGTAGGGGTTTTTTGTTTGTTGGTTTGGTTTGTTCACTTGGCTAAAAAAGTATAAAAATAAAATAGGAAAGACTAGCCCAAAATAAAGAGAATAAAGGTATTAAACACCTAAGGAATTTAAGTTGTCTGGGCCTGATAAACTACATCTGTGCCTATTTAAAGATGTATAGGTGAAGCAGTGGTAATCACATTGATGAGATCCTGAAAATCTGTGAAGGATTAAAGTGATGAAGCAGTGAAAGACTGGAAAACTGAAAATAAGATGACATTGAATAAGTAGATGAAGAAAATTAAGCAGTGACAACTCCTTAAATTCCATTCATGGAAATGGGATTCATGGGTTATCTGCCAGCTTGCTAGCACCTAGGAAAGGAATCAGCTAACATGGAGCTGTCAGGAGCAAATTATGTCAAGACAACTTAATCTATTTCTGCGAAAGCAGAACAGACCTCTCAGAAGAGACAGAGGACAGCTCATATTTGGGCTTCAATGAGGTTCTTATATTATGTCTGGTGTTGTTCTCATAAACGACCTTGAAAAATGTGGTAACAGTATAGCTTCAACTTTACTAGGATAAGTAGATTGATGGTTGGAAAAGCCAGCTCAGCTTTGTTATCAATAGTTCAGTATCAAAGTAAATGGTAGTAGGCCCATATAGTGGGTTATCCTGCACCTGCTAACAGTAAATCCCTTCTTTAGCAATGCTGATGATGGAATAGACATCATCTTCTGATAATATCAAACTCAGGGGGGTCTAGAAATACGTTGGACAAAGAAGTTTGTAAGGAAATAAATAATAGCATATATTTCAGTAAGACAAAGCTGTATACCAGTGAAACCAAAACCCACTAACTGACCTCTGGGAGACAGCATGCTTCTGAAATGAAACAGTGACTGAAACAGTCCTTCCTTACTGTTCCTTGCTACTTTTTTGTGACAGTCTCATGACTGACCTGGGTAGAGGATTAACAAGGAATTTGTTTCTTCATATTTCCTCCTACCTAATTTTTAACTCTATTTGTGTCACTGGGACCCATTTTTGTGATTTATATTAATCTCTAGAAGTTGGAGTGATTTTTATCACAATTCTGTGTCCATTTAGTGGTTTAGGATTGCTAAGATAGAATTAAAAAAATAAAATCACAAATACAAAACTATGTTGGTCAAGTTTGCACAAAAAGCTTTATTTTGAAGTAAGCCATTTCCTTCTAAATGTTCAATGAGTGTGGATGCGAGATGATACCTATTTGGAGGTACATACTGAATATACCAAATTTGTATTATGAGTAATATAAATGTAGATAGTTTTCAAACCCATTAATTAGAAGTAGAAGCAGAGAAACTTGGGGATAGGATTTTTCCTAATAATGAGAATCATCATTTGGGATTTATGAATGAATTGTAAGAGTAAAATGATGAAAATGATAGCTGTATTTGAAAATTAAACAGTTCTACAAAAATATCTACATAACTTTTTTAAAATATCAGGAAACCTGTGCCCTGTTGACATATTCCAAGAAAAAACAATATTAATTTCCCTTGGTTTTTATTAAATTTTTAGTTCTTGAACTGTGGACACATATCATTTTACTGTTTATCAAAGGTCACATGATATTGTATATGAAACTAAATGCATTGTACTGGCTTTAAATTTGCAATTAGAATGGTATGTTTGAATTGAAAAATAATATCTGAGGCATAAGATTAAGTGGAGAAATGATAAACAGGTGAAAACTTGCTAAGAAAATTATTAAATTAGTATCAGTTGTATACTCCTTGACTATTGCAAAGCACTGTAAGTAAAGTAATTGGTAGGGTTTGAATAAGTCCTCCCTTATGTATATCAATTTGGCATATAGGGAGGGAAATTTCTAAGAAATGAGAAAAATACAAAGAAAGCAGAAATGAAAAAAAATCCATAAAAACTAAGATTGTGCAACTTTTACTCCAAGTGAAAGTGTGAAAAGGTATTTAAATAAGTAATTAAAAAATAATAAATTTACATGACTACTACCTTACTGCTTCATCACTGTGCAGAAAAGGCCATTAAAGTACTCTAGTTCTGAAAATATAATTCTGAATAGAGAAAATCATCTAAGGCTTCAATCACAAATGTGTTGCACAAGTCTCTGAGACTTGAGACATAACCTACACAGGACGCTTACTGTTATATCTGAAAGAGATGTCCTGACCTCCTTTTTTGAGGAACTCCATGACAACTCTGACAGCAGATCTGTGTTCCACTCAAGAGCAGGAATTCTCACTAGGAAGGTTTATTGGAAGCAGACTTGACTACAAATACAACAAATAATGCTACTGTTCAACATTTTGATTTC
This sequence comes from Athene cunicularia, assembly GCF_003259725.1. Classification (NCBI taxonomy): domain Eukaryota; kingdom Metazoa; phylum Chordata; class Aves; order Strigiformes; family Strigidae; genus Athene; species Athene cunicularia. Next base: position 86,555,386 of record NW_020799095.1, read on the forward strand.
AGCTCATCCAAAACAGTTGAGCCTCTCCCACTGTTAGTGGCATTTGGAGTAATATACATTGCTGAAGAAGGAATGATGTATAAACTTACAATGAAAACTGGTATCAGAGCTTTGTAATATTATCAGTCTCCCACAGTAGCACAGCACTTCATGGTAATTTTATTCCTTATCTGCAGTAGTCTAACCCCTCTACATCATAACTGATTTTAGTAGCCTTATGATTCAGATGAAAAATAAAAAAAAAAAAAAAAAAAAAAAAAAAAAAGAGGAAAAGGATTGTGCTGTGATTGACAATGAAGCCACTGTGGAAAAGAAAGATCTGGATCATACTTGTTCTACTATTGCTATTTGCCTCGAATCCCTCAGATTTCAGTGTTACCAATTTGTTTCTTCTCTAAACTGTGAGAGATCACTATAACAGCAGTGTGCATTTTCTAGAGAACTCTTTCTTTCAAGACCTTTTCAGACTGCCCATCTTTCTTTTACACCTTACCCATGCATGTTCAATTCCAAATATTTTTCTTAACCTTTTGACCTGCAGCTTCTTGCCACAAGCTTTGCAGAGAAAACCTAGAGCTCTGTCTCCTGTTAACCATAGACATGATGTAATCCTGCCTACATTACCCCACTATTTTTTGCGGTATATGCATGTATATACATATTCTGCTTAACTAGTCATCCGGGGACGGATGTGAGATCATTTTGTAAGATTGGACCAGAACGGAATTTAAGGGTCGTTTTTACAAGGGAATGGACGGCTTCAGTTAACTCTATATGAGGAAGCAGTCTCCATGCATTTGTCTGAATTTCAAATCCTTGGGGTAGAGTTTTAAATATCGATGCGTATGTATATTTATAATATTTAAAAGGATAAAACAACAAAATTAAGTGAAAACTAAGATGATGCAGAAGTACTCAGTGACTGCAAACACTTTTGGGATTCTAAATACATCCATCAAGCCCATGGGCATTACACATCTGCAGGGGACAGAATTTTTGAATATTATTGACATAACCATTAATTCCAAAAACTACCCTTGGCTGTTGTAAAATCAAGTAAATTAAAGGTTAAACTTTCAGAAGTCTTTTTAATTTGTGAATTTCAAAGAGAAATTCTGAAGTTTTAAATGACATTCATTTTAATGTTCCAAACAGGTGATAAGCCATAGTAGCAGCTTATTTGGCAGTTTTTATAGCTATGCTCTTTATTGCACTCCTGTTACTCACACGGTTGCAGTACATGAAGGAGGCAATTGGTTTCGTCTTATTTCTCAAGGGATGGAAAGGAATGTTAAGAAGCCATCATGCAATACAATTAATATGGCCCTTCTCTGCTTCTAATCCCAATGATGCATGTACTGAGACTATTCATTTGGATAAGCAGTTTAGGCATTTTTCTAATGCCTGGATAAGTAATAGTATAAGAATCCAAGTAATGTGCTTGTGATATAGCTGATAGATATTCATCGGTTGCCAAGACATTGATCTCACACCTCAAGACTAACCCAGACAATAATAATATAATTACATTAAACACACATTTCTTCTGGTTTTTGTGTATCCATTTGGATTTTTGTTAATGATTAGTAATACAGTCGTTTCTTTCTCATTCTTCAGTACCATCTTTGCAGTCCAAGGTTCTATCAGGAAGGCAATGTTCTCTTTGGAGACTTTTTGCCCTCTAGCAAGCCTTTCTGATATTTGTAGTGGAGCTATGAGATGCTTTAAATAAGGAGCTCTATAGCTTATTATAAAACAATTTTGCCTTAAACAAAAACTACTTATGAGAAAATAAATACATTTTAACCCCCCACATGTATTTATATATTATGACTGTTGTTGAAATTTCCAGTTGTTGCCGGTAAAAATATCTACAGTTATGGAATTAACTTTTTTCAAACCTTCATATTAATTATAAACCCTGTATAGGAAGTCCTAGGAGCCCTCATTCTATCTTTTATTTAAATTTGCTCACAGACATATTTTCTTTATGATAATTCTCAAGAATGTTTTAGTGAGGATATTACATTTTACAATAGCTATTTTAACATAAGCCTAGGCAGAAATGATACACTATTCAAGCAAATTAAAAGAAGAAAGCAGAAATTTGCAAGTAGTCTTAATTTCACTGCACTTTTAAGTATGAACCTCAGGAGTAACAAAGTTTTTTCAGTAGAGCTGGCCTAAATTGAAAAGGCTCCATATGCTAATTTTAGAGGTGCTCAAAGTAACCAGACATAATTTCAACAAGTCCATCATTAGCCCTGATTTGTTTCTCTTGGTTTCCACTGCCGCTATTAATTTCTCAGCCTGTCAACTTTTATATAAAACAAGTTTTGTCGTAAGAAAATATATTTTCACACTCCTTTTTCTCCACATACATGAGGTTGTGGATGTAAGGAGATTTTTCTCTTTCCTTAGATCTTCTGAATTCTGTTCTAGTATTCATTCGGGGAAATGCCAGTGTCTCTTCTGGAGGCACATGACAGTTACAGAGTTGGAGCATATTATTTTTAGTATAAACACCTTCATTCTATATCTCTTAGTTAACAGTATTTTAAAAGAAAATATACTTCTAACAGAGCAATTTATACAGCAATCCTGTTCCTATGTCCTTTCTCACAAGACTGAAATATACCTTTTATACTTTTTTTCTGATCCACTCCACTTTCTCTATTTCCTCAGTTTTCCCTCATTTGTACATATATCTTCATACACATATGGACATATGTATAAATTACTAATATGCTGTATATCTTTTCTCTCAGCAAGGGTCAAGGAGCTTGAATTCATTTTTATTGCTTAACCTATGTTCCTCATACTATGTTCTCACAGTTCTAATTTTAATTTGCCTATATATTGAATAGATAACATGCAACTTTACTCCCAAGATTCCTGACAAGGATAAGAACCTTGTGCAAATCCAACCACACCCCCACTCTCCCCCACGCCCCCCCC
>NW_020799095.1:86558393-86574003 GCF_003259725.1 Athene cunicularia
AAAAAAGTGTAGAGCCAGATTAGTGTAGCTCACTGCCCATTTTAGTATATCTTGCATATCTCTTGGGCAGGTTGCCTAAGGAACAGCACTGTGATAGCATGAGCCCAGAGCTCTTGCCATGGGGGTAGGTCACACTGTCTTTTAGTTGAGTATATTCAGAGCTCTTCCCACAAGACTTACTCATCAGCAGAAGATTAAAAGTAAAATTTTTGTCTTTCTACATACAAGTATCCATAACCATTTTTTAAAAAGTGTAGAAAATATACCACCCAGAAATTGAAACAGTATTAAATATTTGTGTATTCCCCCCAGTTCCAAAATAATTATAGCTTTCTATGATAATTTTTAATTAGAAATCAGAGGGTATTCTCATATGTCCATTATGATAGACATATCATAAAGGTGTTGCCTACATTGGTAATCTGTATCTGGAAACATGGTTTGATAAAATATGTATGGGAGGAAGGGTTCTGTAGCTGACATTAAAACAAAAGATAAAACCACTTCCTATATATTCAAACTCCCCTTCTCATACATTTTGTTACACTGTCTTTAGAACATTGAAAAAAAAAAAACAAAACAACAAAACCAAACAAAAAGCAAAACACAACAAACAAAAAAACAACTCCAGGAAGTAACACATCCCTGGAAGCTTGCAAAGAATGGACTGCGTTTTGAGAGCACAATTCAGGGTAAATTCTTTTGCTGCTGCTCTTTTGAGCTTCTAAGTTTCCTGCGTTGTTTCATGAGACTATCTGTGAAGACACTGGTGCACTGTAATTTACTCCTGTTTAAACATGTACAAATAATTTTTTCATATTTACTTTAAATTCTGCAAAATTCATCTTAACCTATCAGAAAGAAAGAGCTATGAGGGAAGATGAGAAATTCCAAACCACATGCTTAATAATGGAAAAAACACAATGTAAGATTGTTAAATGTGTTCATCTGTTGTCTGAGAAACCCTGTTCATCCAATGGAAAAAATATGACAAGAAGTATAATATTACCCATGGAAATCTGTGATTACAAAATTTAAATAATCAGCATAGCACATTCACTTTGCAACCTCTTCCATCTGTACCACCAATATATAGACTCGAGATTAGACTCCTTTGTAATACCTGCGTTCACTAAAAGATAAGCACTTCTTAACATCAAAAGTAAATCTGTGTATGCATTTTAACATATTTGAATGTAACACAAAACAATATTCAGGCAACTGCAGTTGTAAGTATCATATAAAACTATATAAACAACGGTTGATGTAAATTATATACTTGACATTTAAACTCTTTAAAAAGAGGAACAAAGTCTAATGATGTATTCATGAAATTAAATAATCCCATCTTTAAAAATATGTCAGTTATCGATCTCAAAATATTCACATAATCTTTATTTCTATACAATAATCTTAAGACAAAAATAAGTCAACTTCTGTATCTTTCGTCTCCATATGGAATCAATGTTTATCTCTCATATTAGACATTTTATTTGAAATCTTTTTAAATTGAGGATTTCTTTGTCTCCTAGAAAGAGGAAGGCAAGGGATTAAAATTTGGTGGATCCCATGTGTGTAATTTGTAAACCTTAAACCAATACATAAAATATTCAAAAAAGTTTTGTAGATAGCTTGACCTTCACTATATTGATTTCTATCATAACATTCTAAAACTTTTAAAGTATGACCTTTTCTTATTCAAAGATAGAAATATTTTCAAAACTGTCAGTGTTAGACATTGCAAAATAAGGTACTTATCATAAAAGTGGTACTGGAGAAGTGTATGAGGATGATGTTAACAATTTAATGTTATGTAAAGCATATGCTGGGAATGTGGAAGAAGCATACATTTCTCATCGTTAGTTCCTGAAACATGGAAATAGTATATCTGCATACAAGTTACCATAATGATTTTCTGGCTTGTGCCCTGTTGGGAAAATGGTTAGAGTCATTCTTGAATGTTACTCAATGATCTAATCAAAGTATAAATCTGTTCCTTTTAGGATCTGAATTTTCTTTGACATTCCTGACTCCCTATCCACACTGATGTGAGTTTACAAACAACAAGGGCATTCACAAATAAGCCTATTTTTCTTCCATGAGGTTTCCAAGTGACTGAAGTATTACATATGAAGAAAAACTTTTACGGTTTAACCCAGGATCTTCCAAATATCCAGTGCCTTCTCACACAGACATTACATCCACTTCATGATCTCTACTTGTAGGTGTTTTTCTAAAAATCAGAGCAATAATGTAATCTTAATAATTATAATTTGCAGGGTATCTGTGGGCTAGAAGTACAGGTTCAGCCCTTTAAGGTTGCTAAGAGAACCTATTTTTTCTGAGGCTTTCTAGTGCAATGTGATTTCTCTGTGCTGGAGACTTGTGTTACTGCTTGCTCCTAGGGTAGCATTTCTCAGAGGTCACATTGTGTAGTTCTCCCATCGTGGAAGGACTCAAAAGTGAGATATTAGAAAAAGCAGTTGGCTGCAGCTCATTTTTTCCATTACATGGTGTTTTGCTATAGCAGGGTACAATCAAATGCGTTGATTGTTTTAATGGCTTGAAGCAGCTTCCAGTTCGTCCATGAGCAAAGTTGTTCTTTTACATTTATATTTGTGATTAACAACTACACTCTTCTCACTTTTACTCATTTGACACTGATTAAGAACATGTAAATACAGGGGATCTAAAAGTTAATCTCAAAGAGGTTGTGTACGACTGTCCTAAAACACAAGGCTCTTCCCTTCCTACAATTCTTTCTGCCTATGACTGAATGGGCAAAGACCACCATGAAGAAATCTTGGAATAGTGGAGTAACCATAACTCCACCTATCATTTAATGGGAGGGAAGTATATAATATGTATAAAAAGATTGAGAAGTACAGGTGAAACTGTTAAAGTATGAATGTGTGCACAGGTGCTAAAGAAGTTGAATTGGTGTATTTGTTTTCTGAAGCTTTGTAACACTAAAGATTACCTTTTCACCAAGAGATCTTTACACTTGGGGTTGAGGAACGTAATGCTCAGACCAGGTGTTAGGAAACCCATGTTACAAGGCTCTAGTATTTCACGCTGCCTATGCAAATAATTGTACAATTATGAATGCATTTAAAAGATTTAATCTGTAGATAAAAACAGAGGACTATGAAATAAAGTTTACACAGACAGTCTGAAAGTTTACACAGACACTCTAAATATTCAGATTCGAGCCCATAACCTTTGATTTTGATCTCAGGTAAATGCTTCCAAGATGGTGTGAAAGAGGAGCTTTACCCAGGACCGTAAGCAAAATAGCTTAATGTTCTATTGTACTAGTTTGGAGTGGGCAGTATGCACCCTGCAGAAGACAGAATATGTTGGAGAGAGAGTGGACATGTATGCATCTGAGAGAGCATTAGGGATAAAGAAGAATCAGACTTTCTCTGACATGAGAAAACAAAGTTTTAGACTCTAAGGTTCAGGCTGACAAAATACTACAAGGATCAGTTTGCCTAAGAATGAAAGGCACTATTCCAAAGCTACTCTAAAAGGCAATACTTCAAAGTGACAGTAGCAGAGGACACCCAATCATGATAATGGAGAAGGTATTCTTCCAAAAAAAATCCATTGGTTGGACCCAATAGATCATTTCTCATGTACTTTGGTCTTTAAGACCAGACAAAAGTGATAGAAGGAAACATCCAACTTGTAATTCTGATTGTAGCTGCTAAGGAACTGGGTAGTAATCTTCTCTGAGGACTGAAGAATCAGACATTTTCTTTCTGGTTTTTTTTGTCCATGTTAAAACCAAACCATATACTGCACAACTCCAGCTCCAAAAACATCAACAGTAAGCAAGGACTAAGAGATACTAAACAGCATGAGATACCAACATGTACTGAACCTGTAAGGAGCAGCAGGTTGCAGGAATTGAGTTTGGTAAAGGAATCAGTCTGTCTCCATATGCATGACTGGAAGGCAAAATACAGTTGCTCTACTTCTGTAAACAATTAATTTAACAAAGAGATGGGTTAGTTTTATGAACCATGGAATCCTCTCACCACTCATTCATTAACCAGTGTGTATTAAAAACCAGTTTCCACAAAACAGAACTTTGCCTACATTTTGAAAGTCAAAACAATATTTCATTCCTAAGATTGGAATAATTTGATTTGTAGTGACAAAGATTTTATGTCACTTTAGATTTATAAGTGAAACCAGCTGAATTAAATGAAATAAATTTGCAAGCAGAGCAACTCGAAGTAATTACTTCAGTGTGACTCGGCATGGCCGCAGTAGTTCTATGTGTTCAGTCTTATCAGATCCACGGGGATGGACCCCTGTACAAAGACCTTTCAAAGTCAAAGGGGCTCTAGAGTCCACCCCAGCTGCTGATTTCTGGACTTAAAGCCAAATCTTACACATAACAAAAATGAGCAAAATGTGAGAAAATATATCTGCATGTGCCTTAAAAGACAAAGGAGAAGGTATTTAAATATTAGGAAACTGGTAACAAGGGCTGATGAGCACAAATCAGTGGAGCAGATAGATAAACAGCACTTACAAATCTCAATAAATTATGGACGAGGCAAAGAATTTTTTGGACAATTCAGATAAGGCATTCAAGCTCTAGATGACTATAAATAAGAGCAAACTACAGTTATGATCAATATGGTTTCTCTAAGAAGTTTCAAATGGCAGTTTGACAGTCTGTTTATCAAAAAAGGGATTGATTACCACTATCCCATAAATCATTTATATTATGCATTTTTTTGCTATTACAGTTTTGTTTACATTTAGTAATACATTGAAATTTAGGTTTAGTTTAGATATTTAAAGGACAAATCACATGTTAAGGTTTAATATTAACAAATATTTCACAAATGGGATGTTGTATATACAAATCTATTTTAGTCATTTCATGCAACTCTTAGCCTCTCTTAAAAATATATGTCCTATGACTGAAAAAACACAAAATTTAGAAAATCAGGTTTCTAAAGCATATTTAGTTACATCAGTTGGAAACATCAAATACAGATTTTAAAAGACATGCTGAAAAACTACTGTAAAGATTTGAGTCTGTCTAACTGGTAGGTCTAGACTCATTAAATGTCAAAATACTAACTGTCTCTTATTTTCAGAACACAGAAATGTATATTTTTCATGTCACAGATGCCAGAGGTGAAAAGCAATTCAATTCCAAGCTGGCATGATATTAAAAGAACTGCTGCAGAAATTTCAGGAACAACAAACCCACTTCAGGCCTAAGGGAAAGCCTGCAGAGAAGTGTCCTTACTAAATTTAAAAAGAGAGGCTTTGAACTACAACATGGAAACAAATGCGTGCATTTTCTGTGAGCTCAAAAAAAAGAAAAGAAAGAGAATAGATTATTCCAAAACGGAAATAAGGTCCTGGCACCTCAGCAATAAAAAGCTCACAGGACCAAATATGTTTAGTCTCTTCCCTTCATGTTTAGCTTCAGTTTTGCCTAAGAAAATGTTATCCTTTCAGATCAATAAATCTTGGTAATGGCCTCTGCAGAAGTCAATTTCCACTTTATTCTATACAGTAGGGAACACAGTATGAGAAACTCAAAGATTTATAAAGCATATTGTGGGGTTGGGAAGAACTGCAGGTTAAGCACCGATCTTGCCTATTGAAACTTCAAAAAGCAGTGAAAGAGAAATGAGGGAAAATGAGGGCCGAAAAGAGATGCTGATCGAAAAGAGTAATTTAGGGTCTTCCTTCATAAACTGAAGGTCAAAACAGTCTAACAGTGGTTCATTAGGAAAAGAGCCCTGAAGTGGGTTTGAAGATGTAATAATCTTTTTCTTTTTTTTTTTTCTTTTTCTTTTTTTTTTTTTTTTTTTTTTTTTTTTTTTTTTTTTTTAATAGGAATCTTTAAACACTGGGCAGTACTCCCAAGGCTCAGCAGTTACAAATAGGCTGAAGAACAACAACCAGCTATCTAATGACTTACCAACATGAAATAAGGGCTTCACAACCTGGCTTAAACTTAAAAGGCACATGCCTACTCCCTATGGCTTATCAAGGAGTATCCAAGTAAATGAACAGCCTTACTATCAGCAGAGAAATTCACAATATTGCCAATATAACTGCCAAAATACAATTCAAAACCAACCATCAGATTCAACCAACAGCACAGGACTAGCTGGGTGATATGAGTTCTGACATATAAATCAAGCTCTAATATTATCCACCTCACCCTATATGATGTTTTCATGCAAGATGGAAAATGAGACCACAGAACCACAGGGAAGTGTAGTCTTGGGTCCCCTTACTTATGGGGAGAATGGTCTTGTTGAGAGAGAACTAGTTGAAAGTAAAATGCTTTGCATTTACTCTTGGATGAGCAAGCATCCATAGAATTTTACTGTAGCCTGCCTGACACAGTTCTTGGCAGAGTTGCACAGTCTGCAAATGGCACCCTCTTAGATATATTTGGAGCTTACTTCTGCGGCAGACCAGGGACAGTAAGGTCCTTGCCTTACTGACCTTATATATGAGGTCACAAGATTTGGAATCAGAAGAGAGTTTAACTGTGTATCCTGGTGTCAGATGGCATAATTTTCTTCCTAGTAGCTGGTATAGTGCTGTGGTTTGGATTTAGGATGAGGATAATGCTGATGAGTCAGTTGTTGCTAAACTGTGTTTACACTAAGCTTCTCATCCCACCCCACCAGCAAGTTGGCTGGGGCACACAAGAAGCTGGGGGGGGGGACACAGTCAGAACAGTTGACCTGAACTGGCCAAAGGGATATTCCATGCCATATGATGTTTTGCTCAGTATATAAACTAGGGGGAAAGCTGGCCAGGGACTGCTGCTTGGGAACTGGCTGAGCACACGTTGGCGGATGGTGAGCAATTGCATTGTGCAACACCTGGTTTGTAAATTCTACCTTTTTATAATTATTTTTCCGACCTTCCTTTTCTGTCCTATTAAACTGTCTCAGACCATGAAATTTACTTTTTTTTTTTTTTTCCTTCCCACAATTCTCTCCACCATCCCCCTGAGTAGGGGAGAGTGAGTAAGCGCTGTGTGGTATTTAGCTGCCTGCTGGGTTAAACCATGACACAATGTATATGGACAGTGTACCACCCTCCTCTGGGTCAGAGAAAAGGCACTGAACATTTTATTTGCAAGTATAGGTGAGCTGTATGGCCAAAGGAGTGAGGTTGGCATCAGATGGGTCAGACAGAGTAGAGGTTATGCAGGGTGGAAATCAGGAGGTCTATAGCCCATCTGGAAATTAATTTGACTTCAGCAATCAAGGACAACAAGTAATGTTTCTATAAGTATGCAAGCGGCAAAAGAAAGACCAGGGAGAGTCTCCATCCCCTGCTAGACACAGGAGGAAACATGGTAACAAGTGATGCAGAGAAGGCTGAGGTGCTTAATGCCTTCTTTGTCTCAGGCTTTAATAAAAAGACTAGTTGTACTAAGGGAATTCAGCCTCCTCAGACAGAAAACAGAGACTGGGAGAACGACTCCCCACCAACTGTCCTGGTTGTGTCCCCTCCCAAAATTTTGTCCACCCCATCCCACTGGGGGAAAAAATAATGTCATAAAACACAGCACCATGAGGGCTGCTATAGGGGAAAACCAAATCCAGCTCAGCCAGACCCAGTACAGCCCCTCACTACAAAAAAGACATTGAATTACTTGAGCATGTCCAGAGAAGGGCAACGAAGGCTGAGGGGAGATCTCATCGCCCTCTACAGCTACCTGAAAGGAGGGTGCAGAGAGCTGGGGATGAGTCTCTCTAGCCAAGTAATAAGCAATAGACAAGAGGGAATGGCCTCAAGTTGTGCCAGGGAAAGTTTAGACTGGATATTAGGAAGCATTTCTCTACAGAACGGGTTGTGAGGCATTGGAATGGGCTGCCCAGGGAGGTGGTGAAGTCCCCATCCCTGCAGGTGTTTAAAAGTCGGGTTGACATAGCGCTGAGGGATCTGGTGTAGTTGGGAACTGTCAGTGCTAGGTTGGACTAGATAATCTTCAAGGTCTTTTCCAACCTAGATGATGTCATATAACCCAGTTTTATTAATGAAAAGAAACATGATGATTTTCTTGCCATTGCCATGAGAAAATAAAAAATAAAAAATAAAAAAACAATCACAGTATCACAGAATCATCTAGGTTGGAAAAGAGCCTCTAGTCCCACAAGTGATTCTGTGAGGCTTGCAGGCTTAAAACTGTATGTATTCTGAAGGAGATCATCTCTCTCCAGAAGACTGCACAGAGAGTACCCTCCTAAAATTGGGACCTTGGGTATTTGAAGGTGGTTTTGTGGAGGTTTACTGAAAAGGCAGTAAGTCAGAAGTACACAGCTGAAGACAGAGGCTTAGGTTTGTAGCTGGGCTGTTACAGATTTAAACTAAAACAAGTAACGTTAGATAAAATAAATGTACCTAGGCCCACCTGAATGTTAGCTCCTGTACAGCATCTGAGGGTTAGTAAGGAGGAGTAATGGCGGGCTCTTTATTTATGTTTCTGTTGACCATAATTGCCCACAAGGAACAACAGAGCTTCTGAAAGGAATGTATAGTGATCTTCACAGCTTGCTGGGGTCCTACATCTCCTCCCTCCCAGCAGAACCTCACGTGAACCAGCTCAGAGCTAACAATGCAGGTATCCTACAGGTAGTAGAATGTCAAATAGGAAAGGACAGGGAAAATTTTGTTGCTTTTCCAGATAGTACCTGCTCTTCATTGTTCTGATATGCTGAAGAGAAATCATTCATTTATTTCATTAAATGTGCTCTAAGACTTTAGGACTCACTGTGCGGTCTTGTTCATGTGAAGAAACAGTTGCGCACATGAATAGTCCTGTTAAATTACCGGTGAGTATGTTCGCATCTGTGCAAGCTTTATTCATATTATCAGGCTCTTTTAAGCTATATTTGCATAGAGTATTATGAAGAATGTCTTTGCCATTCCCTAAAGGGAATACACTCACTTTCATTTCTGGTTTGCAGACACAAAAAAGGGAGTGAAAGAAACAGTTTGCTGTGGGAGAAATTATTATTTTATTTTATTTTTAATCTAAGAGCACTTATCTTATTACTTTTTGCTAATCCTAAATGCTTATTGCTAAGAAAAATTTTAATTGACATCAGAATTTATCATTGTAATAAAATATGTATTACCATAAAGGCACCATGAACCAATATTCCACAGAGCTGTTAACAAGGCTTCCTGATGGCTCTCCAGAATAGTTTTGTGGACCATGTTTTATGCAAGCAGATTTTTCAGGAAAAACTCCAAGTATCCTCATGAGCTATGCAAGGCAGAGGACAGCAAAGAACTTAGGAAAGAGAAAATTTTGTCTTACTGTTAAGAAAGTAAACAGACACTTAGGTCTGGTTTCATTTCTCTCTGATACATGTAACTTAATAACCATGATCAACTGACTAAATACCACTGGCAAATTATAGTAATTATTTTAATAATTCGCAGAGTTTTTGTGATAGGATTGTGTAAAAAATGTTAACTAAAAAGTGGAGAGAATAAGGTGTTTTAGAAAAAAATACCTCAAGGATTGCCCAACCAATTTTGCTCAAAAAGTTTTTCCAACATTTTTACTGGGAGAGAAGCTTGGAAGACTGCTAGTACCTTTCAGAAAGTTACGAGCATTTGGAAATAACAAGACAATTTTTTTAAAAAAGAAATATCTAGAGTCAGTATGAATTCAACTCTTTTTTTAGTTAAAAAGGTAGTTATAATAATTTTCACCACTCATATAACAACTTGCTTAACACTGAGCAGTGATAGGATATAAGGAAAAACACAGCCAATTCATTTCAGAAATACTGTTCTTGATATGCCACCATTATAGAGAGTAGACAAAGCAAGAGAAAGTATTCAGTATAGAAGGAAATATTCAAGGAGAAGAATAAAGAAAATAAAAGCTGTAGAAACCAATAAACTGGAGATATAAGGACACTGAATGATGAAAACTAATTAATCTTGTATTAGCTTACACATTTAGAAAAATAATAAATTTTTAAAATGTGTAGATCATGTATGCTCCCTTTTACATTCAGTTGGAAGTGGGACAGCATGTCAGTTTAACTGATGTTCTTATGAAGGGAATATATACGTTTGTAATTATGTTTGGAACTGCACTGAAGGACACATTAATTTCTATACTGCACATAAACCAACAAGAGCTGAAACCCCTTCTGTGGTATGAACAGAACTGTGCATTACAGTCAGAGCTGAAGACGGTCTCTTTTTTTGAAAGTTTGCAAGCTATACAAAGACAGATGAACAATGATAAAACATACAGAGTAGAATTATCAATATGATGGTGACTCATGTCAGCAAGCTATCATATTTTTGGTGGAAGGAAGAGGTATAATGAAAAGAGAACTAGTTAAATTGCAACTGATTTAGACAGAAGTGAGAAATGTAAAGAGGAGGATATGGAGGTGAGGTGAGGAAATTGTCAGACAATGTCTGAATAAGGGAGTAGGCAAACAGGGCAAGAGAAGTTCTAGTCCAAACTGTGGTACACAATTGGAGTACTTAGGAAATCGCTAAAATTCTTACAGTTTCTTGGTGGCTTTTCGTTGACTTTTTTCCCCCCTGAATATTACAAGGGTGGGGAAGATATGTCATATGGATCCAATCACCTCCAGTGACATCTTCCCTGTGCAGTGTAACATAGGAGAAAACATAAGGAACAAGTCTCAGTTGGTCCTGGTTTTATCCTTCTTTGTGTTCAGTGCCATACTGATAATTTTTAGGCCTTTTCACATTCTATATAGAAGTGAGAGGATTAAGGAGTCTGGTTTTCCCTTTTGTAGAACAATTTCTAGGAGGAATACAGGCATGATGATGTGGTCCCCTGTAGAGCATTAGATCAAAATCTCATAAAGGGCATTGTTAGAAAAATACCTTGTAACAGGGAAAGAACAGAGTTGGGGTAAGGAGGAGAAGTAGGTTTCTGGCTTTTGTCTACTTAATACCACAAAGAGCAAGCAGGAATATGTTTCACCTTTAAAAGAACTCTAGCAAATTATGCTCCCCACTCTACCTGAAGGGTTTCCCCAAGAAGGCATCGTATTTGGTTGTGATTCCCCAAGTGGAGTAACACAGGACTTCATGTGCCTTCTTCATTGTGAGACTGGTCACAGCTGCACCAACTTAATTTATATTTTTCTGTTCTGTTATATTGGTCCATTATGTGAATTGCCTAACCTCATCTGTGCTCCATCCCAATTTTGTACTACAAAAGAACACTAAAAATATAAATTAATTGTTCTGTAAATTGTATTTCTAAAGAGTCTATGAATTTTACTGAATGCAGAGATATTTAAACCACGCAGTACTTTATCTACCCTTTTCACTCACTTCTACTCTTCCAGAAAATGACAGAAGTAAGCAGTAGTTTTATTTGACTTTAAAAAGCACTTAGTTTCTAGAAAGTCAAAACAATGGAAACAAAGTCCGCAAGTAATGAAAAGTATATATAAAATGTGTTCTAAAAAGTATCTTCTGCTCACTATTGTACTTCCAGAAATAGCAGAGAAGTCTGAACTGTCCCATTTCCCCACAGTTTTAACTCATTAATCATGTCATTTCCCTTCAATTTTGAAAATTATTTCCTTTCCCACTGTATTATGATGTCATACCACGAACTAGCTATGACAGAACATCAAAGAAATTAACAGATCACCTAACTCTGGGATCTTGACAGCAGTGTGAAGAATATTTTCATGAATCCTCTCTTTCTACTTAATACGCAAAAGGGATTGTCTGACATTTTGTAAATTCTGTCATCTTGGTTTCCAGAATTCAGTTCAGTGGTAGTAAATCTGTCTCCAAACAATCAACAATACAGCTTTTTTAAAATTTATTTTCCATTTGAATGCATATTTAAATTAATATGTTTGATCTGGATGGTTTTGTAATCACTTTACAAGGGAGGGATTTGTTGGTATGATTTTGCTTTTTTTCCCCCAAAGATGCATGGCCAGAGAAAATGAGGCAAGTAACTTAAATCTTTTGACAGTGTTTGTGCAAAGCAACTGGTTTTCTTTTGTTGGGCTATTTGAACACTATCTGACACACTGATCATCACATGCCCATTCTTCCTTGCTCTAACTTTGCAAACCACAGTCTGCTTCAAACAGAAAATAATTATTAAGGACCTCCATATTTAGTCTTGTAATATGGTATATCAGCAGGAGCAGTTCCAATCACTCAGCTGGAACTCTGCCAGTTGACATTAGCTAGAGAATATCTTTTCCTGAGAGGTGTTGAATCTGAAAATGACTCTTTAAATATGACCCTGATATCATAAGACTTCACTGAGGTGAAGTCACCATTGGTTAATTATAAAACATGGACTGAAAAACTCATTGACTTTAGAGATGACACACAGAAATATCCTCCAAGTTTGGAGCATATGTTTCATTATTTCCAAAGAGTTTCAACAAAATTTTCATTTTATTTCTATTTTCAGCTTACTTAAACAATGATAAAGTCACACACATATTTTCTGTCTTCTCTGGAAAAATTATTCCACTTCTAGAAGCAGGATTTGGAACACATACTCTCCCAGGAAAAGCATGTTTAGTAAAGTATGATTTCACTTGGTTTCACAGTCCAGTGGTGATTGCCAGCACCTGCAATAAACACTGGACAATACACTTCTCTGCTCAATTTGATGAAACCAAATCAATAGAAAATCCAAATTTAGGTGCCATAGTGTCTTAAGTAGAAGTATGCTGCTACCCACACGTGGCTCCCCATTCTGACTGATGCTTTGGGAATGTGAAGCAGGCAAGCTCACAGGTCGATGCTGAAAGGTATGACCCTGCTGGCCCCATATTTTGAAACATGCCAGAAGGCTGTGTACAAATAGCGCTCTTTTTCTCACTTCACAAATTTCAGCAGTTTAACAAGTCCCTGAAGTGAGGCAGAATGCAAAGACTCATCCAAAGCATCACAACAAGAAGCTGGAAGCCCTCTGGAGATCTGCAGTCCGCCAGTGCCTCCACTCTGCTGATCTTGTCTAAGCTGCGCTGAATGAAGGTCAATCTTTCAATTAATGCCTATTCCATGGTACCAAATAGAGGGTTTTTTCCTGAATTGATATGATATAGAAGATACTTTTTATTATTAATAATGTAAAGGTTCCATCTTTATTCCCCTATACAATGGCCTGCTTTAAAGCATTAGTGGAGAATACTAATAGGGCTACTTTCGCATGGGAGAGACCGGTGTAAGAAAGAGAACCTATAATAAGGTTCAGCATGAGGCATAGGTAATCCCTAGGTACTTTGTGATATTTGATTTGATTTGTGGTCCTGTGCAAAAGAGGCAAAACATGCTTGAACCTGATAAATGTCCTGTAAGAGAAACAAAAATGTCTATTGGCTGGAGAACAAAATTACTCCCAAAGGGATATGTTGCTTTAAGAAGGAATATTTTCCATATCCAACTTATTTCTAATAATAGGATGAGCTAGAGGAAGAGACAGAGAAAGGTCAGATTTGGATGACTCTTCAAGCTTCTTCTGTTTATAGTCTCTAATAATGCAGTATAATAAAGTCTTCTAAATAACAATATCCTCCCAGTATCTTATTAACTGTCGGCAGGTTTGGAGTGGTTTAGTTAAGACACAGCTACCATGATGTTTATCAGACATTCCAATAGACTTCAGAACTTTTTTAAAATTTCTTTTTTCATTATAATTTTTTCTGGGGAGAGTCTATAAATATTTTCGAGTAAATGTTGATATCACCTAAAATTCTGGGATCCTGAACTTGCTTGTCTACAGTTAAATTATTGCTATGAACAGTACTGCAGCTAATGCAGCATGTCTTATGATTGTATTCTTCAAGGCTTGGACTAATATTGGCAGGGGATATCTTTAATAAAGACAGCAGGTAAAGTTTTCCTGTTCTATTTGTCAAACAAAAGAGATACTTCTCATCAGCACAAATTTCAGTTAGTATCCAAACTCTTGCAATGTGCTGATCTTGTGAAAAAAAGAGGGGCCAATAACTTGAAAATACTCAGCATTGCTCCATGGGACCTTTTTGTTCTCCATCCTTTCCATTTGGCTTCAAGTACCTTGTAGTTGTGGATATTAAAACACTACATTCCTGGAGAATAAATACTGACACATCTAATATTGTAATTTTTTTTTTTTCTTTCTAAGACAAGCCTTCTTGTCCACAAGCACAAACAATTCTGATTTTTTTAATGTCTTTGCTGATATGGTCTTCAGTGCACTCATAAAATAAAGAATCTAAGTTCTGCCTAAATCAGTTTCTCAATTATTCAGACTTCCATTATGGAAGCCATTGGCTGTATTCTTCACATGTAAAGGACCTCTGCACTATTTGCAGAAATTTAAATTCATTGAACAAAGATGGAACTATCAGTGAAACTGATACAGTACAACAGAGACATCTCACATAGCACGTGAAGAGGATACTGGAAGTAAGAAAACCTTCTGGAGATGACAAATGAAGGAAAAGTCTTGAAAGGCATCTATCTTTATGATTTGCGTAACTGGGCTATTTCAGCTACCCATTATTCAAACTTTAAAATGGGGAAACATCTAGATGTTTTAAGTGCATGCATGTCATAAAACAACAGGTGATGAGACAGCATATGCTAAAAGAATCTAGGACTGAAGAAGCTGTGTACCTCAGAAGTAAGATGTCTAGTGTCCAGTAGAATGCCAGTCTTGCCACCCCTAGGGTAAACCAGTATATTTTCACCTTTTCATGGGTTAAATCAGTAACAATATATACCATTAATTATTTTAACTAATTAATGTGTGTCTGTAGGAAAAGGCTAAAAAAAGGGAAGTAGTGCTTGAAAAATGACAATATAAAGACATCTCTCATATCTTGGTGTTATGGCTTGAAGTCTCAAATCACTATGGGAAATGAAATGACACGGCTTGTTCTATCTTCCTGGTGAAAGTGGCTGACAGAAGGACTTCATCACACACACACACCACACACACACTTATATAAATGCACAGAGAATACTTGCACTAATCTTTCTTGTTATCGCCAGCACTGAAAACACTACGCTTCCTTTTATTCTCTTCAATATATACTGCAAGCAGCTCCGAGCTTTTCTCATTAACCTCTCTTTTCTATACTTATCAGCATCTTTTCCACATTGTTGGGGCCATTTTCCAAACAATTGTTTGAGGGGAGGGGAAAAGCCAAAGCAATAATGGGATCAGGGTCACAATTGAAACTGCTCCATATAATAAGCAAACCTGAAACAGTAAACTGAGAAAGAGAGAGGGAAGGAGAAGGAGAGAAAAGAAAATGCTGACTTGGGTCAGGGGTCAGCTCTCTGATCTCATTGTCAGCGCCTCTGCCTTTTGCGTTATGGAATTTGTCTTTCATTACCCTGTCTGCCACTCCTGTCAATACACCCTGAAAAGACTCCTCAATAGGAAATTGTAAAGTTCTGGTTGAGGTAACAGGGGGAACTGCTGGCTTGTGACTCACCACCGTTTCCTGGGCCTCCAGTCTGGTGCCGATCTTTCCTCAGCATCGCCCAACAGAGGATCAACAGCGACTTTGAGGGAAGAGGGGTTACACAGTCCCCCCCCCTCCCC
>NW_020799095.1:86574053-86654594 GCF_003259725.1 Athene cunicularia
GGGAAGGGAAGGGAAGGGAAGGGAAGGGAAGGGAAGGGAAGGGAAGGGAAGGCTCTCAATTCTTATTTGGATCCCTGAAGATCTTCTCATTGTTCCCCATCACAGATCCACCAATATGGACAACCAAATGTATTTCAGAAATTAAGCTTCAGAAAACAGTCATGTGCTACTATCTACTGTTCTTACTAAAGTGCAGTAATAGGAGACTGTGCATCAGTAGGATAGATTCCCCACTTTCATAGTCAGGTGTGGGGTGAAGCTCAGTATCTGAGGAGACTTACATAATAAAGCCTTTTAGGGGCACTGATGTAGAAAAAGGCCACCGAATTTCTGAGTTCATTTGGAGAAAAAGTAAGTGGTACAATGAACACACAAGTCTGCCCCGCATCAGAGCAAACTAGATTATCTATTACAAAGTAGTACTAAACTCTGATACAAAGGTGAGCTTTGGAATGTGGAGAGTTGGCTTTTTCTTTTCCTGAGATCCTCTTACATGCACATATTGATGTAGGAAAGTGTAGTATTGTATCTTACAAAAAACAACTTGAGCCATTTATTTGTATCTTACTGGTAGGTAAAAAGTCTAACTCAACTCAGTAGTCTAACTGTGTCATTTCAGTACACAAAAGTGAATTTCACTCACAGCAATCCCACTAGCCAATTTACCAACAGATGTTGTTTTACAGGGAGATC
Organism: Athene cunicularia; assembly: GCF_003259725.1. Classification (NCBI taxonomy): domain Eukaryota; kingdom Metazoa; phylum Chordata; class Aves; order Strigiformes; family Strigidae; genus Athene; species Athene cunicularia. The sequence continues at coordinate 86,574,747 of NW_020799095.1, forward strand.
TATTAAATGAATTTGTCCTTCATTAAGAGACACTATGTTATAAAGTTTCCCCCAATAGCTTTCCAAAGCACACTTGCTCCCAATTTGGTTGAAGTCCAGTCTTTGCTATAAAGTGCAAAATACTTGGCTGCTAACTAAAAATATATAGCAAGCAAGAAACACTTTTTAATTAATATAAAAGAAGTAGTTGTATTATTAACAGTGGTACTGGGAAAAAGTCAGTTTTATTTTTCCTCCTAAATTATTATTATATGTCTCCCACTGCTGGCATTTTCTTTGAAATAATCGTCCTTTTTCCAAAAGGTAATGGATACTTTTACCTTCCATACTTTCCCTTTATGAGCATTTATAAGCCTCACTGCACATACTTCATCCAACAGGTAAGGTTCTACCTTATAAAAAAGCAATTTAGCTTTATAGATTTGGCAATACTGAACACTTGGTTAAATGAAGGGTGCCTCATTTAAGAAATGGCATATCTGAAAGGGCCTGTTATCACAGTTTTAAGTCAGTGTAAAAACACCATCCAGTACACTGCTTTGATATGGATGGAAACTATTGCTTCTGGCATAGTCTCACATTGGTGGGTGCCTGGAAATCTTGGAGTATATATGCTTCAATTTAGCTGGACAAATGTTGGTGTATATCTTCAGGATGAATTTTTTTTTAATTTGAAAATGTGTTCTTTTGTATAGGAAAACATTTGTACAGAAATTTAATACATTATTTGCTCAAGTTTTTAAGATATATTGCTTTCCAAAACAAGGGACTTCAAAGGAAGCATATCTAAAACAAGATTGAATTATAATGAAATTTTACCATATTAAATGTTACACTTTCTGTATTCCAATTTTAATCAATTTAAAATTCAGACATCCCAATATTTTTTTTTTCATTTGAAAGAAAAACAAGTCAGAAATGGCAGAAAGTGGTAATTAAATATTAGGTTTTATAATGTTAATGAAATTAAAATTTTATAATAACCCTGGGTTATTTTATATTATTTGTAAGTTGGCAGAAAATAAAATATGCAAATACTAGTGCATTTGAGGGTCACTTTGTCAGCTATGTCTATGGTCTTTTTTTATTAGAATATTAACTGATTGACTTTAAAAGATAGTCTGTTAAACTGAATAAGAATACTTTTGCACTATTTTAACCTTAATATAAGACTCCTTTATTTTCATTCAGCACACAGTAGTTTGATGTATCTTGTAAAACTGCATTTTTTTTTTCTTTTTTTTTTTGGCAGGGGGTAATTTAAAATTAATGTAACTTTATTTCTGAAGTTGGGTTGGGGTTTTTTTTCAGAATTAGGGGATGGTTTTCTGGTGTGTTGCTTTGGGCTGGAATTTCTTTGTCTCTTAGTGATAAAAATGAACAGATGATCTTAGTCTTCAAGGTTACAATCCTCCCTACTTCTGAAATGTTCCCCAAGATATCCAAACACCTTTCAGCATATTCATTCTGGTGATTCTTTAGAAGTAACAAAGTTGGGGAAGTTTCTTACAACTCTCTATTATTGTATTTTGTAAACAATTTATCTACCATTTCTTTAGAGCTGTTGTCACCCACAATCCTCTCTTGTGTACCATTGATAGAGTGACCTTCATACTCACTGGCTCATCCATCATACAATGAACTTTTCACTCTACACCATGCTCATCCCTTCCTAGTAAGGAACAGCTTTGTCCGTATCCCACTTTGCCATTCACTAGAGATTCTGTACTTGTGTAAATGTGTATCAGAAATTAAAAAGGAGGAAGTGGAAAAAAATCACTAGTTCAGCACCTCTGAAAGTTAGTACAGATGGTTACCTTTAAGGCACGTCTATCATTCACATTTGCAATGCTTTAGTCGATAAACTGCCCTCATTTGTGCCCCCCATTTGACAGAAGCTACCTAGTGAATCAGTAACAGTGAAAAACTAATTGCCACTTGAGAAATGCACTTCCCCTGTACTGCAGGATGCTCTGTGAGTTTGCCTCATATGCCTAAATTTAAGTATCTCAATGAAAAGAGTTGAGTTTTTAAAAAATAAATGAACTCTTTAACCCTATTAAAGAATGCAGATAAAAATTATTATCTTTTGTAATTGGCAAAGTTTGTTTTCAAAGTTACTACACAAAACATTATTAAGGACAGGGGATTAACCCTGTTCACATATTTATGGGCAATGTCGTGTACTCTGGCTCTAAATTCTATTTGCATTTAATATTTATTTTTCTCTGCTTTTATTGATACGACACTTGACTAAAAACTAATCTTGGGTTTTTAAAATCACCTCTTCAACTGCTTATTCTATATTGATATAGAACCAACACCATTTTGAGATATCAATGGCTATGTAGTGCCCCTGGACAAAAAAAACCTAAGATTTGCTCTTATTTTGGCACAATGGCATAGAATAGGAAGTGGGTTATTGGGTTCCTATGACTTGTTATTTTTTTACCATTAGGGGTTTTTATTTTATTTTTCCAGAGATTTTCAGAACAGGTTTAAAATAACACATGCTTATTCAGTTGGTTGGGTTTTGGGTTTGTTTTTGTTTTTGTTGGGTTTTCTTTGTTGTTGGTGGGTTTTTTTGTTTGTTTGTTTGATTTGGTTTTTTAATTATATATGAGAGAATAAACTATGGAAAGACCTCAAGCTTAGAAAAGGGGGAGGGAATTATTGAGCTGTATTTAACTGTAGGAAGATATACAGTAAGATGTATGGATGACATGGTAAACTAAGGATGGCAGTGGTGTGTCACTGACATTGACAGATAATGAATATAAGTAGACTTTGTTATGTTTAAAGTTTTGTTTCATTTGTTTCATGAAGACAGTGTCGGACTTAAAACATTTTCTATTTGTCTTTATCACAAGTATATGCCAACAAGTTTGCACTAAAAGTCTTATTCATAAAACACTACAAATTAGCTACTTGCCAAGAATTTACCTGCTTTTATAAAACAAAAGTTTTATACTAAAACGCATTATTGGAAATATAATTAGGTTATAAATGAGCATTGAATATCTCTCTTTTTTTCATTGCAGTTGAAAGACTTTTTCTATTTTGTATTGTAGAATTTTGTTGTTTTGCTAATCCCAGAATCATGGACTTGAACTCTCAGAGATGTTGACATAACTCAGAGATACAGACTGATTCAATTTGAGTAATCTGGACCAGAGAAAGTGAGTCATTACAACACAGGAGAAAAGTATCTAACTCAAAAATAATTTACTTGCCAAGGTTTGGTCAAACCTGACACTCATTCTCTGGTATTTTCTCCAGATTTGCCACACAGGTGCTAATCTGTGAAACTTCCAAACTTTTATTTCTCATTTGCATAAATTTAATCACCAGAAAGCTTTTTAATTTAAAAAATGTGTCTTTTAATTGTGTCTAAATAGAGGAAAAATATAAGGAAGTAAAATATTTTTAATGTAAACCCTAAGTACCAAGAGTAGTCCTAATAAAAATAAGATTAATTTGAGTGTGCGTGTTTGTCAGAGGCTGCCATATATATATATATATATATACAATGACACTCCTTCCTCTTTAGTTTGCTTCTTTATATGATTTTATGATACAGGCTTGGGGACAGCTCTTCTTCCCTCCTTTTACAGGTAAGTTATATAACTAGTTTTTCTACATGTTCATAATAAACAATGGCAGAGATTTGCAGAGTGATGTCCACTCGGTTAAGGAAAATTACTTCAGGTAAGCACCTAAAAACTACAAATGCCTTTGAAACGTCTTTAGGTTGTAGTTTTTAAGGACTAACTTCCACTTCTGTGGGATAAAGACTTTGCTCTCTACAGAACAGAAGTACTTCTTAGTTACAGTGGACATCAATGCAGAAGATATTCCTCATTCCTACTTATTAGCAAAACAATGTGCTGTCAAAGTGAGCATGATCTGCCAGGCATCAGGCAACTAAGAGGAGGTACACATTACCTGTAAGAGGAGTAGACTTGTTGCTTCCCTTCAAGATGACAACCACTTGTACTCTGTTCACTTAAATTTTTGGGACTCTCCTGCCCAGCTAAAGAAATCAGTTTGCGCCTCATCAATGCAGCTGTGAGGCTAAAGGTCAGGTTTTCCTTCCCAGTATGTTAATGCCACAATAAGAAATTACATAAGTATTGTGTATCACCTAAAGACAAAATCTCCTCTACAGTGTCAACAAAACCATCAGCTACTGACAATTTTAGCTTAACTGTTGAAATTAATTTCTTTATAACTAATAGAAATCAGAGAGGACGTTATAATGGGACTTCCATTCACTTATACAACCAGCATGCAGGGTGAATAACAGACAAAAATAAAATATTGTAACAATATCTAAAGGGAATGACAGCAACAGGAGACCAGATTTAAGCATGAAGGAAAACCTTTTGCAAGTAGAAAGCACAGTACCAAACAGGTTGAGTTAATACTGGTTTTGCTGTTTTTCTGCCTTGTCTCTCAATCTTAAGTCAGCTGAGCAGCAGCTTTCTTAGTAGGAAAAAACAGGAGGAGGTCAGGCGGAATGACCTCCCTATTTTGTCTCCCAGTGGCCTGCCTCCCATTTACTACACCTTTTGACATCCTTAAGTAGATATCTCTTTAAGTGTTCAGTCAGTAAAACAAACTGAAATGCAGGCAAAGGAAAGGGGGATGGGGAAAGAAGTATACACTGTAGGGCTCAGGTTGAAGGCAAGACACACACAATCCATAAATGCTGTATCTTCTTCAATCACAGATCAAAAATAGTCTATTATCCCATGCATTCAAAAAATAGTAATTTACAGTTTACTGCTAAACTCCAGCAGTTTTCAGACTGTGTCATTGTCACTCAGGAGAAATAGGCCATATTTAAAAATAAACTCTGGAGCTGTATTTCACAGAATCTATTCAGATTTGCTAATTCAGCAGCAGTATTTTGGAAGTTAATTTTAATAACTCGACTAATGAACAAAGGGTGAGGAATGCTGGTGTGTACTGCACTTAATGAATCCATGCAATGCATATATGAGAAACCGATTCATTGAGTAGTTGTGGTGTAACATATGTGTGATGTGTGATAATGGGATCTATGGCTTGGAGAATATTATTTCAACACTACAGTGGAAAAGTTCCAGATGTTCTGCAAAACTTTTAAGAGCCTTTTTCAATTTGTAAATTACACATTTCTCATCTCTTGCCATTATCCATTAATTAGCCAGTTTAAATATTATGATATGAAAAGAAATTCTTAAATAAATATCAGATGCAACCCATGCACTTTAAATAGTCAGCACCATAGATTTCAACATCCTTTACTGGTTGGATGTACCTGATCTCATCTGAAATCCCGAAAAAAGAAAGCTGAAAGATGTGGTAGGGATTTAAGACTGCAATCATTGGTAAAGCACTTCACAAGAAAATGGATTTGAAGGATTCAAATAGGACAATAAGCCATAGTCAACATATCAAAAAGCTGGTGAGTTTGTAGTTATTCATAATTCTTATTCATTTCTTCTCTGATTGTCACAGTTTAAAGCCAATCTAAAATTCTTATGCTAATCAGTTCATTTCAACATCCATAAAAACTCTGTTTCAAGTACACAGAATTTTTCAGGAAAGTAAGAATTTTAGGAAGATCAGACTCATATAGTTGTAATTTGGTACACATCTTTCTTTCAAGTTTAATTAATTTGAATGTGATTTCTTTTTTAAAATTTGAAAAATGAAATTGTCTTTCGAGATCTTTTTTCTGAATCTCACTGTGCAGCTCCTCACCCTGCATATTTTAAAGCGACTTTCCAAGTAGAAAAAGTAAAGTTTTTTCCAGTAATTTGTTTTCTTTAATAGAAATCAATCCCTACTCAGAAAATATCTCTTGGTAAACAAATTATTAAGCTATTGTTTTATCAGTGAAATGTGCTATTTTCTATTGTGGCACATACTGCCTGGTTTGTGAAAGTTGAACTAAGTATTAGTACCGGGTCAGATGAAAGAGAAAGGGAAGTATGAAGAAATCAATTTTTGTCAGTAAGGTGAGCAAATATGTATGAAATACAGAGATATCTAGCCTCAGATGTGCTAACAGAAAATGAAGTCAGAAAGACTCAACGACATCAGTGATATCTTTAAAGAAGTAACTAATTCACATCCCAGAGATCTGCTAAAACATGTATTAGCACATGGCACTGGGAGAAGGTAAATCATATTGTAGACCTGAAGACTCTGTTTCCTTTGAAATTAAATGTCTGGATAACAATAAATGGGTCAAAAGATCCTACCTGGATCTGGTCAAAACATTTTTTTTTTTTTTTTTTTTTTTTTTTTTCTCTCCAGAAATATGCTTCTTTGGAAAAGTCAAGCATTTCTACAATGACACGTATGTTTATAAAGATTTGATAGGAGAATTGCTGAGTTTCATGGCTCTGTGCGTAATCTGGATGTTCTAAAATGGTCTTCTATAGAGAAAACACAGGATTTTTTTTTCTCCATGAAATCAAATAACTGCATCAGTGTGATGCTGATTGCCTATTAAGCCCTTCAAAAGGGAAAGGTATTTTAGCTCAGAGTCGACACTGTAATGACATGGCTTCCAAAGTGGGGTTATTCAGGATCCCGCATGCAGGCAGAAGTAGTCAACTACAGCCCCTCAATATGCAAACATTCCTGCAGAAGCGAAGACATTGCATTCTCATGATTAGGCAGCCTGACATCAGACTCTTGTCGATACTTTATTCACGAGGAGATTTTTTTCACTTAGATATATCCTTTCTGGAGAAAGGCAGATGAATGGAGGAATCAGCCCCTGCACCTCTAAAAACTGTGTATGAAATTCTGAAATTCTAGAGCACATTATTGAAAATATGATGACAGTACATATAGTCTAGACACTGCAGATAAAACATCCATAAAGTATTTTAAATTATTTTTATTAGGAAATGCCTTCCACTTCAGTTGTGTTAAAAGAGTGGATTTACATTTTGTTCACTTTTTAAACTTTTGATGGTGATCTGATAATAAACATTTCCATTTTCTTTGTCCACATTTGACAAATGAAATTTCTTTGCATATTTAGACAAATCTGTGGCACATTTTTACAAATGTTCCATTTTCTTTTATGATTATTTTAAGAAAGGTTTGTGTAAAGGAGATGCTAGTAACATACTTTTCAGTACTTAACACATTTCTTAAACTGGCCTTCTGAATGTGGCATTTTCTCTTCAAAGTGTCCCATTAATTCCTATTAAGGAGCTACTAGTAAAGAAAATTGCATGTTAACTTTTATCAATCTGTATGAATAAATGTTAACCATTCTCAGTTAAAAGCTCTCCTTTTAGCTCCACTCAAGTGAAAACACCTAAAGCAGTGCACACATTGGCAAATCATTCAGAAGATTAATGCACTTAGGCCTGTACAAAGAGTCAGAGATGTGTATTAGCATTATAGATTTTAATTTGAAATGATGTCAGTCTTTTCTCAGCTGCATTGTAGTGCAAGGACTGCCATCTGCTTATAATAATGAATCTGACAATCCACGTAAATGTGATTTGCTGCTCCTTTTGCCAACATAATGGCCTGGATATTGATCCTAATGGTGGAGCAGTTGCTGCCATTTCATTCAATAGAAGTGGGAGGACAGGGTGCAAGAGTGAAATTTCCAGGACTACTGCTGGAATGACAGCTAGTAACAGAGCTCTGGGTTTTTCACTGTGTGAGGGGATGTGGTTATTCCTCATTCTCCGTTTTCTTCTGGAACGAACCATAGAATTCACAACTCCAAAAATGAAACAAACAAAAGTAAAAGCAAGGAAAAGGAGCTCATAAAAAGAAAGAAATTAAATAAAAAATCCCACTACCACCTCAAAGAGCTGTTCCTTTTTGCTTCTGTTGTTGATGATATTCGAGATGGTAATGCAGGGAGGGCGAAGTGTTCTAATAGTGTCCTTAATATAAGGTAAGTTTGGAGCCTGACAGTGACTTTTCTCTGCACTGTGAAAAATGAGATGTCTGAAGTGCAGTGTTTTCTATCTGTTTAATTTCTTCATGAGCTTTTACACCCTTGAAGAAAGACATTCGATGGCAAAAGCTAAGCATCATTCAGAAGTCACAGGTCTCAGAGGGAAACTTCTCTCCAGCTAATAGTAAATGCAAGGATTTCATGCCTGCTGTTTTTATCACTGCAGTGCAGTATTGTTGGTGTCCCTCAGGATAGCTTTCCTCCAGGAAACAGAACCTGGTTTCCCGGGAAGTGCTCAGACGTGGAGCTGTCTAGAAGAGAGAAGAGGGGCTATTTCCCTAAGCTACAACAATTACTATGTCTAAGTTGATTCCAACTCCACTGTTAATGTGATTTGTGCAGGGCCCAACAGTATTAAAGTACCTTTATAACAGGGTGCATGGCTGTTTCCATGACAGCCAGAAGAGGTAGGGATGGAAAATGCCATTTGAGATAGCTCAAAAGTGTTTGATTGGTACAAGACATAAGGTCAGCAGCTTTAAGGAGTAAACTCCTGTTAACAGGCGAATTTTCTTTAAAAAGTGGAGTTCACAAGTACTGGCATGTTAATTGTTAATAGATGTTAACCAAAACAGCTAAAAGATAAAGATGCTGTTAATTTTATCTCAACCAGTTCCTGGACCAGGCAGTGTGACCTCAGTGACTGAAATACTAATCCCCATAGCTATCTGAAGTGGTTGCTCACACATACACTCAAATTTTACAGCATACCAAAGAGTGATATATGAAGCAGCTTATATATAAATCCATACCATAACTGTTCCTTTACTTCAAACAGATTTAACTACTGATTTTTCAACTTTCATTTCTAACCTTGTAGATTGTTATATTTATAAATGGAACAGACACTGCTCATTTCAAGATATCCCCAACAATCCATCATCTTCTTGTCACTTGATCTCCAAGGACTGGAATTTTAAAAAATGTGTTCTCGAAGTGTAAAACTAACAAGTAAGATCTGTAGCGTACATGTAAAATTTCTGTATTATCCTACCAACACTAACCACACAGCCTCTTGATTTAATACAGTACATCCTATAATACTTGCATCCTCTGCCTTGCTTGAAGGAGTAGGTGTTTATTGTTTATTTCCCACAGATCAGTGCAGCAGCGAGCAAAAGCCCAGTAAGAGTCAGAGAACCTACACGAAAAGGGAGGGTATGAAAGAAATGGTATGAAAGAGGTATGAAAAATAAAAAAAGGTATGAAAGAAATAGAATAAAAGGAAAAAAAAAATCCCAAACCCATATCCAACAAGCTTACAAAAATAGCATAAAAATTTACAAATCAGCACAAAAGTTATTCTCCTATCTTTTATCTGATGATTGGTGATAATGAAAAACACCAGTGATACACAGTTGACAGCCAGAAAAACCTAACAGCCCTAAGGCAAGTTGGCAAACAGAATTTGGTTTAACCATAGAAAGACATTCTTTTCAGACCTGTATATAAAGCTGAGATGACTTAGTATTAATGACAGGCTCTTGTGTGACTGACACCGTACATCTCAAACTGAAACACTTTTAGGAATGGGGAGAAAACTGTTTTCTCATCTCCCCCCTTATTATTCCGCTCCAATGTTTATGCTCAGGTAGCAGCAGAAATCACCTCTAACACAGGCCCTTGGGTCTGACGCCCAGTCACCTCACATAGCAAACCTTCATTTTTCTGTGCTGAAGACCTGCTTTCCCATAGGTGGTATCTTCCTAGAGCTGCATTTCCACTAGTTTTCTCTTTCTGAGAGGAAAGATCAGGGTTTTTTTTGTTTGTGTGGTTTTGTTTTTTTTTTTTTAAAAAGTTAAAATTACAGCACTCTAGAATTTCCCTGTGTGGAAATCATTAGGTAAAACCTGTTTGCAATCAGAGTGGATGCCTTCAGTGGATGTAGATTGAATCTAGATGCCTTCTACCCTCTTTAATTAGTATGTTAGCCATATTTCACTACCGTTTAAGCTACCATCAGCTATCCAGTCCAGCTATCTGGATGAATATCTTTTATTTTGATTCATCCTTCTAAACTCCTTTGTCATAGGAAGAAGAGCAATCATTTTGGTTAGGTACAAACCAGTAAGAAGAAAATGTGTATTCCAGTCCCAGTTTATGAGGCTGGATGTGTGTAAACAGCAGAATCTCATTACTAGCTTGTTTGTATCTCAATAAAACTTCTTTAGTAGGCACACTTTTCTGAGAAAGAGGAAGAACATTAAAACTGAAATCTTTACATCCGATGAAATACACATATTACTTTGGATATCTATATGATTTCTTTCAGATTACCCCAATAATGTTTGCATATGCATGTATAGAAAGAAATACTCAATATACATAGCCTACCCATACAGCAGATTTATAGCTTATGTTTATACCTCAAACTAGATAATCCACCTTCAGGAAAGAGCACTGTGAAAACACACAGTACTTTTTCCCATATTGCCAAATCTTCATTTCAGACCAGAAGGAAATATTATTAGAGAAAGAATGAATGTTCAGCTGGGATTGGAACAAGTACATCTGTGCAAATACAAGTGCTGTGCAACTCTTAATATGAAGGTACCCTACCAAATCTCTCCCAGATGACCAGTGAATGTAGATCCACAGCAGCACATTGCTCACACCAAGGCAATACCCATAAGCATCCACATTTCTCAAACTTACTGGTTTTGGCATCACCATCATCATCATCATCATGTCCTTTTGAATTTTTTTCTGAGAAGTGGAAGAACACCAAAAGACCTAAAACACTATCCTGCAAGTTAAAGCAGAAACACAGATTTTCTGCCTTACATGGAGCAGAAGGGGGTCTAGACTTGTATCAGCTCTGAACTCTGCCAGTAGTCCCCTGAGGGGCCACAACTGAATAGACTTAATTTGTCTGTCAAGAAAGGACTTCGTTTTGGAAAGACCTTTCAAGGTTTATGTCCAGAAGAGTTGTGAGAAGAAAAAAAAAAAAAATTTTCCATTGTAATTGGCATTTTTTGTGATACATCAGAAAATATGTGGTATATATTTATACGTCCCAGAGCATCCTTTCCAAACCTTGCCTCTCTTCTTCAAGTTAACAATACATCCTTTCTAGTAATCACAGTTAAAAACACTGAGTGGGAAGAACCCATTTTTGAGTTTACAAGTATAAGCAGCCAAGAAAGTCCTTCTGCAGAAAAAAGAAAATGTTTGTCAGTGTTTCTTAATCAGCAGAAAGGGAGCAGCTGTCAGCCTGCCGGAATTTAGAATTTAGATGAGCTGTGAGGCCACACTTCTGCTACCCCGCATCTGGTTTGGAAACAAAGAACAACCTGTCTTTGGTTGCTCTCATCTTGTAAGTACAACTATCGCATAGGTAATTAACACTCCATGATAAGGGCTTAGTTTTGCATATCTTCATTTCTACTGACTCTTCCACAGTGGAAGTTTTCTTCCCACGTGCAATTAAAGCAAAAGCTATGCAGAGAAGAGGAAACCTGAACTTTTCTGATGTTGAGGTGAAGTAAGGTAAATCTACTTTTTCAGTTCATTTCCTGGAGAACACACCATGGTATGTAATATTTTAAATGTATATTTTAAATTTGTCCTTAAAAGAGCAATAGTGATCATTCCTTTCCTCTCTAAAATGTTTAGAGATTAATTTTGTTGATGAAGTACATGACAACTAATAGTATTTTTAAGGCATCCTTCAAAACCAAGAGGTCTTGGCATGTATTGGAGCTGTATATTGAGAGCAGTGTTATTTGTTTGATGTTGTATATGAGTTCAGTTGTGCTGTATATAAACTGATGAATAAAGATTCACCTTCACAGGGGAATGAGCCTTCTCTTGCTCTCTGCTTCCCATTCCATCTATAACAAAGTCCACATATGGAAGTCTTTCAGCAACACTGTGTACAGGTGAATCCTGGTCTTCATGGGTGGCAAACAGATGGAAGGGACATCATCATCCTTAGCTTGAATAACACATAGGGTCAAGACAACTTGATCCTCTATGATTTCAGCCCATGAACTTGTTCTGTGGACCATGGATTTCTGAAAGCTTGTGAAATCCAAAATTGCAGCAGAGAGGATGTATTAAGGTAACACTGTCCATAAGATAAAGAAAAAAAAAAAATCTTAAAACTGGGATTGTTCTTTGTTTTAACATTCCCGATTAATATTTTTCCTCTGTGATTTTGGGAACTGAACCCAAGTACATAAACATCTTAAACTTGTAAGGTGCTTCTTAACTCCTAGTAAGGAGACTGTTTATACATTTTCCCATAAAAAATGCTTAGAAAAAGGAAAAAATTTCCTAGAGTCAGCTAACCAAAGTTTCCCAATTGTGTCTTTGTTTCATTTCAGTTTTAGTTTTCCACAGTTGTTTTCTGCTTAACTGTCAAGTGAAAGATAAGGCTGTCACACTGTCAGAATAACAAAAGAAATACAATTTTCTTGTACTAAAGTGTACTGGCCTTGTGCCACTGTTAAAATTAAATTTGTCCAATACCAGTTAGCTGCAGCAAACATTTTTATGGTGATAGTTGGCAAAGAGAAGAGAGCTTTCTGGGTTTTTTTGTTGCTCCATTGCTCTGAAACAATGGCAAGAATTGACATTGCCTATTCAAGTGCAGAAGATAGGCTGTCAAGTAAAGCAAGACAAATGTGATGTCCTGACTGATTATTTCCTTAGATACTAAATCAATGAGCTTATTATCACAGCAATTACATTACTAATGTAAACAGATGCTATGTGTAGACAACTGGTTAACAATAAGGTAGGTAGAGTGTACTATTTTTTTTCTCTTACACAAAAAATTATTTGGAGCGTGTTATATTACGAATAACATTTGATCTTCATATGTATCACTTAACTGACTATATGCTGTATCATGATTTTACATGTAGGAGAGATGTACTGAAAAGGAGTAATAATTTTTCACATAATTAAAGTTGTATTTCTGTAATCATTATTATTCCCAGCATTAATGTTCTTATCTATATCAATCTGTAATAAAATTTGGGGATTCTGAACTAAAAAAGCAACACTACAGTTCTGCCCACAAATTGACTCTTTCAATTGAGTCTCAATGCAACTTGTTATGTAATTTATAATGAAATCAAAGAAAAAAAGCAATATCCTGTACAATGGCTGATATTACTTTCACCATAGTTATCTCTAAATTTCTAAACCCTTCTCAGTTTAGTAATTTTATATGTGTTTTAGAGAAATCTGGAATGCATAAAATAAATCTTTAAAGCAGCATTTATAATGCTATGTCTTTATAGTAGGAGGTAGTTCCTTCCTATAAAACAATTCAATCAGCTTTTAAGCTTCCTGAATGCAGTTGCATATTCAGGGTATATACACTATTCAGCCAAAAAAGTAATGGGGAATCAGAGTAAATTGGTATGTGAGTTCTGTAAGAAAGGACCATTAACCAGTATTTGACCTGATGGCAGAATGCTTCTACACTATACTGTGGTCTTTTAATTCAAAGGAGTTTAGGAAGTACTAATAATGAAGAAATGGGGCTAGTTTAGATATAACAGAGATCATGTCAGAAAACAATTTGTCAGAGAACACTGTTTCATCAAGTGAAAAACTTTTCATGGGAACACTGATTACTTCACAGAGTCCTCATCACAGAGAGTTTTGACTCCACTGAATTCAGACAGTGAGAAACTTCAGAAATATTTTGTTTCCCCAAATTGGATTAAAAACAAAAGGCAGATTAAAAAGTCCTGCAATTTCTCTTTTCATTACTGTTATTGAATATGTAACAGTGAAAGAAGCAGTCATATTTCTCACTACTCTCCTATAGAAATAATTTACATGGAAAGGTTCCTGCTCATCATCGTGTTAAATTAAAAAAAAACAGGTATTTTCTAAGGCAGTTTTGAAGCAGCAAGATCTTTTCTGAGTCATTTAGGAAGGCTCTTCAGGAAAACTGCACTATTTTTATGTTCTCTGTGTTCTATAAAAACCATGAGTACTAATTGAAAATAACCAAAAAATAAACATTTCCTCAAAGGTCTAGGTTAAGTAAACTATGAGTTTGAGCAGCAAAGAATGAGCCAAAAGTTCCTACTCCCAGTTTTAGTCACAGGACATTTTTCTCTGTGAGCATTGCAAGAGTTTATTTTCTTGAGATCTTATAAAGGTTTAATATGTTTGGAAGTAGATCGCTTAAAGTATTTGCATTCTATAAGTCCATTATATATATGCACATGTGTACTAACAACCTCAGAGTGCATTTTGCTGGCCCAGCACCTGATTCTGTACCACTGGAGAGAGAATTACTGTCACTACTTCATCACTGAAAAGAGTGGGTGCAGGATTAACTTCTTAGCAAAAAAATGCTCAAAAACCCATTCACAGGCAGCATAGGATTTTTAGTCTTGCCAGCAAATTGTCAAATTATATTTTCCCTGGAAAACAATCAAAACTATTTTACCTTTCTGGAGCTTGACTTCTATGACAGATATCGGTCCTAGCTGTTTATAGTCATATATGTATTTTGTTCTAAGTGTATCATCTGATATTATTCATTCAGAAGCAAACTATTTATTGAAGTTTAAAAAATCTTTCTGTAAAAAACCATAGAGATCAGGTGAAAAAAGTTGAAGTGTGAAAGAAAGCAAGGGTAAATCAGAGTCTTACTATGAAAAAAGTTGAAGTGTGAAAGAAAGCAAGGGTAAATTAGAGTCTTACTATGAAATATACTATGAAAAAATACAAAAAAAAAAAGGCTTACATTCAGAAATATATGTATGTTCGAAAATAAGTATTTTTAGTAGTAAAAAATCCCAACATCTTGGTATGCCTTTGAAAACATCAGGGAAGTTTCAGGTAAAACACTATCAAAGGTTACTCAGAGACCACACACAATTAAAGGAAAAATAATGCAGAACTTCAGAACTCATGAAGACTTCTCTATGCAATAAATAAGTCTTCTACAATATAATTTGCATTTATTACATGTGGCAGATACATTGCAGTTATATCTATTTTAATATCTGTTAGCTCTGGAACAAAGTATTCGTCTCTGTCTTCAGAAAATTTCTGTCCCTCTCTCTGGCAAAATTTAATTCTGTTGTTTTTGAAATACTAGAACAAAACATCTGCTTTTTAAAGATAATTTTTGATTAAAAATAATACATCTTTGTTTAAAACCACAAACTAGGCATATTGTTAGTTATGATTTCTGCTCTTTTTGACTGAATACCTCACTGGCTTTCCATATACTGGTTTCTACTGCTGGGATACACTGCTGATCCAAAACACTTATGAGGAAGATGAGAAAGATAGAGATTTCAGTTCCACAGTTTACTCAGAAAATAATTATAAGTTTGTCTCAGATTACTAAGGAAATATTGTTGCAATATTTAGCTGTCACCTTGTTTTAAAATTAAGTATAATTTGAAAAGAAAATCTTGCTGGTGTGTGTCAAACTCACGTTCTCTCTTTTCTAGCATTTTTGAAGTCCTTAGAAAAATGTTCTGGACGTGAGTCTTCCATTTAAGGTAAAGAACCATTGTTTTCAAGAAGAAATGCTTGTAATCACTGGTAGTCATTATTCCAGTTTTTCTCATGCATATTTCAGGGTCCATTAATTTCTGATATTATTATATAGGATACTATATGCTATAGCTTCATAACTTCAATGTTATTACAAGAGGGATAAATTATTCTGTAAGAACAAACTGAGGCCAAAGAGTTTTGACATATTCTAGCACATATGGAATCTCTGTTGCTATGTTTTCTTAATATATATTAATTTTGCTAATAGTACACAGCAGCATCTTTATAGTAAAAATATTAAAACAAAAAAAACCCAAATAATTTTTAAAAATTATCACTTTTATACCTCTCAAGAAAAGATATCACATTTTAAAGGCACATCTGACTGATTTTTAAAGAAATGGCAGTGTTTATTTACTACTTCTATCAGTGGTTAATAAATAAGATAAAGGGGTTTAGTTTTGTGGTTTTAATTTCTTTTAAAATCTTGTATTATTACATTGGATGTAATAAATCAAATGGTTTGCTATCTCATCCACTATCCAAGCAGTTCTATTGATCAGTGATGAATGAGTCCCCAAATTGCCTACTGTGTGCTCTATTCATGCACACTGGAATGCTTGTTTTAGCTACGCTTGTTGTGAGACTGGGGGAAGAAAAAAAAAAAAAAAAAGACAGCAAAGCTGCAGGTGTGGGAAAATTAAGAAGCTTTGCCAAGAAGGTCAGAACCTTGGATGTGCTGAACAGCTCTAAAATACTCTCGGAGATTGACTTAAGGTGTGAGACATCTGCCTTTCATTTTCTTACTGTATCTTAACTCAGACAACTGAGAATCAAAAACTAGAGGTCTTTTTAAAGTTGGATCACATACTGAAGAACAAAAGGAAATCTTAAAGCTGGCTCTAAACATAGAGAAATTGGATATTCTTTCCTTTCTCTCCTTTCATTATATATGCATTTATAAAAATATAATAAGTAGAAGTCCATTTCCTCATGGCTGGTTTTCTACTTAGTTCTTTCACACTCTTCCAAAGGCTTTTAGCTCACCACTGGCCATGGCATTGTAACATCAGTGCAGCACTGAACACTCTTTGTGCTCAGAGATGCCACACCAGATCCTATAAATGACACAGAGTGGAGCACTGTTTAAATCACATTTCCTTAAGTGTGTGCAAGAGCCGACAAAGGCAGAGGAGCTGATTTTGAAGCATGGCTTCAAGAGAGCTAAAATATGTCTCATTTTACCCTAAAGTTCATTTCAACTTTTTTAAAAGGATAGTGTTCAGAAAATAAAAATGATCGAATAGTATTCTACCTTTCTTTTTCCGTGGTCTGCAAAATCAGGCTTCTCCTTTATTCTCACAGACAGGAAAAACAACAGTTGTTTCTATCAAAAAAAAAAAAAAAAAAAAAAAAAAAAAAAAAAAAAAAAAAAAAAAAAAAAAAAGGTAGTGTGTGCTGTCTTTTTTCTAGGATGTATTTCTTACAGTCATTGAGAAAGACAGGTATTCATAGCCAAATGCTTGAATTTTAGAGTCTGATTGTAGGAATCCTTGTTGAAAAATATTGATTCTAAAGTAAAAAATTCAAAATAAAAATATATACTAGCCATCTTTTTTTCCAAAAGGACTGACTTTAATGAAAAGCAGTGATGGTTTATCACTTCTGGAAACTTGGCTACTAATAACTTCTTAATACAGATTTTAGGAACTAGATTCTACCTCTCAGCAGTCTTTTGCTTTCCACTGTTATTTGTCCCTTTAGAATCTTAAACAACTGGGTTTAAATTTGCAATTGATTTAAGGTAGAATTTCTACATATTATTCCTTTCACTCCAGTGTATTTTGTATGTGGAAAAGATCCATGCACTTTTGCATAGTGCATGGTTGTAGAGAAGAGAAAATAGGAGAGCTTGAAGCACTCGAAAGGAAAAATATAACAATATAGCTATGGAAAAATTATTTTAAGGACAACTTCAAAATCACTTAGAAGTTTAGAATAACAATGGCAATAACAAAGCATGGAGGAAATAATTCAGGTCATAGTCGTCAAAGTTTTGGATTACTTACAGTTTATCACTGTCAGATTTTTCAGACTGTTGTCCATTTGTTTAAATATTTTCTCATGGAGCTATCCATCCCAATCTCTCATCCAATACAATACACATATACATTTGTTATCAAACAAGCTTAATTAACACTAAATTCCCTTGCAGCATTCAGTAGTCCAATATTTTCTGGCAAAAAAATACAGGAAAACAAATTAAAAAATTAGGAAAAGACATTCTGGTTTTCATTTAGGTGGCACCTGCATTTCTAAAAATTTCAAAATGCTGATGTTTAGAAACTACATTCAGTAATCTATGTGTAACACAAGCAGTTTTCACATCACATATACAGTAACTAAAAATTAATTCTGATATCAAACATCATGTTTAAGGAAATACAGAATGGAAGTCAGAATTCCCTGAATTTTACATTTGCCACTGCAGTTCTAGCTTTTACATTTGCAGACCTCGCCCACTGTCCTTGACAGCTTCAGGAGATTTGTATCCTATGCCTGCTCTCCAGCTTTGCTCTGGCAAATGACAAACGCAGACCAATAATCAGTAGGTGCTCATGGAGCCACAGTCCCAATGAAAGCCCCTTAAAAAGACAGTATTCCCTACTGTATTTCAGAATCCAGGTAACACATAACTCCTAGTTCAGGGAATAGTGTTGCCTGACTTTCAAAGTCCAAACTTTGATTTCTCCAAGACTAGATTACCAGCAAAGCCTCCATGAACAGCAATCAAAAGACATTCAGAGTCAATCTACTGACCCTCTGATGACTACTAGTCCTAAAGGCAGGACTGACAACATGGAATTTTTTTACCAGGTTGGACAGTATTATGATCCTTTCTTTACACAACCTGCTTGAGTCACTGGTTTGCCAAGGTGAAATAGTTCTTCTAAGTATCTAAGATTCTTTAAAAAATAAGTCTGACTTTCGACAGATCAGGTATTTTGGACAACTGCTTTCTGAAGGAGACATAGAATCAGAACCAGCTAAAATTCTTATATTTTTATGTTATTGAAAAAGTAATTCCACTATGTAACCTTTAACAGATAAGTATAACCATGCACAGATGCAGCTGCTAACAAAACAAGGAGCAGAATTCATTCCAGATAATCATTATATTAGATCTTTGAAGGCTATGGAGGAAATGACCATAGAGCTTCTAATAAAGCGTTTACAAGCCAATTATGAATTTTGTGCATTTCTAGACTGGAAAGACTGGCTACTATACTAAGACATTCAAAACAGCTAAACGTTATTATGCGTTCATCAAAGTAACATGAAATTGCAGTTTTCACCACAATATTGTACATTAGTATTTTATATTTAACGTGGCAAAGTTATACATGAAAAGGCATATTCTGCTGCATTTACCAGGAAGGAATTGTTTTGCCACTTGGGGATGCATTATTTATTTATTGATCGGAAGAGATACCTGAAACTGTGACTTTCTCAAATTATCCATCTTTTTTACCACTGAGTGAGCATGGGACAAATGATGCTGTCCTCTCTGAAATCAGCACATAGGATAATTTACTGATAATTCTAAGAGATCTGTGGAAATGATCTTAAATTAACATCTTTGCTCAATGCTCAGAGCACTCTGCAGAGGATTAACTGAAACCTGAAGCAGTGGCTGTCAGTCGCAGTATCACGTGCATTCTGTGTATTCATTTCCGTCCCAGACTGCTGAAACACAGAATATTAAGGGGACCAAAAAAAAAGTCATTACCAAAATTATTTTAGATTTCCATAGCCTTTGTCTCCAGTTAGAACCAGTGAAACTTTGAGCAAGTAACCAGTAAGTAGTCTTGCCTATAATAACAATGAATTTGCTTTACAGTTTGAGACATCCGCATTTTGATTCATATTCACACCGTTTCACACTTTTATGAAGGCAGTGGAACAAAGAGTCCTAACCTGAGACACAATGTTTTGCCACTTTGCCAGCCTGGCAAAGAAACTTGTTCTATGTTAATTAATCTTATATCTAGAGTTGAAAGGAACAAAAGGATACAAGGAGTTATTTTTTTTCCATATTATGTTCTTCAGGTATGCTTAAACAAGACACAATAGATCTCACGTTTCAATTACTAAAAAATGCACAAGGATGGAGTCACATGCTTTATAAGCCTGAAAAAC
Source organism: Athene cunicularia (assembly GCF_003259725.1). Taxonomy (NCBI): domain Eukaryota; kingdom Metazoa; phylum Chordata; class Aves; order Strigiformes; family Strigidae; genus Athene; species Athene cunicularia. The sequence continues at coordinate 86,594,425 of NW_020799095.1, forward strand.
CCATAAACAACACAAGTATTAAACAATTTCCTTGGCCTGAAACCCTTTATTGCCTTGATTCTTCCTCCTCTATTTTTTAAAGCCAAAATCAAAATGTTTTGTTGTGTTGATCTTATTTTCATTGTAATTTATTTTCAAGCTGATTTTGAAAGCTGTTTTAAAGTTCTAACTTTAGTGAAAAAGCCGCTACCGCACAATAAAATCCTTGGGAAGAAATGTGATTTATGCAGATGAGTTTGTTAACAAAATTTACACATAAATGAGAACATTTTTTTCCATTCCAGTTGCTATTACAAAGAAACACTGGGAAGTAAATTATCTGTAGAAGACTACAAGATAAAAAATGTATTAAAAGCTGTAAGAACGAAATTGAAATGTCAAACATAGTTACTTATAAAAAACAGGTGATAGGCTTCTCGTAAGCTACCTATTAAAAAGAGTAATCAAAGTGAACTAAAATTACTTTAGTTCTCCCACCAAACTTGTGGCTAAAATTCTCTGCAGCTTTATTGCCTGTCTTCAGAGTTTCATTCACTTCTGGGCAGTGTGGGCCTTCAGAAAGTTAAGGCTATATATATGATAAGACTCTTTATAACCTACATACATACATAACACTTGAATTCTTCTACAGGTTTTTGGAAAAACCACATAAATGCTTCCCAGCACTAAGATTTTATGCATGCCATAACCATGATGTCCTGTAGCCTGCAGAAGAGAAAGATGTGGTACAAACACAGGTTTTAAAGCCACAAAAGGCCAGGAAGCCAAAACTGGGATGCTAGGTCGTTGTGATCAAGGCTGCTCCTGGCTGCAGGATGCTTTTTCCTCAGGAACCCCCTCCCACACCCCCAGCCCGTTTCCAACCCCGGGTCCCACCACCCCTGGTTGCTTTCTGGTAGGGTGGTGACGCCTCCCACCCAGGACCTGCAGCCCCAGTACAATAGGGCCAGGAGCATAAAGCATAGCGCTGTGACCAAAGCCTCCTCACCGGCAGGCCTTTTCAAGCCGATGGGAAGTAGGGCCACTTGAGCTGGACATGGCTGGCTTATCAGTTCCTGACAACAAACTGTGTTAGGTACGCGGTGCATTCATGGGCAGTGTCATGCTTTTGTCCAGAGCCATGCCGTCGTTCCCCGGGCCGACTTCTGGCTTTTGCGGCTGGGCAACTGTGTTGGGAAATCTACCCAAGCAGAAAGGGCCCCCCTGGCTGGTGATTTCTCACATTTAATTACTTGATTTTCCTTTCTTGCAGTCAGGAAGAAAATGGAATTACATCACGCGCCATGTAGCCTTGGAAAAGGACCAATTGTTTCTAATAGAGCCGCTGGCGACAGGCACAATACATGTGCTCCTTGTTTCACATTGAATATTAGATCCTCCAAACAAGCCTGAGTGCTCCTGCTCGGAGGATTCTCAATAGGGAACAAAGGGGACCAGGCTTCTCCTGTGTCACTCCCAGCACCCCACAAAAAAGAAATCTTCATTTAGGCACACTTCATCCTTTTTATTCTTTCCAAGCATCTTCTGAAACTCAGCAAATGGTTCTGAGTGTACCGGTTTGCTATATGGAATTTGTGAGCTGTTATTTTAATCTGCCCATCAATGATTAGTTAAATGCATACCTCTACCACTTCACTTAACTACAGACACATCTGCTAGTAAATTTACAGTCACTAAGAAGGATGCAATGTTCCTGTGATACTTGGGTCTCAGACTGTGCTGTAATGACAGTTTATTAAATTTGGTACATTTCCCACAGGCAGACAGATTATGTTATAGATCTCATGTAGATGCTCCAGCATTGTTAATATTTAAAAAAACCCACATATGAATCAACAAAAACCCCACAAGAATCACCATAATTGATCAGACCCGTGATGCATCTCACTCAGTTCCAAGTCTCTAATGGCAGAATATGGAGGAGTATCAGTACATCGAGTAATACTTCTCCAGAATACATCATACGTGTCAGAAATTGCATCGTAGTATTTCCCTAGAATACCCTCCCCCCTTGCAGTGATTTGTGGCTTAATGAATTTGTGACCCAGAGTATTTAATGGGTTTGAATGGACCTCTCTCCTACCAATCTTGGCATTACTGTCACACAGGAATTTTTGCACTAAACATCTAAAAACGCTTTCCCCACACACCTCCCAGTCTCAAGCAAGATGCACACCTAAGGATCACCTGGGTACACCATTTTTCCCAGGACATGTTAACTCATCACTGTCTGCAGTTCGGTGCTTCTAAACAGGTTTTCAAGGTCTGAGAAGAGGTTATTTCTTCCAGATATTAAACGAACATACAGTACTAAAAAAAGGCTTTCCTCAGCAATCAGTTTTAAACTAATCCACCTATGGGAAAAAAGTAGGCAAAGCCTATTTCTGTTAACTGATGGAGACGGTCACTTTTTTGAGTACCCATGTTAAAACATCTCTTCTATCAATATAAATGTCTGTGTATGAATTGCATTAGATAAGAGTTGTTATTTCATGCCATATGTGAACAGGAGGCCACAAAGTCACCCTACATCAAAAAGCTAGACCAGAATTCAGTCACATCCGACAGCAGGTATGGAGGAACATTTGTGGAAAGCAGACTTCAGACAGGGAGCATCATCAGGATAAGATACAAGGAAGAGCAGATGGTATCATCTGATAATACAGCTGAAATAAAAATTACTGGACTACCATTGCTTCCCAGATGATCCTGTGATGAATTTATAAGAAAACTTCTTATTATTGTTAATGACATTAATGCATAAATGTAATATTATCTCGCTTATTTATTCCAAAAAACAGGCCTCTGGGACTGACAATGTCTGAGCTAGATATTCTGTATCCCTGTACCAAAAGAGGCAGAAATCTCTAAGCTTTCACTGAGAACTTTTGGATTCAATATTAATGAATAACGCAATATGAGTCCACACGGCTGGTGAAGCCTGAGCTGGAATTCATAGGACATCAGTCAGTGTACATCAGGAGTCAGGTCTTATATATATTTTAAAATAGACTTTGTTTTAATGGTATATTAAGACACTGATGTCAATAATGAAAGAGAAGGGACAGATGTGCCTGAGAAGATCATCTAAGCTTTTTAATGTTTTTAAATTATTTGTTCTGTTGTAGACTTACATTACCTAACAAAAAAAACAAAAACAACAACAAAAAAAAGACTCGTATACATTCTAATTACTTCTTTTATCTCTTTCCTACCACCTAAAAAGTACTAAAAATAAAAATTAGGAGTTCCTCTTTAATACATGTCTTTTGATATGGCTTTTTAATGTTTTCATTCTGAACTGGAATGAAACAAGTAATTTTGACATTTCCAAAACAGTGGCTGCTTTCATCATAACAATAAAATATCCAATTTACAAATGATATTTCAAATTTTCAAAATAATAATTCTCTAGAAGAACAGAAAGCAGTAGAAGCAGCACATTAAAAGAGGTTTTACAGGAATTTATGACAAAGTAGGCTTAACACAAAAGGTATATTTGACAAAGTCATCTGTTTTGCCTAAAAAAAAAAAAAAAAACAAAACAACAACAAAAAAAAAAAACCACAAAAATCTTATTTCCTGGTCAGCTTGTCAGTCAGGAAAAGAAATGCCAACATGTGAAACATACAGGGTTGAACACAGAAGATAGAAATCACTGCACTTCAGATTGGGCCTCCATTGTGGGCTACTCAAAATGCAGTCTTTTTTTAGATCCATCCCTCAAAAACGTACAAAAAACCTGATCAGTGACTGATTAATGGATTTGGATGATTGCAGTGTTAATGCACAGTCACTCTTGGCAGCTGAGGCAAAGTTGGCCTGGAGGTATCTGTGTTACAAAACTGCGCCACATGCTCTGTCTAAAATGATGACACAGATATGGAACCTGGATGAATATAATGCACAAGCTGTAAGTCTAAATCACATGTTTAACACTATGAGGGGGCAACAGCATCTCCTGGTGCAAATGAACATTCAGTGGAGTGAGAAATGACTTGATAACCCAACAGTTTAGAAGATGGCATTTCACCATATCTTAAAGAAGGGAAAATCTGGGGAAATCCTGTGAAAAGAAATAATGGCTGCCCAGCAAAAATTATTAAACCACAATAACTGCCTAGGGGAAAGGCTGAAGGTGGATAACTCCTTCACAGTGTGGCAGAGAAAAGACTGAAGATCATATTCTCCTAGAAAGGAGATGATGGATGCTGGATGAGCTGAAGAATTCCTTGATGTAAGAACTCTTTAAAACTTGCCACAGCTGCTCTCTCCACAAGCCCATGAAACTCTAGTTACAACTAAGATAAAATTCTATATAACCTGTGGATGGGCTGTCTGCATCAAGTCATAACCAGTTACCGGTATCTCCTGAAAATCCATTATTTTGACAACTCCTTCAGCTCAAACACTCCCAAACAACCTTACAGTCATCATATCAAATGCAAGAATAAGTTCATTCCTCAATTACATTTACTCTGTTTAATTTAAATTGATTTTTGCAACAGTAGTATGTAATGTGTGGAAATACCATTAATATCCAAAAGTTGTACTAAAAATCCAGTGTTGAGATTGTAACAGACCTGGCAGGATCACCTGAGCCTCAGAAATACAAAACCAATTGGCTCTACATGTGAAAATCTCCCACTATGACCTTAAACACCCCTGAATTATTTTAACATCCATATTGCTAAGTCATGGTTTATACAACTTTCTCTGCCCCCCTCAAGTAAGTGTTATTTTCACTGTAATGCATGACTTTGAAACAACATCAAAGGGCACAGTATTTTCATGGCATTTACTGTAAAGGTGAAATTGATATGTTTGAAATGCCACAAGTAAACACGGATACTGGGCTCAACACCTAATGAAGCGCACACATCCCAAACTAACAAAGGTAGCATCGACTTGGTGTTTGAGCTAAATAGAAACTCAAACTAGGTTTCCTGACTGCTTGCTTTAGGGAACACTGCTTTCCCATGATCACAGAACTCTGACTGTATTTTGATTCAGTATTCACATGTAAAGAACATTTGTTATTTGCCCATTTTAACACACAGTGAAATGTGTGAGCTCAGCCCAACTGAAGACTTAAAGCTGGTTTGACACATATCAAGTGGGTGCATTGAAAAGGCAACTTCAAAATCGAGGGATTGTTTTAAGTGGTTTAAACCTATCCTCTAAGCCAACTTCGTCACTAAAAAGCTACAGAGGTTTAAAATAAAAATAACACATTCTTAGCCAGTTTGCATTTCCTATTCAAAGAGCTTGTTCATCTTTAATCTTAATGCTTTATCTACAGAACCTTGAATGGGGGGAAAGGACAGAGACTATACCAGAATCCTTTGCTCTATCAACAGATAGACGGGAATTAGAAAATAACCCTCTGCTCATTTGCCAATAGCCTTTGCAAGTCACCTAATTAGATGATTAAGTCATTAAAGGGATATGCGCATCTGAAAAGCCTCTAGTCAGCCTCTGAAATCAGAGGAGATAAAGACAAGACTCTTATTTCTTTTTTCTCTTACACTGAAAAGGTAATTAATCCATTTAACTCTGCCTAGCAGTGCTTTTCTATAGTAAAAAGGGGAGACTGAAGCAGGATAGCTTTTCAGAAACACTCTTTGAAACACCAGAATGACAAATGCCTCTTTCTTTTGCATGCCACATGAAGAGGTTAAGCTTAGCCCCCAGTGGTCAAAATTATTTAGACAAGAGATCAGCAGCAGTGTGTGTAATGCTGACTTTGGTATTTGGGATGTTACTACTACCTGCTAATTTGACTTTTTGTAGCTCAGTACAAAGTACCTCCAGAATATAATCTAAGGCTGGTAAATAAAATTCTGGAGAGACAATTATTTAGCATCATTCGCCTCCTGCTATACAGGCTTTATAGAATCAGTCTTGGTTACATGTCACCTGCAGGACAGGGGACAACTTCCAAACAGTAATGATGTGATGTGATTTCTAGGCCCGTACTGTAATACTGGAAGTAGTGTGTTGGAAATGACAGACACAAACATGTGTGTTGCCCTTGGAACTAAAGAAAGCTAAACATTTCAAGCTACCAACTACACTGTGGATAAATCAGTGCTGCCATGCTCAGAATTGGTAAATACTCTGTCTCTGTGAAAGGTTTGGAGCTTAATTTCTGTTAATAGATTTTGATATTTGCAGTATAACACAACCATAAGAAATGAAGTCAAAATGACACTGCTAGGTCAGCAGCAAGAAGCAGAGTTCAAAAATAAACTTAATCCACTATGTTGTTGAAGGGTCTTGTCAGATCAGAGAGTGCAATCCGTCTTGCCATAGCTCAGTATCATCATTACAACGGCATGAGAGGAACTGAACACAAGTGACAGTGGACAGACGTCTTATGCTCTGCTTTGCAATTCACCTCTCTAGAATTGAAATTGGTGAATGAGGTAAAGAAAGAAAAAATATTCCTAGGAGCTTAAAGTAAGAAACTTTTTCTCTCTACTTCACTACTCTAGAATTTTTCCTGGGTCTGGCTACAGAAATTGCAGCAACACTATACAAGAAAACACAATGTCAAACATGGAAAGCATATTATCATAAATAATTTCCATTATCATTCTAAAATCTGACATCTCTATGTCAAGACAGTTTCTGATTTTAAGCCATATTTGGAGTAAAATATTATGGTCTCACATAGTTTTGTACTTACAGTGCTGTAAATTAAATTAGAATTGGAATTCACTGCATGAATTCCACAATAATTTTTTGAGAGAGCTCAGCATTGATCTATTATTCCCTGTTATTCTACTCTGTGTAACCCTAGTAGTGAGTGAGTACAGTATGAAGTGCAAGGAAACATGAAGAAATCATTCTGAAAGGTTTAGTAAACATTTTAGTTTACATTTTAGTAGTACATTTTGATTGAAATTTTCAATGATGTGCAAGAGAGACAAAACTCCTGATGTATGGACAGACAAGACTTTCCGGGTTTGGTGACCAGACTATTGTATGCGTATATGCATACTTTCTTGGGAGGGAATACGCAAAAAATAAATACAAATCTTCATGGAATTCTATAGATCCTTAAAAATCCATGAATTGTCAAAGAAGCCCAAATATTTCATTTAAGAGTCAATTGGCACCTTGATATCAAATAGATATACAGACAGGATGTGTTCCTTTAGGCAAAATTATTATCAATCATCCTTAGTTGACAGCAATTTAATAATAATACCAACATGAATTATTAATTTCTAACAATACTACAAATACATTGAAAATTTCTTGTCATCACTTGCCTAGAAGGCAATAAATGAAACTTCCCCAGATAAACTGAAATATAGGTCTTAAGCCATTACTTTTCTCTGAAAAATGCAAATGGATGAAACACCATTCACTTAGCAAATACTCTTTATTTTATTCATTCTTCAGTAGTTTGTACTCCCATTCTTATACTAGCATTGTTTTTTCCTTGTTTTTTATAGTCTCTATATTTGGTATGCACAAAAGAAAATACCTACTTCTCACCTCTTCTGATGAGACAAGAGTTTTTTCTGTCCCACACTAACTAATGGAAATCACTGTATTTTAAAAGAATTTAATTTCAAGTATAAAAAAGGAAGTGGTGAAATAGCAAGGAAATATGTGTCTCGAGAATGACATGGCCTAATAATTTTCCAGCTTCTTATAAACCTAACTTGTACAGAAATGGCCAGATCATGAATAGATCAAAAGGCATTTCATGTTATTTTAATGGTAGAGCCCTTAACAGACAAACATTATTCTGTATGCAAGTTCACAACAGTATGAGAAACCCCCAAAAAATAGCAACAGAATCAGTTTTTTAACTAAGCTATTCTTCTGAATTCTGATCTACCAAAATTATTTTCCCTCATTATAGAAAAAGAAAACGTATTGTTTCAGATCTCAGTATATCCTAGCTTTGCAGGGAAGGGGAGCAAAGCTGAAAAACCTAAGGCTACAAACTCAGCCTTAAGCAAAAAATCCCTGCCAGTGTCTTGCTTGAGTGGCCCTTGAGAAATCTGTGAATAAACATTTTTTGCTCTTATATACACAAAATTCTCTTCCTTCCCTATCGCAATTTGCATTACATACTTTTGAATGAAGGCAACAGCAACAATACCAGGAAAAGAAACACGTTTCAAAGGACATCTAGATAGTAAGCTCTCAGTGGTTGAAATCCTTTAAAAAAGTATAGATTGCAAACATAACTAGTACCACACCGTAAGGTAAACTAACTCAAGCTATCAGTTGAAGTAAAGTTATCTGGTATCTTGCTGAAAATTTCTAGTGGTTAGCATTCCATCTGTACTGAATAATTATTTTTTCAGGATACCACAGCATATTTAGTGATTCTACTGCTGAAACTTTCCTAGTTGCGAACATCTAATGAAATAGTATTATGTGCTAAATATGTACTTTTCCCATAAAGTAAATTAGTCATTAATTGCTAAACAAGATGTAAGAATACATAATAGGATGAAAGAAAGGAATGTAATGTAAACACAGGAAAAGTTCTAACAGTTATTGTAAAACAATTACATAGGAAAGAGAAGATACACTATCAGTAATTAACTAGTACGAATTAGGTCAAGATTAGAAAACAAGATGACCAGCAGGGCAGGACAATTCTGGATGGAAGATAATTCACCAATGATGACTTCAGGAAGTAACTAACGTATCTGTATAAAAGAGACAATTAAAATCCTTTTAGGGCTCAGGTAAAGACTTAATAAACTATAGTGCATGTATATACTCAGTGTAAGGAATAAGCATTACAGAATAGCATTGAAAACCTCTGTCATCATAAATTCCCGTCTTCCTTTTATATCTTAGGTCAGCCTACTGTTTCCAAAACCTTCTTAAAGCAATAGCAAGTTTCTATTTCCTTTTTTGTTGCTTTCTTTCTTTTTTTTGCCAGCTGCTTCATTCATACCTCCTATACACTAAGGGCTCCCCCTGTATACAAATTCCCATAATGCAGTCCGGTAAAGAAAAGCATGAGCTGAAAGAGGATTTTTTCAGTCAGCCTTATGTTGGGTCTTTAATGTTTGTTGTCTAAAGTTCTTTTGCCAGTGCAAAAACATCAAAACACTGTCAAAACTATAATCTTCCTGGTTGGCATAGGTCACGAGAGCAAGTTTGATGTAAGTAAGCTTTAAGCATCACAGTCAGAACTAAACAGCAAAGCTTAACAGCACTTTCCAATCCAAAATTTATTTACTGCATTTTGTTCCCACATGACCTTTTCCAGACTCAATACTAGACAAGCTCCGGGTCATGCTGTGCAGAAGCTTAAGATGTTAGTACCCCACCAGTCTGTCCTTCCCCCACAACAAAGTCAGCAAAAGGGCAAGGCTGACCAAGTAAGAAGTCTGGCTGCTTAGAATCAGCCCACTGCCACTGGTGATGTAAGCACTGAGATTTCCTGCTGATGCAGCCGAGGTGCAGACACATGTTCCCATTTTGTAGCAGGGGCAGTAATGCCCCAGTTGGAGAAGTCAGCTAGCGGCTCAAAATTGTTGCCTACAAATTGTTTACAGGTCTTCTTTTAATCCCATAACAGAAATCCTCAAGTTAACAGAATGGTCTTGCAAAGAAATTTTCAGACTGCATAGCATCCTGCTAAAAAGCATATCCTTTGACTTTCAGCATTATATCATCACTTTGAAGACAGTTGGATGATTCTCCCAATAGGTCAAATGCACAAATGTGAGACTTGCCGGGATTTATTTTAGGTATTTATGCACTGTGAAACACAGTTACCAATACCTGCTTTTCAAGACATCATTTTGCTCTTTGGATTGCACAGGATATAATAGGGATAATGAATGGAAAAACACAGGTTGTTTTTATCCCAGGGTTTATCCCTGCTAAATTCAACCTTGTTTTGCTCTTCAGACAAAGTGATAACTTGAAGAGAAATGACCAGAGCTTTTTGGAGCACAGTAATGCCACCTCTATCAGACCTTGGCATGCCCCCTCTCCTGTATTCTCTCCTGAATTCAGCAGGAGGCTTCCAATATGACAACTGATCTACTAGACTTCCTACTGAACAAGCCAGAGCTTTATATTGGATAAGCCACTTTAAAGGTAGCTGTGAGGAGCCTGCCAGCCATGAGCTGCATGCAGATGAAAGTGAATAATGCAACATGCAGCATGCAGCAATATTCTGCCAGTACTGATTCCATCTACACAACAAATACTCATCATGTGCACATAGATGGCAACCGAATCAATTATAATCTTTCAAGAAGGATAAAAACAAAGACCTACGTTTTCAAAGCAAATGTCACCAAAACAGCTAAAAAATACAAAAGCTGGATAAAAATATGAATAGAAAAGATCTCTTGATTACTTTTCTTGTTGTAAACTGCATGGTGAGGGTTTTTTTCTCCTGTTTGAAAGGTCACAAAAAAGAAGTCTGAAGTAAAAACTGTGTTTAAGTTTTCATCTTTGAAAGGATATACTCTTGGTAAGAAAAGAGCTGCTAAAATTTTAACACATGGGGATCAAACTAGCAGTGCCACTCACTATCAGAGAGTTAAATACATTTGAAGCATCCTATTTTAAAACTTTCTTGCCCTAAAGAATAACGAGCTTTCTAGTGAAGGTAGGGAAAGTAAATACTTACTAATAAAACCACAGAAATATCAGACGACTCCTTCCTGGTAGAGAAAAATAATGCACTAGCCCACATTTACTGCTTTTCCCTTATTTCTGAAAGACAAGTTCCTTTGACATATAGTGGCAGTACAGCTTCTGCCACTTAAATACATTTGATAATTGAGACACAGAATACACATACAAAATATGTGTTTAATCTACATTCTCAGGGGAAGAAAGCATAGTTAGAGAATGAACAATAAAACATCTAAGACCTGCCAAATTAATTCAATGAGATACACGTTGAGACTCGCAATCTTTATTATGTAGTATACTAAGCAGTGCTGTAAACTGCTTATACTGAAGAAAAAAAATCTACGTTTTATCTTCAAACTTCCATTCTCAACCAGCAATATGCCAAAATAGAATTAAATAATTAACTCAGTTCACACCTTCTACTCATTCCCTGATCCCAAAGCAGTTTCTGCGGCAGCCGATAGCACTGCCTTGGGCTTGTGGAATGAATTAAGAAGGTGTTCCTTCAGAGGGAACCAAGATGACATCCAGGTTAGTGGTTATTCCGTCTTGTGCCCCACAGTGGTCATGTCCATCTTAGAGCAAAAGTTTGTCTTAGCTTTCAGGAAAATACATTGTACTCATGTTTAAATGCTGTTACTTGCTAATTTTATTCAGTGTGGAACTGAAAAGAAGTAGTCAAGTTGATGCTTCAGTGTACTATTTATAGGCTGTCAAGCAACATTTCTGCAAGCCTAATCTAAATAAAATACACTAAAAATATACATAATGTTTAGTTATTAACTTAATCATTATGCATCAAGTTTATTAATGAGACAGGGAAAGTGGCAATGTCCTTTTCACAGTTTAAGCCAAAGCTGTACAAAGTCAATTTTTAATAATACACTTAGATACTGATGAAATATTGCATTGCTGTGAAAGAAAAACAGAAGTCAGACAAGTTCAAACTATTTTCCACCAAACACGACCTCCCTTTGCAAAGACAATTTTAAGATGTCCAGATACGTCTAAAAAATCATCAGTTGAAATAGTTGTTTTTCTCAGTTTCAGTGAGATTTCTGGAGTCCATCAGGCAGGATATGGCTGTGAAGCATAGTCTTACAACATAAAAAATAACAAGTAAGTAACAAAGAAGACTAGAGCAGACATGCATTTTGAAAAATGCCTTTCATTATGCCATTTTCCTCTGATCTTTATTATATTTGCCTACACCTTAACAAAAGCCACAGAAATATGTGAAGTAATATGAATTCATGATGAAGGAAGTGGAGATGAGTGAATTTAGCTGTTGCTGTTCACAACTGCAAAGAACAGCAGTCTTTCCTCCCTATTCAGTGCCTCTCTGGAATGGAAAAATCTGTCTCTAATTTTCCATTTACCTTCAGTGGTAGATTAGAAAACATTCCCAAGTGGAATTGTAAATCTTTGACCGCACTCCTTTAGAAAGCTAAGATTTTTGGTTTCTTTAAAAAATTAGTTACCCAAGTTTATAGTCCAGAGAATCAATTTTGTCACATTCTAGAATGTGCCTAATCTGAGGTATTTACAGATGGTGTAACATGAATTAAAAAATTGCAAAATAATGATGAGCATAAGTTCCTAAATGAATCAAATGCTGAGCTTTGTGAAATTAATTTGTAGGCTAGAGCTTGCTAGCACTGCCAAAGGCTGCTTCTTTTCTCAAAGGCATCACACACTCACACACTCCCTTTCCAGCAGAAAATTATAAGATTTGCTTGCACATAAGGAAGGGTCACTATGCAATTTCCTTTTACTATAATTTGGAATCCCGCAAATATAATTTCTCATCATACTCTAGGGAACATAACACTTCTGGCAAAGTCCAAAGAAAAAGTAGAGAGGAAAAAAAAGCCACTAATTTCTGCAAAGCAGTTTTCTGTGTTTTCTCCTAAAAAGGCAGTAACTACCACCAGGTTAGTTAGAGATGGTTTTTTTTTAATGAAAGAAATAAACTTGTACAAATAAATACCCTAAGAATATTTAGGGTCAGAGTGGTTATTTGACGTTCTTCCCAAACCCACATATTTAATTTTGGAATCACATCTCCTATACATTAAATGTTCTCTGCTTGTGTACTGAAGCATAATAATTACATAGTCATTCTAAAGCTCAAGTTATCACTATGCATAAGAAGCTTTAGCTTACATTCATAAACTTACAAGGAAGCCTGTTATCTATGTTGACTGTCTGTCCTGAAGGACCTAAATACTGTATTTCAACAACACTTTACAAACAATCAGAAGTTGTTCATTCTAAATGAATTCCAAATAATTACTCAACAGCCAGCTAGTTATTCTAAGATAGGATGTTGTAACTCACTATTTTTAGTGAATCCATCACTGTAGTGACTATAATAGAATTCTCTTGGGCAAGAGGATTAAGTTGGTTTGGTTATCCAACAGAAACTGTATTTTCAGAAGGTTAAAACTGAGAGAGAAGGTACAACCCAGCAAATATGGCCAAGTATCAAACTGAGGACAGGGTGTCCTGTTCAGATTTCCTGTTCTTAAAGAAAGGAGGGAGATCACGTAACAAAGTCAAATGATATTTGTGGATGTATACATGCTGGGCATCTTATGTCTTTTGAAAAAAAAGGAACACACATGTTTTGGAAAATGCTGGTGCAGCTCATCCTGTTTAAGGCACATGTATGCTGTTGTCCATTATTTTGGCATCCAAAGGCTCTGAATTACTTTTCTCAGAAGCCATGTTTATTAGAATAACTTGTCCAACAATCATGCTGTTGGGCAACGAGGTATTTTCCATGTGTTTACTGTTTCTGGAAATATCATCTTGCATTTTTTTCTGATGTATACTACATATAACACAGAAAAACGTTATCCATGTCGTCAGTGTGTGTGCTCTGTGGTATCCTCTCCCGTCCTGACCTCTTCAGCAGTTAAAGTGGGAATACACTGCAACTCCATTCCTACTTGTGTGTGTGTTTCCTCTTAAAAGAATTAGAACAATTAAGAGGATTTCTGTATGGTTAGGTTTCAATCCAAAGAAATGCACCAAGATAAAAACAAAAGCATGTGACAGAACAGACTGCTCTAAGATGATAATAATGAGTACCAGGTGAGCACCTGGTGAGCTTGCTCACATTAAGATCCTGTGAATACATGCTTATTTTGCACACAAAATGGGAATAAAGTGGGAATTATGTTGGTTATATGTATCTTTTTGCTTTGTAATGGTGCTGGAGTCATGTGCAATAATTAAATTGTCATTTATATCTGCTGATGGTTGCTTAAAATAGGAGATGAAGTGGACTTCTGGAACGTAGGTTAAGTAATAATGTTGCCTGTTCATTTCTACCTTTCAGGTAGCACAAGTTTTTCTGCAGTTGCTTTGCATCATTGATTCTTATATGTATTATGCAAGAAGATCAGCTAGATTTCTAACTAGTCCATCCAGAATGCTGTCCAGAAACCTCCGTCTTTGAAGGAAGACTTTAACTCATGCTTCCTCTAACTCTTCTTGCGGCGGGCGGAGGAAGCAAGCAGCCGATTCAATGTGAATGATAGAGCAAGCTTTCACTTTATTGAGAGAAATCACACCTTATATAAGCAGTCTACTATACACTACTTGTAACTCTATTGGATACATTTAAGAAACTACATTATAGTATGTCAGCCATTGCGTACATCTAAAAAGTCACATTATAATATCCCAGCCCCTTGTGGCATCTCTGGTATGCATAAACATCTTTCTTGCTGTGAACCTGCTTCTCTCCCAGGGCTGTTTTTCTCTGACCCCCAAGGTCATAATGTGCCCCAACTTATCTCTGTGTTCTCACAACAATCCTCGCTAGCACAACTGAGCCTTGGGTCTTCATCCTTGTTTACATAACTGTACCCTGGGTTCTTTCCTTTGTTTACCTCAGGTGGCTGGGACCGACTTCTGCAGGGAGCTATGGCCGACCAGCTCCTGCAGGGAGCTATGGCCTTGCTCTCTGCAAGCCGTTCTCCAACATCTTCTGATTTGTTTTGTTGCATTTCCTGCAAGGAATACTAGTTCAGATGACCTCAAGGTTCTCCTTGCTCAATAATTTGTATAGCAGTTTGAGCTGCTTTGTAGACCTTTAAACTTTGTTTACAATATTCAAGTAGAATTGAAAACTTTGCAAAAACATACTTCAGAGATTAGCTCAGGAGAACATAAAACTACCATAAGCCCGTATGTGAGAACTGAGAGTGAAGCCAACAATAATGACAAACAACTTCACAGTAATAAGATGCCAATATTTTTCTTGATGCAAGCACACATAACCTCTGGATCCCAGAATTATGTTCCATTTCCGTTACTCCTGCTTTACATCTTTGTATGGGACAGTTAGTCAATGGTCTATAAGCCATTACAATGAGGGATAGTCAAACGTTTGGGAAATGGATGGCATCTCATGCTACAGTGAAGACAACTGATCTTTCTGCAGGGTTTCAGGAGTTTCCAAGTCCTTTTGGACCTAATTTGGGCTCTTACACTGGTGGAGGTACGTTATTAAAATTTTAAACGCCTGCTTCCTCTGTGCACCCCTTCTTGTTTCAGATGAACATGGGGCAGGAGGAGCATTGCCTACAATATTGAAGATGTATTTTCCCCCACCTTAATCAACAATCCTCTGCTTTGTTCTGTTTCTTTCCTAAAAATTCCTGAGATTCCGTGTGCTTTTTTTTGGCTGTGGCTGAGCTCTGAACAGATCTTTTTGCACAAAATATTTTGTCCTGTTGTGATTCAGAGCCCATTTTACTCTGCCCATGAGTGCACTGTACAGAGCACTGCAAAACAGGAGCGTGGGGAAGGGCAATATATACCTCAGGATGGGAAGCTGTTTCATCTCCATGAAGAAGAAGAATAATCAGTGTTTCAAAAACCTTCCCTGAAGGAAGAAACCCTGTCTTTGTTCTCCTGGCTATAGGGAAGAAAACTGCTAGGTACAAGCCATGTCTCACTTGGAGGCCATTCTTCCCTCCAAAGACTCCCTCTGCAACGTGATGTTTCTGACCACAGTCAAAATCTCTCCTCACACACTCCAGTGAAAATGTGGACTGGACTCACTCCACTGTTTAGTTATGGGATGTTGTGGCGTTATGTGACACAGTCAGTTTTAGAAATATGGGATAAAATACTCAGAGCTTCCTTTTCATGTCTCCTTTTCCGACATGTTTCCTTTAGCAGCCAGCAGGGTACAGAAGGAGAGCAGATCAGATACAAAAGCCAGGTGATCCCCTGGCTGATAAGGGGGGTTCGCGTTGTCATTGCAGGCACCAGTGAGTGACTGAATGCCTGGCATTTCAGAAAGAAGCCTGACTCTTATTTTCTTTCCTTGCATTTGAAGGAACTTCACAGTATTTGACAGCTCTTAAGACTGTGCATATCTGCTGCCATGTAAGAAGCTTGCCTCTAATTTAGATAGATATAGTAGATAAATATTACCTCAATAGGGTTTACTAAAAGTCTTTCTTAAATCAACAACTATGCAGCGTAGTTAGAACTATATGCATGCAGAGCAATTTTAGGCTTTTTGACATCTTCACAAAGCCAGTGGTGGATACCCATTTTCAGATGCTGAGGATGATTACATGATATCTTGGCAGGCCAAGATGACAGTATGCAGCTGGTAAGCTGTTTCTAGCTGTCATAATAGGTAGTGTTTGAAAAGGAAAAAACAAAGGCTTGCTTTAATGAGGCCTACAGCAGCAGCAAACTGAAGGTACAAACACATTTGCTGCTATTTTGAAATTTTCAGTGAACTTTTTTCTTACTTTACATTCCTTTTTTAAACACATTTTGCTGTCTGCCTTCATAACTTCAGCCACTGCTTTGTGCTGTCATGTAAAACTTGCTGGGAGAGATTTAAGGGTTATTTTTTGTTTGTTTGTTTTTGGGGTGTTCTTTTTTATCTTTATCCCATGTCTCCTTTGAATTTTTCCTTGAAGAAAGAAACTGTTTCCTCTAAATACAACCATTTGGTTGAGTGTAAAAGTGTTAATTGGGGCATTTATTTACTCTGCCGAATTAAATTCCACAGTGATTCTACACAGAGCTTCAGCAAATCCAGTATTTTTTCTTCTGAAAGCCTATGCAGGTGGCGTCAGTACTGGATATTCTGTTTACAAATCATTAATGAAGTGATTGTGGCTTTTTTCATTTGCTCACACTTTTGAACTGCTCAGAGCGACACATTCCTAAATAGGGAACACAAGAGTAGAGAGAAGCACACAATAGCCTTATTATGGGGGCCACACAAACACTGGTAGTGCTGAGGGTTTATATTAACCCAATCAATTAAAGATGTACGGAAAGAGTTCAGCTAGTAGGGGACTGGGAAAAAACGGTACACAGCAATGAGTTGCTAGGCATGCTAATCTGGACTCTGAAATTTTCGCTTAGTGCTATATCTGAGCTTTCTTCCTGCACAATAAAAGGTCCCTTTCAAAGCTGAGAGTCCTTAGCAGTGCAACCATTGGAAGTCACTGCATTCTCTGAATGAAATAAATGCCTTGCTTTAATTTCTATAAGGCTTGTGTAAATTTCCTTCAGTACTAAACCATTAGAATTCTGAAGGAAAAATGCATATATTAGGCTATACTGTATCCCTATTGTGCACTAAACATCAACTCATGCTACTGATATGGAGTTTAAAAGCTTAAATAAAGTGCGGTGCTCCTGCTGGGCAAACAAGCTGAACTGGCCCAATGAAGTAACCTTTTTGTTAAGAATTCTCATTTGAATAAACAGCATGGTAGAACTGCTGAATGCAGATGGCTTAAGTGTTCGGGTTCTTCTGGAAGAAAAAATAAGTCTTAGTTTTACTCTTTCAGGAACTAAATCATATTTTACAAAGGACAAGTTCCCCAATTTCTCACAGATTGTATGGCAGAAATGAAAGGAGTTAGGAGCTAACTGGTTCATTTTGAAGACTGAATCAAGGCAAAACAAATACACAGATTTTACTCTAATTCTCCTGTTGTATGCTTGTCTACGCAAACACACATACACACATGCACACAGAGAAGCATGGCTCTAAAAGCTATGTAAGGTCTCCAATGAGTAAATGAAAGCTCTGTGCTTAGGTTTTGCATTATTTTTGTGTTCTGCACTCATCTGTGATACATTTTGAACTGAGTGCAATATCACAAGCCTATCAAGTGCTATGGAAGACTTAGCACAGCACATAGTCTGTCTTATAATAGATGCTTTGCTTCAACATTTATTGTATTCCCTATCATTTACTAGGTAGATATTTTCCCTCCTGTCAGCAGAAAGCTGGTCCTGTTTGCCTCCTTCATCTCTTAAAGTGAGCAGGTGGTGGGAAACTCTACTGATCATGCAAAAAGCTCACAGTGCCATCTAAGATGGAATATAACAACTGAGAGATACAAACTTTAATTTGGGATATCATTTAATGGGATGCCATTGTGCAAATGAAATTGAGAGTTGACTGTGCTCAGCTGTCCAATAGATACCCCATTCTCTGCACCTTTTATAGGAAGTGAATAAGCTATTAACTGTTGTGTGAAGCATCAAACAGCTATTTCTACAGGCTTTTTTTTTCCCCCCTATACTGTAAGAACTGCATTGGTTTTAATTGTTAATGTTGGATATCTGTTTTTCTTGAAGAGCTGTTTCTCTGATCTAAGGTAATATGAAAAGAAGTTCATGCAAGAAAGTATTAAAGATGCTAAGATGATTTTTTAGCTCCACAAAATGACTAATGGGCAAATATGAAAGACAGGGGATGGGGGAAAAAAATAAAAAGATCCATCAAAAACCTATCTTTGAAAGGGTCTATCTTGTACTGAAAAAAAAATTTAAAAAAAGATGGGGACTTGTCAAAAGTTGTGGAGAAGAGAGAGAAAACTAGAAAGATTCAATCAGATAATGTGATTACATTTATATCAGGAAAGACTTTCTAATAATCAACATCTGTAAAACCAGACATTTACATGTTGGACAAGAAGAACAGGTACTGTGCACCAAAACTCAAGACAGAACTCTTCTCTAGCTGTTTTGTTGCTGTTTGGTCCCATAAAGGTGAGTTAAATTTCTACCAGGTTGGAATTAGCACTAGTCTTTATTTATTTGTTATTCTTCTGCTGATCTCATAGCAAATTAAATAGTTCTGTAGTAATAATAGTTTTATGTATTTGAACTATATACGAAGTATTTTTTTCTCCTACCTTTCTACAGGAAAAAAAAAAAAGATACATAAGCACTAATTGCAATTGTTGGACTGCATATACAGAGAAGTGGAGTTATGTCCCTAAGCACATGGAATAGTCTTCAAGCAGGGAAACACCTCTGAGGCCAGAAAAACTTCTGATGAAAAATCTGCCGTGATTTTTCTCATAAGAGTGTCTGTTTTCCTTCCCATTTTTTTTTTTTTTTAATGGTGAATACTTGGTGATACTTTTCAGTTGAGGCTACTATTGAAATCCACTGTGCTCAGAGAGCAGAACAATTCCTAACAGTCATCATGACAAGTATATTTTCTAGCAAGAGCCAAAATGTCAAGATATAAATATCCACATAGTATTTAATTTTAAGAAAAAAGATTATTAATTTCTATTGTAAACATAGAACATTCAACATGCAATTTTGTTGGACCTTGTCATACTTCTACTTAGAAATAGCAAACCTAACAGGTTATTTATGGAGTTTTATTTGTATTGAGAAGATGTTAATATATCTTGCTATGTAGCTTGTCGCAAGGTCCTAATGTAAAAATCTTCCAAAAACTAAAAAAATGAGAAAAAAAATGAAAAAGGGATGAACAGTTTAATCTAGTAAAATAGCTAGCATTAGCTATTTGGAACTCTTCTGCAACACGTCTAACTGGAAACTTGCTGATTATCACAGGTAGAACTGTTATAGTTCAAATAAATACAAGTTTACCATCATTAAGCAGTAGAGTAGCTATTCAAGATATCAAAATGGATTGCATTACTGCATGCCATTTACATTTTTTGAAAGAAAACTACATGGGCATGGAGTATTTGAAAAAGTGAGTTTCAGGAAAAACTCTTGGCTTTTTCTTTTAGTTTTCCTTTTTTCATATCAGGGTTATGGTTTCTTGAGTTTTAAAAATTATTGTTCTAGTATGAAAAATAAAAAAGCAAAACACAAAATTAATGGTCCAAACACTTTTCTAAGCTAAGAAATACTTCAAGTTGTGAGTGTGTCATATATGCTACTTAAACTCTATTACAGTCAGAGTTGCACTGATTTATACCTAAATTTACCCCCAATTTTTTTGTACAGGGAAAACCACCAAACCACGATTTGAAGAAACTTTACATTGATCACAGAATGAATCATAGAATATCAAGTTGTAAGGGACCTCAAGGATCATCTGGTCCAACCTTTCTTGGCAAAAGCACAGTCTAGACAATATGGCCTAGCACCCTGTCCGGCTTAAATCTTAAAAGTGTCTGATGTTGGGGAATGCATTATTTCACTGGGGAGATTATTCCAATGATTGTTCTCACTGTGAAAAATATTCCTCGTGTCCAATTGGAATTACATTTGTCTTTGTTGAACTTCATAAGGTTCTTGTTAGCTCACCGTTACAGCCTATCCAGGTCTTCATTCAAGGTGGCTTTCCCTTCCAAAGTGTCCAATTCCCCACTCAGTTTGGTATCATCAACAAACTTTGTCGGGGCATACTAGATCCCATAATCTAAATCACTTATGAAGATAATAAACAGCATTAGGCCCAATATCAACCCCTGGAGGGACCCCACTCATGACAGCTTGTCAGTTTGAAAAAGATCTTTTTACCAGCACCCCCTGGGTGCAACCTGTCAGCCAGTTCCCCACGCATGCACAGACCACTTGTCTAGACCATAACACATCAGTTTCTCTGGGAGGAGGCTGTGGGGAACTGTCTCAAAAACCTTGGAGAAATCCAGGTAGACAATGTCCACCATTTGCCCCACATCAACTGAGCAGGTTACTTTGTTGTAGAAGGTGATCAGGTTTGTCAAGCATAATTTGGCCTTGGTGAATCTGTGTTGGCTTTTCCCAACCATGTGCTTCACTTGACTTCTGATAGCCCCCAGGAGGATTCGTTCCATAACTTTCCCAGGGACTGAAGTAAGACCGATGGGCCTATAATTTTCTGGGTCCTCCTTTAAGCCCTTCTTGCAGATGGGGGTGACATTAGCCTTCTTCCAGTCTTCTGGGATGTCCCCACAACTTCTCAAAGATTATTGAGAGTGGCCTTGCAACAATGTCAGCCAGCTCTCTTAACACCTTCAGGTGAATGTTGTCAGGGCCCATGGATTTGTAGGGGTCAAGCTCTTGTAACAGTTCACATAACAACTCTTCTCCACTGACAGTGGGTCTGTGTTTGCATCAATCTGGATCTTTGTTCCCAAGGCCTGGGGCCCAACAGTGCTTGTAAAGACAGTGGTGAAGAAAGCGTTGAGCACTTCTGCCTTTTCAGCATTGTTGGGGACTAATTCACCTCTCCTGTTCCAACAGTGGGACAATATTTTCCTTCTATTTCTGCTTGTTTTTTACGTACCTGAAGAAACTTTTCTTTTAGTTTTTGACATCTCTGGCCAATTTCAATTTGAACCAAGATTTTGTTCAAAAAATGAACCGATTCATCTTAGTTTGGAGGTCAGTAGCAAATGCCTATGGTAAGATCCCTCTTGGAGATGACCCTGATGATCTTGACCCAGAGGCATTCAATAGGGCTTCCACAATTACCACAGTTTAATTCTATACAGTCAAGGTTCTCCTTAACATAGAGCACAATTCCTCCTTCTCTTCTTCCCTGCCTGTCTTTACAAAACAACCTATGGTTATACATCACAATCCTCCAGTCATATGAGTTGTCCCACCATGTTTTAGTTATTCCTGTATCATAAATTTCTGAATGAGCATGGAGCTCCTGTCCTCCTGTTAGTTTCCCAGGCTGTGTGCCTGTGTATACGTACACTTCTCATCTCGGGAGGCAGCTAGGAACATTTGTTGCTGCTCTGGTTGTCCTGGCTCATTCCCCAGTTGGTTCAATGGCATGAGCATTGACGCTTTGGACCCCACTCCCCAAGTCCTTCAGTTAAAAGCCCACCTCACCAAGTTGGCTGGCCTGCTGCCAAAGATTCCCTTGCCTTTGGCTACTCAGTTTACTGCAAAAGTCTTTCTAGATGTCCTGACTGCGTCCTCTCCTGAACTGAAGGCAGCTCCAAGCTCCTTCAAGTCCCAATCTACCTTCATACTGGCATGGCACACTGGCATACTTCATACAAAAATCTTTGCTCCCTGCCCCTTAGTCTGATTATATTTTCCAGTTAAACAGCACAAGACAGGTCTTAGAATTCCCATGTTTTCACCTGTGCCTACTAAGGGAGCAGAGGTTTACAATCGCTTTCTTCCTCCAAATTCAGAACATACATTTTTTAAATTTTAAATTTTGGCTCAGTTTACATTTGCTTTAAAAGCCAGCAGTGACAAAGGTCTACAAAAGGACTGAGGTATTCAGACATTTAAGTGTTGTAGGGCAGAACATAGACTTTGAGAGTCAGTCTCAGCTTCCTGCTAGCTCTGGAAGCATGTATACCTGCCACATTTGAATTATGGCAGCATGTACTGGAGCAATACGTGTTCGAAGCTCAAGTCTCAGGTGAAAGTCCTAATCAGCTGGCAGCAGCCTTTCTCATGAATGTTCCCTTACCTGCTGGCCAAGGCACTTGCTTTAGAAGATGCAAACTGAAATTCTTGCAGACAAAACCTAGATCTCCCAAATAGAAAATACTCTAGTCCTCAAGTTATTGTATGCAGGTTGGTATTTGTCTACTTCCATTATAAGACTAAAGAGCATTATATTTAAGATACAATGCATCCTCTTTGACATTTTCCTGGGAACATGTTGGTGACTCTGATAACAAGGCTTAATGTCTGAAGACCATATTTATACATTTCATTGGCCTAACACTGAGGTCAAATTCAGAGCCTAATAAAAGCAAGGCATTATGATACCTAATAAGATTTTTTGGAACTATTTTCCCCTCCTCAAGTCTGAATCTATTTAAACTAAGAAGCATAATGACTTAGCTCTAATAACATCCCGAGACATTTCAAGTAATTCAAAGAAATCTGAGAAATGGCTTAACTAAGGTAAAAGTTTCTGATACTAAGATTAATTGGGGGGAAAAGAGCAGCTATTCAGTACATCACTCATTTTCATAGTCTTTGATTAAAAAAAAAAACTATTGAGAAGGAAGCAGAGTTTGATTTTGAGGCTCAAGATAGGAGTGTTGGCCCTTGTCCTAAGAGATGCTTTGATTAGACTGAGCCCTCCAGAAGGTCCTACATGACATGTCTACATGACATAGAGTTTTAAAATGCTAGACATCTCCTTTCATGTGAAAATTATGATTCTGCTGTCATCTTTTCCCTTACATATCCTTTTCCTACTCTTCTTCCTGAACTCTACTTTTTCTTTATGCTCTTTAAATATATACCTCTCTTGTGATACTACCATGACCAATAGGACACTGAAGTAAGTGAAAACAGAGAAGTAGGCTTTCAGATGTTGGTGTCTCAAGAAATGAGATACAAAATGCCACTTGGGAGACAGAAGTAATATTTTGAAAGAATTCCCATACTGATATATACAGCCAGAGAACTGTGAAACAGCAGGATTCTTAGGCAGGGCAAGCATTTCTTCTCTCTGGTAAGAATAATTCACTATTTGTTGCATGTGTCTACATGGATATCAATTCCTTGTTGTTGTATTTCTAACCACTCATCAACACCTCATGTTTCTAATTCTTTCCCTGTTGCTTTCTCCAACATGGCTGGTACACCTTTCCAACAGGCTCTTCACTATACTGATAGACCATTTAATCTAACAGGAACTAAAAGCAGAATAAATTTAGACAACTCCCTCAATAATAACAGATTTTACATACCCCTTGGTATTTAATGTGCTACAGAACTTGGGAAAAGTCAAGTATTATTACAACTTTATTCTTATTGAAGAGAAAGAAAAAAAATTAATGTTAGATATATTAACATGTATAAAATGGAAAAATTTCGGAAAATGCTTTATCAGTTATTAATTACTACATATCAAACCATTCTGCAGTAAAGGTTCACTCACAGACTTCCATGACAGCTTAACCTGGAATAAATTTCTGAAAGTGACACCAAAATAATTGTTAATCAAAGTCATCTGACAAGTGGCCAGGACTGTTATGAGCCGGGTCAGATATCAAAGCAAAAAATGAAACACTTCACAAATCCTGTACTTTTGCAATTACATCTAAAAGAAGACTCTCCAGAATAACTGCCCTCTTTCAATCCAGAAGGAGTTTTAACAGGTAAAGGAATGGAGTATCTGATCTTTCCACATTCATTACTGAGAAGCCATTTTGCTGTATGATTTGCATTGAGAGGTAGCTGGGGCTCACTACAAATATTTAAATTATAGACTGAACTCTTAACTTGCTCTTAAGATGTTGGACAATTTGGGGAGATCCATATAATAAAGAAAGAGGATATCATACTTTAACCTATGAATGAAATGAAACACCTCCTTCAGTACCAATGTCAGTCTGTCATCATTATAACAGAGAATTTGTTGACAAATTAAAGGCTGTTTGGAGATAAGCATGAAAATGTGCAGAGACAAAAAAGATCTACACCTAATAAAAGGTTTGGTATCATGGAAGTTCAGGTCAAAATGGTAAGTTAAGAATTCCTTGTTTAGATTTCACATTGACAAAGAAATATTCAAATCACTGATTTACTGAAAAATAATTGAGTTGTATTTAAATAATTATTAAAATGTGTTACAGCACAAAAGCATAGATTTGTTTACAGTGCAGCAGAGAAATTATGTCTGGAAAACTTCAAAAGTAACTTTTATTTCTCTGTTTGGTTTCATGATGTGAGGCAGGAGGCTCACTGAACTTTCCCTTGGGAGGGAGAGACCAATAAAGTTAACAGGTACAGATGGAATGAAGGAGTTTAGGAATGTGATAGTCATATGGAAAATGACAATTTATCTGGACATGCAATTTTTTTTGAATCCTGGAAAAATATGCATTAATAATGAAATACTAAAGGACTCAAAGGGAGGATAAAGCCAATTAGGTAAATAACACAGACCAAATCCTAAACTATTTTTAATAAGAAACTTTTTCCTCTAACAGTCATGTTAATTCATGTGCTTTGAAGAAGAGGAAACTATTAATCTGGAATTATTCATCTGACAAGAAAACAGAAAAAGAGACATGAAGTTGGATGAGAAGCAGTTCACTAAGTATTAAAACCTAAGCCAGTCTCCCAACCAACTTGACAGAAGCCCCATTGCTTGACATACGTACAGCTCAGTTTCACTAAGTTCTCAGACCTGAGAAGCAATGCTATCAGACTTTCTGACGTATCTCCCTGCCAGCACAGGGGGTTTACCTTTAAAAGTTACTTTATACATTTGGCCTTGAAACTTGTCAGCCAAAAATGAGGTGACCTTTAATATGTAACTTGCTCTGGCTGACATGTGTTGCCTGGCATGAAATTAAGGAGTTCACTTTCCACCAACTTTTTTCTATTTCTGAAAACTCTATCACTTGTTACCAAGCATTCCATAACTGTGTTTCTAACAAAGATTACACTGATATTTCTGTCCAGCTACATGTCCTGCAGGGCTGTTCTGCGGTCTTCCGATCAGTAAAAATGTAATAACATTTTCACATAGTCAATATTTAATTCTGTAAATGCAACTGGTAGTTGTAATCTAGGTTATTAACCACACAGTGATTTATGATGGAGGGCAGACAGTGGAGGGGTGCAGAGCACTAGGAAGGTCCTCTGGTGACAATAAAAAAGTTATAAATTTCATAGCTCTGCCTGAGAAATGTATTTATATCCTATATTAAGAATAGCTTTTTATAAATTTTAATGATCCATGTTATTAATGGTGCTGTCATCATTACTGCCTGTGCAAGACTGCAGTCTTTTTTTCCCTCTTATATTTTTCCATCAGATGAAGGTCTTATATTTTTTAAAAAGCTCTTACTAGCAGTTTGCCAAAAAATCTTTAAGAGTTATAAGTCTATCTTTGTTTCATTGGACTGCAAAGACTGCAAGGAATATTTTGCATAAAGTTTTACAGCCAACGCAAAAATTGAGCTAATTGGACAGAAAACAATTGCTTCTCTATCATGTTTACAAAGCCTAAGTCAATACATGGGAATAAAAGTAGCACCATATCAAAAAGAGGAATTTATACGTGAAAATTGTTCTTAAATAGTGTAGTATACAGTGTTGAGTAACTAGAAGACAGACAGTTATATATCAGGTTCCAATATATATATATGGTACCACGGACTCCATGTACAGTGACAGAGACAGCAGTGGTATTTACAAAAAAACACATTTTTACTTGTTTTACATTATTTTAGAATGCTCTGTCACATTTGGCCAAGTTTGCCAAGGGAAGGTAGTCTATGGCACTGCCTGATATTTAAACAACTTTCCCATTTATGTGATCTTCATACAAGAATATTAGAAATACAAAAAAAAGGAAAAATAAAACAGAGCAGAAGTAGCACCATATCAGCTCTGAGCATTTTTCATTAGTCATCTCTAAAAGCAGAAGCAAGACTCCTATAGCAGCCACCTGCTTTACCTCTCTCAGGGATGGAGGCAGGTTTTCTAAGACTTTCAGAAGTCAGACGGTAGCCAGCATACCTCCCACCATAGCAAGCCAACCAGATAAAAATGGTACACAAACATATGATCTGTGGACAATGAAAGAAGGAATAGAATTCTGGCAGATGCATTCAGTAGGGAAGAAACACAGTCATATATGATTGTGTAGGTAAGCTACATAGGTCCTCTGACTTACAGGCATAGGTATTTTTAATCATAAAATTGTAAAAATAAACCATAGTCTTATGGGCTATCGGGCACTGATGCTTTGGTGATATCAGCTGTATAGTTCAGGTAGACATATTAAAGAAGATATGTGAATTGGAGCAAGGTCCTCTGGTCTCATATGTTTAGTTTTAAAATACTAACCAAAAAAGGAACAATGAACACTATCATTGTAATCTCCAGGCAAATGTAAGTACCTCTTATTTCACAGGTATTAGTACCAATTGTGATTTTTTTTCAAGCATGAAAACAAATTTGCAACACTGAGCCACTATTTTCCACAACTATTGCTCTTTGAAAAGAGCTTATTTATCAGTTTTTGTCTGCTTTAATTTGATACCAACTCTATTTCAAGTTGATACAGTAAGTTATTTTTCCCCTTTTCTTTGAGCTACTTATCTTATTTCTGTGATAGGAAACAGGAATATTGCTAGTTAGTAAAGCCAGCATTCCACTGTAAATACTGCATTTCACATTTCCAGGTCAACTTGAATTGTTTTCTCACCTCAGTACCTATGAGTTATAGCCTAAATACTATTCTCTTCCTGCTGCATTTCTGTCTCACATTGGCTTCAAGTGTTAGACGCTCAACCTAATTCAAGGCAAGCCCTGAGCAGAAAATGTAAATGCCAATCAATCCAAATTCAGAGAATGTGTAAGGAGTAAGACACTAGACAAAGTAATTTCAATGAAGATAGAAAAGAAACTTTAAAGACCACAGTGGTAAAGGCATCACTAGACTGATCTAAATGTGAACAAAGTTCCATTATCCAGAATCCTAGGAGAGTATTAGAGGCTTACTCTAAATTTGCTTTCATAAGAGAGGAATTTCCATGCCATTCCTAATATGAGAAAACACATCCCCTCTAGCGCTAAAAGACAATTCAGTCTTCCTGCAGCCTAGTTCTCGTCCTTAAGCAAACTCTTCTATCTATATCATACTATAGTCCTGTAAACTCATAGGGACAATATTTGAAATACAAATAAATTTTAATTTGCTAGAAACTTCACTTAATGAAATCAGCTATTAAGCCAAAAGAACAAAAACTGTGATTAATTTTTAATACAAACGTTTATAGGATTCTTTATTTGACAAATTAGACCTGCACTATACTTAGTATGTGTTAATGATTATGGCAATTTGTGATGATTATTTATAGTAATGTAATAGGGATGCTGAGTACTATTTTGGGGAGATTGAATAACACTGATGGTTAATGACTCCTATGTCACATGCAGGATGTTTCAGCTCACAGATTCTGTCTCATCATGATTAAGTAGGAGAAAGACTATGAATTACTAAGGAATAAGTCTGTTGGAATGCTTTTTTGAATCAAACTTTTTACAAAAATGTTTGCCTAAAACTCCAGTAGGAAATTCATTGGTTCTTAGGCAACGCTAAGAGAATTTGGCATCAGTCTGGCTTAGAAAAAACCCTATTTTGTTCTTCACGATAAGTTGCTTTCAGAACATAACACTATGCAGTGTAAGAATGCTAAATAGTGCTTTTCTGATTCATGAATGAAAAAAGCTTTTATTCAAGGTGATTACAGAGTACTCTATTGATTTAAGTAGTGGGTATTTACTCTAACTTTCTCTTAAATGACTACAAAACAGGAGGTTTTCCCTCCAGCTAACAGCATGATCTCAAAATGTAAATGTAGTTCCAGGACATCTGCACTTACTCATAGAGGCTACTATCTTATTTTATGGAGTAAGCAGGAAAAAGAAGCAATATCATAGATGAAAAGGTAATGTGCTACTGTCACTGATTCTGAAGTCAGATAAAGGAAAGCAAGGCAGGAGTAATGATACAGCAAAGGAAACAGGAATGCATCTTGAGAACAGCTTGTTCCATGTGAGTTCTGTGTTTTAGCTAACTGAAAATATAACAGAAATGTGATACTGACTGATACATGTTTGAAAGCAGAGAGCGAAAGAAGCAAAGAGAAAAATGCTTTCTCAGTTGTAACATCATATGAAAATACTCTAGAAAGAAAGCACCAAACTGTGAAAAAACCCCTTGAAATGTCAGGGAACCTTATTGTAATTCTAGAAGGTCTCTTTGAAAGCTTCCAGTAGCATTTTTAGAAGCAAGCCTAGACATACTCACCATCTCAAGGAGAGGCAGGAGGCTTCCTATTCAGCAGCAAAAGTGAAGAAGCAAAAAATGTGATCAGCAAAATCTAGCTTGCTTACTGGGAAGCTGCTGAAAGTGCACAGTGGGAAGCATCAAGGAGACTGTTACTTGAGTCCATTTAAGGAGTTTTCTGGAAAACAGGTTGTCCTGGTTCAGCTAGGATAGGGTTAAGTTTCCCCAGCAGAGAGAGAGGGGGAAGCGATCTCCAGCCGGGTTATTCATACCATGCTGATGTCAGGTCCAGGCGGAAACTTTTTTTTATTACTTTCTCTCTGGTGGGCTTGGTGGCGGGAAGCTGTTCAGTGACCATTTGCGGTATTTCTCTGTATATCTTTTGTCTTGCTCACTGTTTTTGCTGTTTATTGTTGTTATCATTGCTACTGTTGTTCAGATTGTTTATCACACTGTTGTATTAAATTTCTTCTTATTTTAACCCGGGTTTGTGCCTCACTGCCATCCTGACCGGCTGAGGGTAGGGGAGGGCAACAGCAACGTGCTCTCTGGTCCCGGCAGGGCTTAAACCACCACACAGGTGATACAAAGCCATAACCTTTTTCTCCAGCCAGACGTTTCTCACAAAGCACAGGTGTCAAAGGAGGTTGGCAACCCTCTCTTTCATCACTGCATCTTGCTTACAACAGCGTTTCCTAAACACACTGCTCTGCTGTAAATGATATTTCTTGCTGATCATTGCATTCCTTATCAAACTTGAGTTTCAAACACTTCAAACACAATACAGCCCTGATGCATAACCATACTGTGGCCTTCCAGTTGGCCAGTAACCAAAGGAAGACATCTGGAGGTGCCTCTGGCATAGGATCCACCCAGACTCTAAAAGACTTCCACTGCGTAGGAGAATTGGATTCTGCATCTTCCCTCTCACTAGTAATTATTATAACCACCAGATTATATATACATACTGTGTTCCTAGACAGGGATATTCTGTGTTCCATCTCACACTGATTCCCCTTTTTCCAAACAACATAAGATTTTCTGTCTCTTCTACTGATTCCTCAAAACTACTTTTAATTTGCTTATTCATTTACTTTCCCTTCTACTAACAGAATCTGAAACAGTGAGGAATGTGACTTCTTGTTGTCTACCCTTGCAAAGGAATGCTGTCTAGCAGATGTTTTAGGAGGATTACAGCAAAACAATCTATTCAATTAGGGCACTGAAATCTTGCCTTAGCTCGCAGCCTTGCAGCTTTCCATGTCCTAATCTGTTCTGCCCTCCCGTATCTTTTAAACTCACTTCCCTTCAGTCTCCTTTTTTTTTTATTTTTTTCTTCTTTTATTCTTCATACTGTTTCCCTATACACCGTTAACTAACCTAAAAGAAACAGAAACAACAAGGCTCTTCACATTTGTCAAATGATGCATCTGCTGTGGTGTCCTGTATAACTCTCTTCCATTTTATCTGCTTTGTCATTCCAGATAACAACTATTTTTCTGCAAGGAATTATGTCTATATTTGTTAAGAAGGCAGTTACACTATTTTGGGTACTGCCTCAACCTAAATCATTACCAACAACATATACATATATTTTCAAGCTCCAAAGGCCCTTCCTTTATTTATGGGAATGAAAATCTGGGGTGATTTCCAGCAGCTACACAAGAAATAGATGAAGATTGCCAGATCCCACATTGGCAAGTGAGAAAGGACAACCACAAATCCTCATCCTCCCATTAGAATGATGGAGGAATTTCAAGACAAAGAAAGAACAACTGGACTGGACTAACTCATACATGCTGAGGGGTGGAGTGAATGAGTACTTTTTATTGTTAATGTAATGGTTTGGAGATTTGGGTTTCTTTTAAATAAGTAACTGGAAAGAATAGTGAAAATGACAAATACGAGAAAGAACTGACTGTATTAACGAAAGAAGAAAGATCTGGAAAAGAAAAAGGCAGCCTGACCACAAAAACCTTGTGGTGGTCCAGAAAGACCCAGTAAAATCTGTGATGAATCTCTCTTTGACTTCAGTGGGACACTCACAATATACCAAGCAACAAGAAATGTAAAATATTTTAAAACAACCAGTGGACAAACACACACATTAGCTGTGTGCTCTGCCTACCATCATCTATTTCTTTCTCTGCACTTCTTGATGAAATACATTTAAGTTCCAATTTGCAAGTACGTGCATCATTATTATCATTATGCAACTACTGAGATCTACTGGAGTCTGAAATGCTGTATTTTCAGATAAACTAAATTACTCATACTAAAAGCAAGATCAGGACCTGCAGCTCTAAGCTCTTTACAGCAGAAATCTTAAATAGCACCCAGCCTTTAAAAATCTGTATTTGAGAATAGGACTAGGATAACTTATTCAAATTTCATTCCTAGCATTTGTAAGTCCTACTTCATCCTAAGATGCATTTTATAAACAAAATAACAATGATAAAAAATGGCTTTTGTGAGGTGTTTAGCATCTCTTCTGTAATACCACTCTGACTAGCTTCCAAGTCAAGACTTACTGAGAATTTATCTACTGCTTCCACTTTGATGGTAATATACGTGTGACAGCCTACTTACAATCCAAGAAGTAGGGTTTGAGAAGTAGAGTCACAGACTCAGAAAAATAAGAAAGTAATAGAGCTCACTGACTACTGTCATTTCATTCATCTTCAATATTCTGTCAGTATTATCCAGTTGCTGTATAGATATGTGTAGGAATTGATCAACACATTGGCAGTCCTGCAGTCTATCATCCAATTGAAAATGTTATCGTTCAAGTGAAAGGTGTTCCAGGAATTCCTGAGTTTAAATTTAACGGGAGAACAGGAAAATGTAAAATGCATCATTAAAAGTAAAAATTTCCGTTAAATTTTAGTTTCTCAGATGTAAAGTATTTTACAAATGAAAAATATAAGGGAATGTTATTTTCTTGTATTTCAAAATTTTTTACTCCACAAAGTGTTTTTATTATCATTTTACTTACAGAATATAGAGATTTACAATATGCTTAATTGTGTATCAAATTATATGTTTAATAAATTGAAACTAGTCAATACATCAATCCCAGACACGGTAGTGACCTCATTCTAATCACATCAGACACTGAGAATACACCTGAATTCCAGGACAGATATATCTGAATTATCTACTACTTCTTCATGTCTTTTTCTACTGAAGAGACGTCATTTTTACTCATTTCAAATAACAATGAACACTTAGCTTTGTTATAATCATAAAACAAGAACCTTTCATCTTTAAATAATCTGAATGTTCCAGGAAACATAACAGATGTGCAAAAAGAGATCTTAAAAATTGATTTTTTTCTTGACTAATTTTTCTCTCTTTATGATATAAATACACTGTCTTATCATTGAAAAGACATATGTTGACTTTTTAAAGTCTAATTAACTTTTTTATTATTATTATTATTATTATTATTATTATTATTATTACTTAGACAACCTAAAGCCCCACAGAATATGCTTGTGGATGTTTCAGTAGGAAAAGAACTGGAGCTTGATTCTGAAAATTTGTATCCAATGCTATTAGGGCAAGAGCACTCCACAGCTCTGCAACCCTAATCATCAAAGTGAAGAAGCCACATTGGTTCAGCAAGGTAATAATGCCTACCTGCTTCCCAGCTGACACGCATTCAGACCTAGCCACATTTCAAGCCATGGACAATGACAGTGAGAAAACACTAAGATAAGAAACAATTCTAAACTGGCTATTACAAGCAATCAGTTTAGACTCAAGTCAACCTTGCACCTATCTTAAAGAAATGTTGCAGTAAATAAATGTGGAATCTGATTCAGCTCCCACAGCAGAGTAAAGTAGGATATAATCTCTCAAGTCAAGGGATTTATATAAGTGAAATGAAGTGTAAAGGCAAAAAGAATCAGTCATGCAGTTTCTAAAAATATATAAATTTTTGAGAAATTTTTGAGATGGGCTATAAAGATACATTTTTTTGGCTACACTAAGTACATTAAAAGAATAAGCATATATACATACTGTTACATCATTCATTAAAACTTGACACCCTTAGATTTTGTAGCAAAGCATGGCATTTGGTGGTACTATTGCAGGTTTACTTTTGCTCTTCCTAGAAATGTCCACCCAAATGTGATCTCTGGAAACTTCAGTTTGCCTAGATGTAAAAAAGCTCAGGTCCTGTGCAGCCTATCTCCTTTGAGCACCCTTTAGTTCCTCACAATGTCTACATTGGAAGAAGCCTGAACACATATTGTACTTACAGAGCAATTATCCACATTTCACTTCAGACTGTGGGAGCAGAGTTTAGGAGGCATGCCCATCTGGAGAAAGTGAGAAAGGGACTATCAGAACCCTGGCATGTGAACAGAGCACAAAACCAGGGAGAGGCACTGGTTTGGGACTCTTGGCCTGCAGTTTCTTCACTGGGTAAGGGCTCAGATCTCAGGACAAGGTCAGGCTGTAAACTAGTATTTATCAGCAGCCAGTAACAAAACCCCCTGCTTTTTGAAAAAGGTATTATTCTTTGCTTTCACTATTTTGTTGCCACTGTTGTTGAAAACAGCCTTTTATAAGCCTCATCTGTGGGCAAATCACCCCTAGTTTTGTAATTCATATTTACTGTCAAATTAGTCCATGTTTGACATTTGACATTGACATTTGAAACATTACTTTTCCCCACGTGATTTAGCTTTTGCAAATTTTCAGAACTCAGAGGCAGGTCTACAGTTCCTCCAATGCCAGCAGAGAAGTTTTGTTTACATGTACAGAGTCACACTCTTTGTATAAAGAGCAGAACTATCAAGGATAATAATCTCTGCCATATAAAGATATCCTGAATTTATCTTAAAGGCAGAATTCATTTTTAGCTTGGCATCTCAGTTTTTTTCCTGCAGTGGGACTTCTTCTAATAAGAGTAACTTATTCTTCTAATAAGAGTAACTCTTATTACCATGGGAACAAAACAACTTTAGAAAGCCTTGTGCTGGATCAGCTACAACAGGGAAGCTACTGACTGCAAAAGCAGCTCCACTTCAGAGTCGAATAATCTGAATAAAATGTAGCTGTGATTTTTTTTTTTCTTTGCACGGATCCTTTTAGACTGCTTGTTTCTGCAACAGTTCTATTACAGCAGTTGAAGAAGTGCCAGAATGACAACTAGAGTATGAGCAGCAGGACAACCCATTATAACTGGCCAAAGTAGAGCCCCGGGGTGACTATCCAAATGCTTTATAATATCCACATAACAAATGAGGCATCATTAATATTTGCACCTATAATCAAACCAATAGAAAATATGACCAGATCAAATCTACATAATGGGTTCTGCCTATTAATCATGAGATAATTAGAATACTAAATATACTTGTGAGAACATCTTGTCTCGATAATTATGATACTTACTCCCTGGTATTAGATAATCTAAAGAAACAAAAATGTTTGGGAATCATTGCCTTCCATGTGCTCTGTAGATCTGTATAATGCTGAGAACATAATTTAACAGATCTCCGGCATTGTGAGTGCAATTCTTTACCTGCCTTTCCAGTACCATAACAATGATGTAGCTCATCAAAATATATGAGTAAACAAAAGAGCTCTTACAACACCATTGGTAGGCTACATGTCAGAAATCATCTTTATTGATCAGAAACACTAGGATAACAGAGAAAGTCAGAAAAAGGTGCCATTTCAAAGATATGTTTAAGCCTTGTAAATATCTCTCAAGAACACCAGTGCTTGATTCTGATACTCATACCATGTTTTTATTCTATGTGAAGTCTCAGGCAATTCTCACAAGAATTTAACAAAAGAATATAACAACTGGTGCACTAGGTCAGACCAGAGACTCAAATTATATCTCATCTCATGTGGGAATGAGAAATGGATGCCTAAACACAACAGAATAGTGATTGCACAGTGGTCCTTTCCACAAATTCCATTCCAGTTTTGAACAATTTGCAACATGAGCCTTCTGAGTCAGAAGCAGTATCCTTGTACTTAACTATTTTTTTTTTCTATTTCATTCTCCTTTTCACTCTTTTTCGTTCACTCACCTGTTCACTTCTTGATTTCTTGTAAATATTTTAGGACTAATAGCAACCTCAGTTTGAAGTTCCTCAGACTAGATACATGTTGTGTCAATAACATGGACATTTGCACCATTGTTTTGAAGAAGCCTCAGCCTGTTTCACACTGGAAGCCCCTAGATCTTGCATTGGAAGAATAAGGAAATAACCAAACCTTCTCCAGGGTTTCACAGATGTCCATTGTATCTTCTTCCAAAGCTCCTTCTTTCCTCTGAGCTGAAGAGTCCCACCCAATTAAGTAGCTCCTTATGCAAAGCTATTCCATGTATTTAATCTTTTTTTGAAACAAGGAGGGGTGACAGAAGGAATCTGACCGTTCACATTGTTCAAGATGTAGGGCATCAACATGTGTATTTACACAATGGTGCAGTGTTTTGTGCTTTACCTTGTGTTCTCTTTCTGATAAGCCCTAACATTTGATTAGGACTCACTGCACTACTGAGCACTAAACAGACTTTTCACAGAACTAAGTCTTAAATTCAAAATCTCTTTCTAGACTGGTAATGGTCATCCCAGAGCTGAGTATCTCAGTGCATGTGACACTGTGACTCTTCACACTAAATTTTCCCTGAGAAATGAAAAAGAGTAAAAACATTATTGCAAGATATTATTTCTACATCACTTGGATTATTCTGATGGCTTCTGGAGGCTATACACATTTTTAATTCATTCATATTATAAGGCATAACTCATCTTCAGAAATCTGCACTTGATGCATTTTGGAACAGGTTTTGGTTTGTAGGGGTGGTGAGATGGACAGCCATTAATTTAGTATTCAAGTCAAGGGGGAAAAAAGTTAATATAGGAGGATGGGATTTAAGTCTCATTCAGAAGAGAGAAGAGTGTGGTAGCATGTGTCATAAGAAGATAGAGTGTCTTTTTCTGAGTATTCACTCAGCGGCTACCATCAGTTATGGAGCATTTAAGAACAAGATCTGCTTTTCACATAAATAGAGAACACGTGAGAAAAGCATTATGGGCAAATACAGACTGTACGTTAAATCTTAGACTGAGTTTTTTTCTGCTAAAAATTAGTAAGTCCAGACAAACCCTACAGCACTTGGAAATAATTTGTCTGCATTAGTCACTTCTAAGAAGAGTAATACTTGCAGGAGAACATCCAAACGGTAAATAAACCATGTTAGTTCTTTGCCAACATTATTGTTAAAAAATTCTGAATTTGAGGAAAATACTTTGAAATTTTATAATCCTTATGTGCCTCACACATATGAGGTGACATGTATGTGCTGTCTTGTTAAGACACAGGGCAGAAAATATTTGCCTGTGTTAAATGCATCAGTTAACTTTACCAACCTGCACTCTGCCCACACCACTCAGTACTTCTTCCTGCTATTCTAACTCCCTCTGAACAGTTTCAAACCTCTGTTATTTTCTGACAAATGTCTCAGGTGAAAAACGCAAACATCTTCAAACGATCTCCAAAACAATTGTAAAAATGACAACAATGACAAGGTAAGATAAAATGGAAAGATCTACTCCTTGGTCAGCAATGGTTAATATCCCATTTTGCACATGAGGTGAAGAACTTCTGAACAGTTCACTGTAAACACTCAAAAACATTTCCAAAACATCACTGTAATACACAGGGCAGAGTACACAATTGTGTCCAGGTTCATTCATTGCTCAAGAACCAGAGAGGAATGCACTAGAGATATGACTGCATTTTTCCTGGTCCTGTAATAATTATCATAGCTGATAATACCTCTTTACTGTAATTGCACCTGAGAAATTATTGAGGTCACAGACACATTGAGCGAGGCATTGTATGAATACAGAAAAGCTGCCCCTGTTTTAAACAGCTTACAACTAAATTAAACAAAATATATGAAAATGACAGGAAGGAATAAAATCCACAAATTGAGCGCATGATTACAACAAATGTCAACCCATGACTGCTTTTCTTGGGGGGAATGGGAAGCTATTAAGCACATGCATGGCATCTGGAAAGAAAAGAATTGAAACAGCAGAAAAGGTAGGACCAGTAGTGACTGAATGAAACTGAGATAAAGGACATGATATAATCAATTCAGCAAAGGACAGAGAATGAAAACTGTAAAAGGTTTTCTGTGGCTATTCCACACACATATGTTAGGACACCATAAAGCTGTCCCCTGTGAAAATGTCCCAAGACAAACTGCTCTCATATTTCCACATCATGGCTGTTTGGGCATGCCCGGCCTGGCACAGGCACACTGCCCTACAATCAGATGGCACCTACAGGTTCCTTGGGCTACTCCATATATGAAAGTCAGTCATGCCTTCTAGCAGAAACAGAAAGGAAGGGGAAACATGAGCAAGGAACTGGGATCCATGGGTAGCCTGCATCCCTACCCTCTGAACCCGCCATATCCTGCACTCACTAGACTGCACGCTACCCGCTCCCACTCCCATACCCATCTCCTTTCTCAAAGGCCAGGCATGCCCCAAAGGAGCAAACAGTGGCTGGGCCAAGTGCTCCATGAGTATTTTTTCAGCTATGTCCATTCAAGGTCAGAAAGGTACTAAGCAACCTGAGACACCCTATTTCAGTAATGCCACCCTGTCAAGGCTGTCCTTGAGAAAGTCAGCAAAAAGGGCCCAGCTGGCCCCATCTCCAGCATGCAGTGATGTTTATGGCACGGACAGAGACATTTTTAGTGAGAGCCAAGTGCCAAGTCTGCTTCTGTGTCTTGGCCAGCTTCCTGAAAGACAATTTCTTAGACCAAACTTCTGACCTTGAAAAGCCAAGCCTATAGCTAAAGCACCAGCTTGAACCTAACCCTTCCACAGCTGTAGACTTTGCAATGTCTGAGACATACAGGTTTCACAGTGCAGGATTTTGAATCTTGTATATTGCAAGGATAGATGTGGAACCTAAAAAGTCCCACTGCTGTTCAGTTTCTATCTGGTTTGTGACTGTTCTTACACAGACTGGACGCTGAGATACACAGATCCGGTCAGACATTGACAGTGAGACAGGAGAAATGTATCTCTAAGCAGGCACCTGAAAACACTCTGTAGTGTAACTAGCAGCAGGTATGACAGGTTCAGGTAATCACGCATCAGAAATGTGGATTGGGCCCCAAGCAAGTGAACATTATCTATCTTCATAGACTAAGCAAATTTTAATTGCCTGGCAACATTAGTCACAATGATCAGCTCTTGGTGTTGGAGCGGGAAATGCAGTAGAGCAAATACTTTGTATACAAAACACAATATGCTTCGGTGGGGAGGAAGGAGGCAGTGATGTAGAACGAATGTTCCTTCCATCAGCATTTCATTTCTCATGATATGCGGCTGCAGACCACTTCTTCTTCAACCAGGTGCATGTATCCTTCCAAGAAATATTGTCCTGGGTCCTTTTTGTGATATATCTGCTTTGCTGCAGTTGAGCCCATCAAGTGATGTCCAAGAAAACATAAACCCAGATGAATCGAATGCAACTATTTCTAAGTCTCTCAGAAGGCCTCATCATCAGAATGGGTAATAAAGGACACAGAATTATTCTGATCATGTTTCTGCTCCATGAAAAAAACACATATTGCCTGTGTGAATTTAAATAAGATGAGCTTTACACACAAGGAGTAAAACCACAGCCTCCTGAAAATCAAGTTGTTTTAACAAGCAATCCAAAACTTAATTTTATATCTCTGTAGTGTTCTATCAAGTGGAAAACAAACTCCACTGAAATTCAGGCTTTAGAAAAGAATTGGGGAGGTAACAGTAGATGAGAGGATAGCACAGTGTTCTCCATTAGCAAAGGGAAGCTTCTTAAACATTTATGCATTACTCTAGCCAATGTTTGGATCTTCTTGAGGGAAAGAAATGAACTTGAGTGAGAATGAAATATCTCTTGAATGCATTTAGTCCGATACAAACTTGTACATCAGACTTTCTCAAGCTGTACACCAAGGAGCAGAAAACCATTCATCATTCAGCAGGAAACTTCTCATGGTGTGTGGGGAGGTAGTTCACCACCAGCTGCTGCCTCTGCGTTATAACAGCTAAGGTGGACTGGGAAGAAGCTGAGAATTAATGTAAAGTTTGTCTTAATATAAGAAAGAACTGTGAAAGAAATCCCTGAAAATGCTACACAGAAGTCTATAAGACTAATGCTTGAGCAGCTGAAGTGCTCTATGAAAAGACCTAAGAATACTTATAGGAAAAAATATTTTCAAAATGTAATACCTCTAAATGGCTTATTTCATCAGAATAATGTCAAGGAGTCTTTTACATATCTTGATCACCACACAGTTAAGCCTTAAGAAAAATAAAACTATAGATTGTGCTACAATGTAGGTATTTTTCCTTTTTTACTTAATTCACAAATTAAATCACATTTTGGGATTTTTGCCCCATGAAATAAACAAGCAATGTATTTTTTTCTTCAGACAAAAAGCATTGCTCTGAACTGTAATTTTTTTTTTGTTCAATAATAGATAAAAATTGAAATTGCATTATGTTGCCATATCCCTTAATAGAATATAAATGCCAAAGAATAACAATAATAATAATATTAATATTATCACTGTCTTCAGATGTCTTTTCTTAGTTTTAAAAAAATTCCATTATTCAGTCAAGATGGCTTCTTTGGGTTTGGGGATTTTTTTATTTTCTTTTTTCTTTGATGTGTTTAGTCTTAAGTAGCACTGAATTTAGCATTACATATTCAACAAACATGTATTGTTTTCGTGAAAACTGCAATTCTTGGCATATTTTCTTCAATTATATCAACCATAAACACATGTTATGTGGGTGTGCAGTTATTTGGTTCATTTGTAAACATGGGTAATAAAATATCTGTATTGCAATACCTCTTTGTGTGCAGAGTATTCATGTTATTTCTTCCACTGGAGTTTGCTCATTAATCATGGTGACAGCTGATACTTTTTGCACTGACATGAGATATACAGTTGTTAAAAAATTTGTTATAGAGCTTAATATTGTCATTTATGATATGTGCAAAAAAGAACCTTTATGGAAAAACTAATACGACAAGTATTGAAACCAATGGTAGATGTTTTTTCTCTCACAAGTGGAGACCTTTCTGAAAGGCACTAAGGTGTTAAAAGCAAAGACTACAG
The DNA here is from genome assembly GCF_003259725.1 of Athene cunicularia. Classification (NCBI taxonomy): domain Eukaryota; kingdom Metazoa; phylum Chordata; class Aves; order Strigiformes; family Strigidae; genus Athene; species Athene cunicularia. The sequence continues at coordinate 86,634,255 of NW_020799095.1, forward strand.
ACTTTTTTAAATGCATAATGCACATGTACTCAAGAAATTCTTCTCTTATAAACCGAAAATCATTTAAATTACATATCTTAAAGGGTGTGAAAAAGCAACATTTCTATTCTAAATAGGATAATATATGCATACAGAAGTGGAATAATTAATGGAATCAAATATGATATGTCTTATAAAAAAAATAATTGCAATCAAAGAACCACCTGACATCTGAAGAAAGGGGTAAGGCTGTAAACTGTGAACAGGTAAGGACATGCCATACTTGTGGAACAGGAGTAAAGGCCAATAGATAAACAGATCTGAATCTGAAAACAGATAAACTTCAGAGCTCCCTAACTGGACAGAAACAACGACAAAGGATAAACCCTAAGATCAACCCAGTTTAGATTTAACTTTGACAGGATCTTCCATATTAAATGCATCATATAATAGCGTTACAAGAAGAATGATAAAACATTTGGCAGCAGTGACCTCCTCTAGGGACCTGAGGTGGATGAAAAACAAGAAAAGTTTAAGAAAAAAGCTCAATTTGCTCAAAAGAGCAAAAGTAAACTGTCAAAGGAAGCCTCAAACTGGGAAAAACCCTAGCAGAACAGAAGTAGCCTCTTTTCTATTTCAGTCAAGCTCTTGTTACAGATATACTTGGCCACTACAGAAAGAATTCAGCCTTCCCAGGCTCCTTCTGTGCGAGTGCAACAATGCATCTTGGGTCAGAATCAATTTCCTTGGACACTCATAACTGAATTCAACTCTCCAGCTTGCTTGTATTGTCTTCATTTTTACACACATCTTGGGGTGCTTCTCTGTGAGAACCATTAGGGATGCCTGGGAAATTTAGTACGTTTTTTCTGTACCTTCTGTCTTTGAAAGTGTCACCGGAAAGTTTCACCTGTTGGAGAAAAGATTATTTTAATGCATCATGACCAAAAGAGGAGAGAAAGTGTCTGTTAAAGGATCCAAGAACTCCACAATATGCAGAAAGCCTCAGAGAAATTATGTGAATGTGAGCTTTAGTGGTCTGGCTGGTGAATTATTCAATCATTATCAATTCCCTTTAGTTAAGACAATAGAAAGTTATTTGACCTTTGTAGATAGCACCTTCTTTTTTGGTGAAGGAGATTCATAAGTGTAAAGAGTTTTGACAAGAGGCTCAGGAAAGACACATATCTTCTGTATGTGAAATATATGTTACTGAAGTTGCTAAACACTCAAAGTAGAATTTTGTCCTTGAATAAATATGCCATTGCTGTTTACTTTAATGGGAGATATGTCACATATTCCAGTGATCAACCTTGACATTTTCAGAGAACTCCAGCTAGAAAACCAAATGCTTATTTCATAGATATGCTGCAGTTATTATTGTTGGAGAGATGTAGACAACAGCAGACCATACACACTATTTCCATTTTGTTTATTTTGGAAACATAACTGGTCTATGACATGCTTGAAGAACCCCTCTTCATTCTTCCTAGCCCCATCTCCTGTATGAAACTCTCATTTCACCAACTCTTCCACCAAACCCTCTGTGAACATCCCATCATCATTTTTCTTTTGGGATGATTCAGTGGCTTTCAGAATACACTCTTAAATTTCTAGGACAAAATTCAGAAGAGCCTTGTTCCTCAAACATGAAAAAAACAGGGAGAAGAATCAAACGTAAGGTTTATGAAAGTCTCTGAATTTTAGTTCTGGATTAAGCTTGGAATTTTTTTTTTTTTTTGTGAAAGTCCAAGGTATTTTTCTATTACTCTAGCCTATTAATTTTGCCATAAAAATTTCTGACTGCATTTGTCTCTCTTTATTTCATATTGGTTTAAAACATCTAAAATCCAAGAGGGGTTTTTTTTAATCAAATTCCACAGTCCATCAAATTAAGACATAGGACACAGAATATGAACAGTCATGTGGGAAGATACTGGAGACTAGGTACAAGAAATTCATTTTTGAAGGAGAAAGGTTTAATTCCCAGGAGATAGTATAGCAGGTATTTTGCAAGTGGAGGCATACTATCACTTAAATCCTCAAATACTTCTGTCTATTGTCTTCAAAAGTAGAACATGCATTAGCCCATATTAATTCAACCTCGCCATGACCCACAGCGACATATCACTGTCCTTAATCTTTATAAATGGCTTTTGCACTCTGCACCATCAAAAACTTTCTTTTTGCTGATCAATACAAAGTGTATTTGAAAAGAGCATTATCTGCCTTTGAAAAGGCCTTCTGGACAATCAATGGTCTTCAGAAGCAGATGCTGATCAAGCAAGCAGAGGCAACATTGTAGAAAGCTAGTAAATATTGATCTCAATTCAGAAAAGGAAATTGCCTTGTAGTTGCAGTGTCTGACTTCATTTAGCCTATAAGTTTACCAAACATCTGATTGGCTGATCTAGTAAACACTATGGTGCATCGTCACTGATTAGTGAGCTTGTATGAACAACATGCCTTAAAAGTTTTATGTGGTCACAGCATGAGATTAGTTTTAAACTAGAGTTAAAACAAACTTGACAAATGTTGATTTCTGTTGTAAAAAAATACAAGTAATATTCCATATAATTTCACAGTGGATTGAAACAAGCAAAAACAAAAGCTCTGGCACTGGCATGTTTTATAAATCTGTACTCCTTAATTTAAAAAATAGTGATACCCAAAATAATCTGTTTAATCTTTTTTATATATCAAGGAACCTCCTGAACTCAGTTGGTTTGACAGAGTTACAGCCTCAACCAATTTCTTTGTTTCCTAGGATTTTATTCAGAATTCAGCATTTCTGAAAGCAGAAACATTTTACAGTAGGCCGAGATCCAGCCAGTACAACTCCACCAGTGCAGAGAAAAGGAAAGATGCAAAGGAACCTCAGCAGATGATGTAAACTTCCATGTAATGCATTACAATAAAACTTGAATTATTCTAGATTTATGACGTTGTTTATGACAGAAATCTTGTTTAGTACTTCCAAATTGTGAGAGTCACATAATTAGCTGTCAGAAAACTGCACTGATAGTCATTCTGTAAAAGATATTTTAGCTTACAGCACCGTATAAATCACAGAAGGTATATGGTCATGTCCTGTGTCACTGAAGTCAATAGGACTTGATATTCAGCGGTTTATCTGATCACTCCTTCAGATTATTGTAGGAAAGGGTTGTTCTTCACAAATGTAGGGCAAAAATACACTAATTTCGGGTCTAAAATTCACTGGTATAAGTGCCACTGATATGTGATCAGCTCTCCTCACTTGTCCAGTCAGCCTGTTCGCTCTGGAATAAGAACTAATCTCACAATCTCAGCAGCGACAGGATGGACCACTTATCTTTAAACCAGCCACTGTGCTAAGACAATACCATGACACCATAAGCATTTTGTGCCAAAGAGCTATTCTCCATCATGGCTTCTTGCTTGAAGAACAGTATTGGACTGAGGGAGTCTATGAACAACAGAAATACACTTACTCAAAAATTTACTCAGCAGAGTAGTAATGCAAAAGGTGATGGCCATTCCTCTAGCCCAGCCTGAGGCTAGGGGAATTCACTGGCCTTCAGTTCTCTGCAAATTGTCTTTATCAAAAAGGCCCAAATGGACTTTAAACAAAACACGTGTCTTCTATTTAACAGGAAAAAGAAATTTGAAATGCAAAGACTAATTCCTGTAGCACTGAAGTTTATGATATAATATCTTACTCTTTTAATTACTTTTTAACAGATTTACAGATATTAGTTTCTAAATAACTGCAAAATACCTTCATTTGGATTTCCAAATTAATAAAGATATATGTCACTACATGGATGAATAACTTTAAGACTTTAAATATTTTCTTAGGACATGAGAAAGTTTGAAGTAAAATTCATTACATCAGGTATGACTTTGTCCCCAGAGTTTAGACCTATCTGAGTTGAAAAATAATAAACAAAATAGAAAGGCAAACCCATACTCTTCAAACAAACTTCTGAAACAACTGAGCCAAATTTTCTAGACTGAGCCTCTAATTTTGCACACACAAATACAGTAATTAGAAATGAAACAGACCATGTATCATGAAGTTCTTATAGTGTGGTATTTGGTCTATATCACGAGGTAAATCAGGGAACTGTTGTGTGGTTTTATAGTCACTATATACTTTGGAAGGTGGGAAGAGTGGCTTGAGCTGTCCAGATTGTAGCTGAACAATGGATTTGAAATAGGGCTGTTTCTAGAATGTATGTGGAGAATAAAATATGACAGAACAATATTTCTCACTGTCAGTTTGTGGGCAGTTAAGAAGAGTGCTTGGTTTGGGCTGACAAGCCGTATGTGATAAATGATGCATAGTTTTGTAGGACTGTATTTTCTCAGCAAGAGGTGAAGACTTTGTCTTATTTTGGAAATGGAGTGGAATGACTTTGTTTTTGCAGAATGGTGGTCGGATGCCAAGGACTATGGGAAGAGTTGTTTGTGAAACTTCACATACACATCGCCACCATAATAATGTCAACCACTTTCTAGCATTATTAGCATTATTTCGCAATAATACTCAGAACCCCCATTGGAATGTAGACCACACTGCGGTCTACATTTGTTCCTGTACTGAGCAAACATATAATGAAATTGGGTTCTTTACCTAGTGGGAAAGGCTATTGTTGTATCTTTGCTGCTGACTCAATATATTAAAAATATATTACCAAAGAAAGGGCCATATAACTGCATTTGCCAATTGCATGCTAACATACATGGCTTAATTTATGTCTCCTTTGGCGCTCATACTCATGACTTGCACAATACATGCAAAAGAGGCCCATCAGAATGCTTCTAAACTATTTTAGAATACTAATCAGTCCCTACACACTACAGCTTTTATGCTGTTTACAGTAGGTTACAAAGGCAGAAGCAAGCTGCAAGTGCAAACCTCAGCCAGGGCAGCAGCCCTTAGTGCTGTACTGTTACCAGCACCCAGCAAACACAGTTCTAAGGGAATTACATGCTTGCTAATCATCAACTATATGACTACACAAATCCTTAAAATAATAGCTGTTAATCGAAAATAGAATAACCCTATTGCACGTCAACTACTGCTTCTTCTTAAGAGACTCAATCTTTCTAACTAAACAGCACTATTCAGAAAACTCCTAGCGACCTCAGCATATTCAGAAGAATTTGTGCTACACGAGTCAGAGAGAACCTCCACCGCATCCCAGGCCCAGGCTGTGCTGGGGTGGGGGCACAGGGCCAGGATGATAACCCCTCAGTCCTCTGAAACTGAAAGGAACATGTAACAGCAAAGCACACTGCTGTATAAGAACAACTGAGAGAAAGACTGCATCAGATCCATGTATTGGGGTGGCGTTTAAATGATCAATCACCAACAACGTACTCCGAATAATGAGTAGCATGACAGAGCAATGAAAAACTGCTGGACAAAAAAAGCCATTTACAAAGAAAGGCCATTTTTGTTTTATGCAATGTAATATGACCGTTTTAAGGATAATCTCATGGCTGCGAGCTTCTAATAGAGAGTTCTACTTCTTTGGACCTAGACAAAGTAAAAAGTGAAGTTCAGCACATTAACTTTTTGCTTTAAAGTGAGCAATGCGAGCTTGATCCCCTGACATAACCGACAAAATCCTCTAGGCTTTTGCAGCTTGGTGGAAACAGCCAAATCTGCATTCAACTTGTTTTTCACATTTCCATCATTGTGCAGAATGAAGCCTTGCAGAGCCCAAGGGACATGTGTTTAGCTGCTATTCTGCAGCGCTTGTAGCATTTTAACTTCAAGCCTCTGGGAAAAAGCCACATACCTATTACTATGGCTTTGGAGTTTAAATTGTTAGTTGATGTGTCCTGTTTATCAAATCCAAAAAGCAGTTTGTGCCTGAAAAATAGACCTGGCCCTGCAAGCAGAGAGTGGGTTTGGCTCGTGGTCTGTTTTTTAAATAAAAGCCTAAAGAAGTGGCAGTCACAAGTAAGTAATCAAGTATTTGTCCCTCTTGTGTGCCCCTGAGTTATTTTACACTTAAATTGACTCATTGCTGACACTGTAAATTTTGCAAGGTACGGTGCTCACCTATCTGACCTTCTGTATGAAAAATGCTTATGAGAGTAAAAAGGAGACGGGCTGACCCATTCTTCATTCAGTGGGGTTTTTGTTTGCATGTTTGGTTAATGTAAAAAAACCCCAAAACCAAACCAACAAAAAAACGATCCCAGAACCCCTTTCCACACTCTCATATAAATCTTATTATACATAATCAAACAGAAGCAGCATTTTGCAAGTAGGAAATCATTTCACTTTCCTCAACAGCTGTTAACAAGGAAATATATATAAATTTTATATATTAAAATGTATTTAATTTGATACATTTTTGCAGGCAAGTGGGTTTCTGTAGGTTAGGACAGGTGTGTTGCTGATTTTCGTTAATATATATAATCAGCCATCCATTTATTGCATATAATGTTAAAGAAATAGTACCTGACTTACAGTGCAAAGACAGTCAATATTACTTTTCAAATCTAAAGGCAGGCTTTCATAACTGAAAGGATTAACTTTTTTCAGTTTGTTTAAAACACCTCTCCTTAAAAAGAAGTCTATTGTTATGAACGAGTTTATGTTGGCCAGCTAGACTATTATCCAGGGAACAAATGCTTCCTTGTGAGCATGAGACAACTTGCAACTTTTATTATGGCATTTCAAATAATGGAAAGTAATAGTAAAATTGCTGCAATAAACTCAAAGAAAATCTTGATAGGCAAGTCTGTTATGCAATATGTATTCTCCTCACTGTTCCTTCACTGGTGCCAAAAGCATGTCACTCAGGTAATTTGTTTTAGACCCTTAACAAGACTTAGAAGCAATTATTATGAAACACTGACACAACAGATCTCACCAACAATTGAAGTTTGACAGCTTGTGAGAAAAGTCTCATGTTTATGTCATTGGAGAGGTGATCCTTGTATGACCTCCTTTTTCACTGCCGTGAATGATAAACTATCGTTTTCCAGTGGTAGTTCACTATAGCTGAAGGCCCAAATGTACTGTACTTGTAAAGGAAATATTCAGCTGGCCCTCTGAATCAAATAAAGCTGGAAACTCCTTTGGTTCCTCCGACTGATCTAGTTTAGGCTTTATGATATGCTCTAACTGGATAGGGAGCTAAAAGCCTGACAGATAACCACACTGCGCTTTGTAAAGGACTGTAAAACAAACATAAATAGAGATACAGATGCTGAGTTAATGCACATATACTTTCTGATTGAAAATAGCTTCACTTTAGCTTTCCTAAGCGAACTGAAATAATCTGCATGCAAGAGAGGGAGAGAAAACATATTAATATCTATTGCAATATATTTATTTGCCTTGTTTCAGAGTAGAGCTTGGAGGGATAACTTACTGCTTTATGATCATTCCAGCATCTGCAAGCACCCAAATCAAATACTCTTAACCCACATTTCAGAGACAAGTGGAAGATGATGTGGTAGGTATCTCATGCTACATACTCATGCTGCAAGAGTTCCTCAAAACTCCAGCCTGAATCAGTCAGAACTGCCATGGAGCAGTGGAACAGAGATAATCTTCAGTATATTTAAAGCTTCCTGCACTCCTGCACTTAGTTTGAACAGCACCAAAGATTGCACTCCTTTCTTTGCTGTTAGGTAGCCTTCTTACTGAAAATTATTTAAAAAAAAACCCAACCAAACAAACCACCACCACCACCAAAACTGCAAATCATATCTGCCCCCCTCAAAAAAACCCAAGCCACCCACAAACTTCCTGACAATTTATCTGTATTCACATCCTTGTTTCCTGATGAAGATGGAAACCATACAGAAGCTATATCCCTTACCTGGTGTACAGCTTGGCTCCACGATATACTTCATGCTGCACCCAATGTAAGCGTCGTAAGAAATTCTCTTCTACTTACTGCTAGGTCGCACGTTGGCCAACCAAGTTTTCCCAGAGGAATACTTTATCTTAAGGTTTTGATCACTTTATTTGCATACGTGTCCTGGTTTCAGCTGGGATAGAGTTAATTTTTCTTCTTAGTAGCTAGAACAGTGCTGTGCATTGGATTCAGTATGGGATTTGGGATTAGAATACTAATGATACACTGACGTTTTCAGTTGTTTCTAAGAGATCAAGGACTCTCCAGCTCCCCCTGTCCTGTCAGTGTGCAGGTGTACAAGAAGCTGGGAGGCAGCACAGCCAGAGCACCAGACCCCAACTGGCTAATGAAATACTGTGCAACATCATGCTCAGTATATAAAGGAGAGGTGGCTGGGAAGGTGTAGGACTCTCTCTCACTTCCAGGACTGTGGTATTGGGATCTTGGCTCCTCCAGGATCACTAGTTGGGAACAGGCTGGGTATAGGTCTGTGGGTGGTGAGCAATCACATTGTACATTATCTGTTTGTACTTTCTATTATTCTTATTATTGCTTTATTTTATTTCAATTATTAAACTGTTTTTATCTCAACTTATAAGTCTCCCTACCTTCACCCCTCCAATTCTCTCCACCATCCTGCAAACAGGGGAGGGTAAGCCAGCAGCTACATGGTTGCCAGCCATGTTTAAACCACGACTATGCTTAAGACACCAAGTTTTTTGCTTAATGATTCCAGAAAGAGTAAGACCAGCTAGACATTTGTTCTAAGCTACAAAGTGACATACAGGACATCAGACTAAAATATCTTTATTTTTATTTGTGTATTCTGACCCTCCATTTGCATTGCTCGCATAATAACAGAAAAGCACTAGCCTAAAAAGACGTTCTGCTTCTATTAGTATATTATGCAGCTGATAAATTATCATGGGTGTTACTTCACTGGTGTTTTCACAACAATATCAATCTAACCCATGTTCAGCAGTTTTAATAATGGCTTCGAATCTCAAACAACAGGATTTTTGTTTACATCCAGATTTTTCTCTATAATACTGAAAACAGAACATGGCAGAAACTTTTTTCTTCCTTTCTATTTCCAGAAAGGAGCAAAAGTGAGGTCATAATTAAGAGGAGATTACATGTTTCTGGATCTAAGATGCTCCCAGCAGCACTTTGTTCTCTCATTCCTGCATGCCCTTGTAGTGAACAATGACAATCACGTTTAACTACTACCATAGGGAATCAAAATATGACCAGGGCCAGTTGACAGCAGGGCACCAGTTATAACATGATAAAACCCTTTTTTACCTAATATTTAAACTCTTTTTAGTCTTCCTTTTGTCTAGGATTGCAGATTAGCAGAGAGTTTAATTGCAGTCTACAGAGAAACCAGCTGTGATCATATGTGGGACCTTTCAGTAGTACTGTAAAAGCATAAATAAATAATGAATGACCATAGTTTTGTTCTAAATATTTGCTGCAGCTAGTTGCAGAAGGCAGAACATACAGAATCAGAACATATTATTATCTACTAATTCTACAAAAGTTGCAGCTGGTAAATAAGTTTAAGAATCTTGTGATTTCAGCATGCATTGACTGCATTTCACCACATTCTTAAAACATGCTTAACATGAGTAAGATTGAGTCTTGGCTGAGAGGCAACCTAACCCATACACCACACTCAGATTCTTCTCTGCTGGGCCTGTGGGAAAGCCTGACTTGCAGGTCAGCCAGCTACAGCCTGGATGGATTCTAGGAAGTGGGTGGAGGAGGGAAGTGAAGGACTTCACACATATTCCAGAAATGTGTTGGCATCCTCTGGTCTTGCTGTGACACCTGGACATTCTGTCATGGAGCTGGCTTTATATCAAATTGTAATTCTGTTATTGTCATCTCTTGGAACAATATGATTACAACGTGCTTTATGCAACCATTCTTGTTCACCCTGGAAAACTAAACACGTATGATATCTATACAGCCCACACTACAACACAAGTCTCACTAGACTTTGGGCCATCTGCTAACCAGAGAGGCCTGAACTTTTGGAGTTGTTTTCTGTTTTTCCTTTTGTTTATATTTATATGTATGCAAAGCACTGCTAATTGTATCAGAGAAGAATGGATAAAAGCAACAAATTCAGTTTGAATTAAGGTTATCTAATAATCCAGGAAGTAAGGGTATGTGCCTGCTGCATTATGAATTTTCCAAGACAGAGTTGAAAAAAATATGTTTGACAGAACAGCAAATTGTTGCAAGTTACTGTAAAGTCATTTTCATACAAATACATACTGTGGTACTTTAGTGACAGCCTGGCACACTTCAGTGGCATGTTGAAAAAATAAAACCAGTGTCAGGAATCTGAATACATGGCCCTGTGATTATTTTAGACATCTAAATTATTAACACAGTTTGACCAGTGAATTTCTTGTTGAGTATGTAGCCTTCTGCTAAATTGGGGTCTTGGGTCTTTTGTTATTATAGTTTATCATCTCAAAGATCTTTAACAGATGTCCTTCAGTCTCTGAAAAAAGGTACAAAGTTTGAAAGATAGCTGTTGGGATGCCCCTGACAATAATGGAATACAGATCCATAACTGTGTTGTTAAATAGGACCAAACATAACAATTCTTTTGGTGCAATTAAGATGCAACACACCAGTAACCACGAAGTTAAAGCTCTACAAGTTCATACAGGCACGATCCCTCTACATTACTGCTTAATCTCCATGACGAATCTTTGATCAGTGCCCCTCCATACATCTGTCTTCCCCCCACCCATTATGATTTATCTTTATTTATTGCCGTTGAAATAGACTAGATATCTCAAGGACAGGAGGTGTTTAACGTCTTGCTCATTACCGCAAAACAAATGCAAGTTTGTGTGAATCACTGTCATTAACAGAAATGAGAGCACTCCTAATTGCAATCAATTACTCAACAAGGTTGCTCTTCCCTAAGAAACCCATGAAGTGCTCACAGTGGAGCACTGGGCAGCCCTCCCAGACCTCAGTTTGCCATGCTAATGAGGTCTGTGCCATGGAATTTGGTGACTTTTTTCCAGTTGTTTTAGATGTGTTAGTACATACTCATTCATGTCCCTAGTAAGAATGCCCACAAACGGCACAACCTGTCAGACTTACCAGCATTCTTATCTCATTGATTGCAGGGTCCAAGTGTTTTGTTTTTTAAAAAAACGTAACAAAAAAACAAACTGCCTTCTGGATCTAAAGATCTCTCTTCATAAGCAATAAATACATACTGACACATCTTAGCCATGCTGTCCTAGGGACAAAGAGAACATATTGGTCTTTCAGGCACATTAGCAGTCACATCTTTTTATCACTAATTGAACTTTAAACAGTTTAGGTTTCTGAGCCATTTGCAATTGCCACCTTGATCTTAGGCACTTCTTCACAGCTGAAAAACTGCATCATAGTATCATACCCGAAAAACAGAAAGTTGTGTTTTCTATTTTCCTTCCCCCTAAGGATACAAGTCATAACTGCAGACCCTCAACCTCAAGGTTAGAACAAGAGTTGTATTCTTTTTGTGCACCACCTAAATCAGGTGTTGGACACAGCAAAACTTCTGACATTTAGGAGTTAATATAGCTAGTGTGTGTGCGCATGTGTGTGTGCATGCACTAATTATGGATCACAGCATGCACTAGGATGCTAAGGAAGTTCAAAGAGAATATTAGATCCCTGACTCCAGCAGATGCACAGCTCTGGGGTATAAGAAAAAATGTGTGAGCAAATCACACAAGCTTCCTGAGCAGCTAGAAACAAACCTGGAACCCTGCAGGCTATTGTTGGATTTGTAAAATTGACAATAGCCTCTGCAAGTTGTAATTTAGTCTTGTTTTTCCTCACTATTAAGATTATTATTTCAGTTTACTGAGCTCATGAAAATGTAAGTAGAGGAGAATGTGGGGATTCTCTGCCAGTATTTTATGCTCTAAAATATTAACCTGTTGACACCTTGCATTAAAATTGATTCATTTTTAGATAGAGCATAATAGTTCTATCCTCTTTATGTAAGAGTTATACTATTCTAATTAAAGTGCCTTGAAACCGCTGCTCCTTCATTTAAACTCAGCTTATATAATATTTAGAATACGTTTAACACACACATCCCTTGCTGCTTGAAGACAACCAGATTGGGCCATAGAGCTGGCGGCTGTGATGTTGCCTTACAACTGTTTGGGCAGAGCAGGGCAGGATAGTTAAGGTTAGAAATACATGGTAAAGAGCTCTTTCACTCCTCTAATGCAAACCATAGATTTTAAGGCCAGAAGCGATTATTTTGGAGAACCATCCAGTTTATCTTAAAAGAACTTCACACAGTCAGTAACAGGGCAGAGAGCTTCATTCTCCAGTTGCAATAGCATAGAGAGCATCCATTATCAGTTGAACAAAAATGACCTCTTGTAGTAATAACAAGCCTGCCTTTCATTTCATTTTCACTGTATGCAGCACAATAGCTTGAAGTAACACATCTTCCAAAAATACATCCAGTGCTGTGCTGAAGACACCATGAGAAGAAAAAGCCACCACTTTAACCCAGTAATCTGTTTCAAGGGCTTCTCAGACCTCCTGTAAAATTGTACATTGGATTTTTCAGATGACTCTGCCTTGCCTCAGCCTCCAGCCATTGGTTCTAATTATGCTTCCCTCTACTAGATTAAAGAGCCTTTAGTATCCTGCACTATCTTTTCTGACATTACTTTTACAGTGAGATCAAATCACCTTTGACATTCTTAATACAATAAGCAGAATGATCTTTATGTTTCTTGTAGTAAAATACTTCCTCTTGGGCCTCAAATAGTCACTATGGGTCTTCTCCAATTCTGGGCATCCTTTAAAATGTGGACATTAAAACTGAGGGCATGGATACACCTACATATTTGTTCATTACTTCCCTGTTATCATATTCAAGGAGCATATTCTCCTCTTTGCCTCAATTTTGCCATTCAAACACTCCACTGTCAGGATCAGTTGCTTCTCAGGATCCAACTCTCCATACTGTAGCTATACACAGTGCTCCTGTGCCTCTTTCATTAATGCATCAAGATTTAACCACCTAGCCCCAGCACTGTTAATCCCCACAGATTTTTTTTCAACTGCAGTTCTGTATATACTTCCAGATTAAAGTCTGAAATATTGCTAGACCTGAATTCTTGTCTAGGTACAGCCCATTAAACAACAACCTTCCTCTGACATTCTAGCATTTTGAATTTGTGTAAACTATACCCATATAACACAAACCAGGGAAGAGCACTGCCAAAACACATGTCCATACAGTACAGTGCAGCACCAAGCAGAGAGCTGGTTACTGTAGATGTCTTGCTGTGTCTCCCGGTCACCACTACCATGAAAAATACTCTACTGAGTAGCACACATACCTTCTTAGTCCACATAACACTTCACTGATGCTACCTCTCAAGTGGATGTTGCTGGTTATTCTCACAGAATGACAGAACCATTTAGACTGGAAAGGACCTGTAGAGATCATCTAGTTCAACCCACTGCTCAAAGCAGAGTCAACTACAACAGGCTGCTCAGGATACTGACCAGCTACATATTTTAGTATCTCCAAGGATGGAGACTTCAAGGCATCTCTGGGCAACCTATTCCAGTGAACAATCATATTTACTTTTTTTTTTTTCTTCTTAAGTAGATTTTCCTGTGTTTCAGACTGCGTCCATTGCCTCTCAAACTGTTAGTGGTTACCACTGAAAAGAGTCTGGCTCCATTTTCTTTATTCCTTTCTATCACACATTGATACAATTTGCTCCTGAGCCTTTCCTTCTCTAGTCTAAGTGATCCCAGCTCTCGCAGCCTCTCATATGACAGTTACAATTCCTTCGGCATCTCTGCAGCCCTTCAGTGGCCTTGCACCTGCATTTTGAAGTCTCTCTTGCACTGAACAGTCCAGATCCAGACACACCACTCCAGATGAGCTCTCAGAATGGCTGAAGAGAATTACCACCCTCGACCTGCTGCTGAAGCTCTCTCTAATGCTGGCTGCCTTTGCCACAAGGGCACTCTGCTGCCCCTGGGGCCTTTTCTGCAAAGCTGCTTTCCAGTCAGTCAGCCTGCAGCCTGTTTGGGTGGGTACCTGGGGTTTCTTCCTTCCCAGGGCTTGGCATTTCCCCTTGTTCAAATCTGGAGATTCCCACTGGCCCACTTCAGCAGCCCCTCAAAATCCCACTTAATGGCAGTGCAGCCACCTGATGTACCAACCACTCCTCACCTGCAAATCTGCTGAGGGCACACTCTGTCATTAGCCTTGTCATTAATGAAGATGTTGAACAGTACTGGCCTTAGTATCAACTCCTGGATTACAGAACAAGTGATAAGACTCCAGCTGGACTTCACCCCTGTGACCCCAACCCTTCAAGCACATCAGTTCAGACCCTTTTCCACCGACTTCACTGTCCTTTTATCTAACTGTGATTCATGATTTTGTCAATGAGGAAGTCATAGGTGAGAGCATTGAGATTTTCTAAACACCGAGATTAAGAGCCAGTGCTGTCTGCTCACCCACCAAGTTCTAATCATAGAAGACTATCAGGTTGGTCAAGTATGATTTTCCCTTCCTAAAGCCATCCTGACTACTCCCAATCACCTCTTGTCCTCCGTATGTCCAGAAATACATTCAAGTATTATTTCTGCATCATGCTGCACTCAATCAGTGAGGCTGAATGGTCTTTGATTCTCTGGATCCTCTTTTTTCTTGCCATTCTTGAAGATAGGGATGGCATTTGCTACCTTCCAGCTGTCAGGAGACTCCCCCAATCAGTATAACCTTTTAAACATAATCAAGAGCAGCTTCATGATGACATCAGACATCTCTCCTCAGCATTTGTGGGTGCATTTTATTGGGTTCCATAAGCTTGTATATGTCCAGCTTATTTAGTGTACACTAAGCTGATCCTCCACCAAGAGTCTCCAGACTTTCCCCAATGGCCTTAGGAACCTGGGATTCCTGAAGGTTGATTTTACCAACCAGGAGTGAGGCAAAAAAGATACCGAGTACCTCAATCTTCTCTATGTCCTTTATTACAAAGATCACTGGAAAGTACAGTATTCAACCATCACAAGGGGAAAAAGTTTGCTGTTCTTTTCCTCCTTGATTCACCAATCAACCAAACAGAAGGCTTGATTTTAGTAAGCCAGACTGTCTAACATGCTAGAAATTATGGCATAATGAAGAAAAGAAATTGTAATTAAAACACTAAGTATTGTTTTAATTCTGCTGATAGTCTGGAATGTTCTTAAAATGTAAGGAAAGGGGAATAACAGAAGAAAAAAATAGAATGACATTAGGTAAATTAATTACAGTATTTGGGATGAAATGTTATGCATTAGAGAACATCACAAAGCTGTGAGGTGATCAGAGATGGAGTAGCAGGATGTTTATGAGAACATAAACAATAAAATATATGAAGATAAAATAGTGTTGTGTATTCTTTATCTTGAACTATTAACTCAAGTAGACCTTCACAAGAAAGCATGATGGAAACACTTTTGAGTAACCCATATTGAAACTGCTGAAGTCACAATAGAAATGTCAGAACCACTAATTGATCAGCCAGTTGGTAGAGAATTTTGTCTCTAACCAAGAGCAGTAGCAGGCACATGGTAGAGAATTAAGAAAGGCACGAAAGGCTGGACAGTTTCTAGAATGACTGGACTAATCTTCCTTGAATGCATTCACTCCTTCTTAAATTCTCTCAAGTCTGTACCATCCTTTTTTGGTGCATGTGGTATAAATTTACCTTTTGATTTGCCCTGCAAACCTTGTACTGAAATACTGAAAATTGCTTGCTATTCAACCTTCCCCAAATTACTCACAATTTTATCTAGACCCACTGTACTCCCTTTTATCTGCCTCTTTCTGAAGCTGAAGAGAATAGTGTCTTTACTCACATGGAAGTTGTTCCATTCCTCTCACCACCCTTATTTCCCCTCTCTGCTACAAAGACCAAAAATACAGCAAAACTTAAAAGGAAGGAAAAAATACACATGGACAAGAAGCAAATCCTCATTTGTATTATGTAATCCAAGCAGAATGAAGCAAAACATCACATTTTTAGCATGGGTTCAGGTGTATTCCACTTTTTCAATTTTGCCTTGTTTTTTTGTCTTAATTTATGAATTTTGCAAGTAAATGAGTCCATTTGACTGCACTCCCCAATATCCTGGCGTGCGCATATAGTTTCTGGGAGAAGGGCATTGTTTCCTAAGTCCACCTAAAAGTGTAACGTCTGGCTCTAATTCACTATTCTCCAATGAAGGCCATGGGGAGGATTACATTTCTTTCTTCCCTATTCCCTCTTTCCTAGCTAATGCCTGCTGCTGTCACACACTGCTGATAGCAGCAGAGCGAGATGGGTAAACCAGATCAAAGAGAAATGTCAGCTCCAATTTTTGTCCATAGCATTGTAAAGTAACAAGGAGTTAAACAGAGCCATGCCATTTTTCAGCATTTACATTTCATAGCTGGTACTTCTTTGCCATACACCTTGCATTAAACAGCTTCATAGCAAGTAAAAATGAAATTCCTTACCCTCCATAGCCTCAACGAGTTCAAAAAGGTCTGAAAGGAGGTAGCACAAGGCTGAATTTGGCTCTTCTGCTTCAGAACTGCCATCCTGGTGAAACAGCCTGCAGCAGCAGCAACATACATAGGAAGAGTTTTCTTTCCACTGTGGATTGCTATTGCATTTCTTGACTCAGCCTTTGCGCAGATTTACTCTGGAAATCAAATGGGAATTTACTGCACAGAACAAATGCAGAACATGCAGTAGAGATTTTCGGGTTAGATAATTGAATATAATCATAGTAGGGAGTTTTGCCTTTCCCTACAGCCAAATCGGCATTCCGCGACAGAAAGGCTGTCCTAGTTGCAAAATACTCTGTTAAAAGCAGAATCTATCACCACAGCATTAAAAATGTTACTTGATATTCACACAGTAAATAACTTCAAAAGGAACAGTAAAGGAAAACAAAAACAGCCTCAGCACCTACAGCATTTAATGGCAGTGGTACTCAACCTATGGAATTCATTCTTCAGAGGCCTGTATAGAGCTTTTATCATGGGTCTGAGTGAGAAATCGTGTGACATGCTGGCTCAGTTCTGTTTCTTTTCAGCTATTCTGAAAACTTGTTGGATGATATCTTTCACCATTTCCTTCCATTTACGTATGTAAAGTTTCTTTTTTCCTTCTTGTAAAAACATACAATCTACCCAATCAATTACTTAGCCCTAAGACACAAATTGCAGAGCACCTTTGGATTTTCTTAACTGTTTTTGATGAATACATTCATTCATAATTTTTTAATAAAATTGTCACACACATTTTTGTATTTTTGACTTGTGAGCCTCTTTGTGATTTTAAACGGCTCTTCGGTTGTTAAAGGTCGAGTGCCATTGCTCTAAGGGCCGTATTTTTATTTCGGTGCACGAAGAGTTATGCACGTCAATCTTTAATCAAGATGAAAAGTACTCCTAATGCTTTCTGCTCACAAGCTCAATGCCTAGCAAAAGAAACTTAGAATAAAAGCTGTGAGTTTTTTAAAAAAGTCTATTTGGATATGTTTTCATCCAGCAATCATTAATAACTTCATGATTCATTCTGAATGATTTTATTGTCTGAAACAAACTTAATTGTTAACACGAGTAGTTCCTAGAGAAAAGCCTGTGTTGCCTTGTCAAAAAATAGTTTTATCATAAGAGGCAACTGCTTTTAATAAATAAGATTAGAATGTACTTTATGGCAGCATCCGATGAAAAATTAGAAATTTAATTATGCACATGGGGAAGAATTCTAACTTCTAGGCAAAAAATAACAACAGATGAAATTCTGAGATGTAACAGAAAAGCATCCATTTGAAAGCAGCATTTCTCCCATGCAAAAACAATAAGGAAACAGGATCTTGATCAAACCAAGACTATAGCTATACATGCTAATGCAGAATGCCCCATGCAACTGTCATAGGTAACATACATATAAAAGCCCTAATTCATACTGTAGCAGTCCTGTTGATTTAAATAGATCTGAAAACTCCATTCTTTTTTTCATGTTTTCCCTTATGCTCACATCTATAAATGGATGCAACTTCTTATTACCTAGGAATGAAAAATATTTTCTGTAATGGATTCATAATCAAGAAAACAAAACAAACCATTGAAATTCCAGTGCTGTTGCTTAGTTTTGAAAATCCAAGGAAACGGAGTATGTAGCGATATCTTTTTCCTTCTTACTTGACTGATTTGATATCTGTTCTTTATACAAATGACCACAGAAAACACATTTAAAATTTGCTTTCTAGTGTACAAAAATATGCTTGATTAAAATGCATGGGGTTTTTGCTGCAAGTATAAGAAGAGAACACAGGAAGTTTCTGAAAAAGAAAAATAAGAGAAAAATTGTGTTGAAGTACAGGGGAATATTTATTTGGACTATTCACCTAGGTTTTGGTCAGATCAGTTTTGTATAATTCCACTTTTGGTGACAAAAATAACAGAACACGAATGCAGAAGTTTCTCAGACTTCTTATAATGTTACAGCAAGATCCCCTTTGTTTTGATAGCAAAACCTGGTTTATTCTTTGGAAATAATTTTTTAACAAGAATCTTGGGTAAACTAAAGGCAGCACAGATTTGCAGAGATGACTCTTCCAGTACTGTCCACCTACAGAAAACAAACTTCTGGCAGGTTTTCTGAATTTATAATTTTGTTCTGGAATAAAGTTGCTAGTAACAGCGAGGAGAAAATGACTGAGGTTTTTTCTATCCAGGTAGAGTGGATTGATACACATTACGAAATTCACTTACTTCAGAGAAGAAATTACACTTTACAGCATAGCAAATATTAAAGCCAGTACAGTGCAAACAATCTTCTTTAGACTGAAAATATTTAAGAAAATTACTGTATATTCCCTCATAAGAGTATCAGTTTTGTTAAATATGTTTAATTGGTGACATCTTCCTTATGTGTTTCTTAACATTCTACCTTAATATTTGATATCATCAAATACAAGTATTGAATTAATTTTCTTCCCTGATGTTTTTGCACTTCTGTGGGAACAAATTGATTTTTTTCAAGTGCCTCACACAGCTTCCGTTGGCTTCAGTTCCCTCTAACCGTTGCCAACTCAGGCTGCAGAGATTTGGATCCTTCATTTTGTACCTGTTATTTTCAGGCTTAACTCTAATTTCAGTGTTACAAAATTCAGAGCTATAAATAATCAGTTCATACTTTAACTGCAGAGGAGCTCTGTTAATCCTTTGAGAGCCACATCTTTACATGCCTGAACATTTCTTCAATACCTTATTTCCTGTTGTCAGGCTGTGATGCTCAACACACAAAACATGCATGCAAGAACAAGCAATAAATACCAGTTTGCTAAAACTCTCCCTCTCTCTCTGGTGGGAAATGCAGGCGTCCCGACTGGATGTACATGTGTTTTCCCATGTGAGACTCCTCTCTCTAACAACAAACAATGCGTGTTTGTCGCTGCCATTGAACAGCCTAATCCGGGCAGTATAGAAGCTGACTTATATATCACAAAACAATAGGGCTAATTTGAGTGACAATCACTTAAGCAGAACAGTTTCTTAAGTGGCACATGGAAACACTGAGTTCAGAAGTGAAATGTACTACTGCTTAAAAATAAATGAATAGCCATGATAATGCATGCCCCACCAAAAAAAAAAAAAAAAAAAAAAAAAGTATATCATTCGTAGGATCCCCCAGATAAAATACTAGCCGGAATTATAATTACAAAGAGAATCCTCATCAACAGGGCTTTCTTATTCTAAATATACTTTTTTTTTTTTTCCTCGTGTATGGATAACACACTGCGTTAGTGCCTTGATTATATGTTCTCGGGGATAGAAAGCAGTTTTGCATCCCCGTCCAGGGCAGATAGCCCCTTCCTGCAAAGCAACCCTCCCGTACTCTTGGGCAGAGACACACACACAGAGGACTCGCGGGGTGACTCCAAGCTTGTCCCTGTTCTGGGATCTCCCTCGCAGCAGGGTGCAAGGCCGCAGCTCACACTGCCGCAACCCGCGCTGGTTTGATCCCCGCGGGCAGGGCCGGAGGGCGCCGCTGGGCGCCGCGGTGCCGACAGAGGCCATTGCAACGCGGGGCCTGACCTGCGGAGCCAGACCTGCGGAGCCAGGCGGGCCTCGGCCGTCAGTGGAGCTCTTGCACCCCCTACAGCCCAACTGCCCGCAGCTCACTGGGGAAGGGGGGGAGTAACATCCCAACAACAGTACAAAGAGGGAAGGAAAGAAAAAAAACACGGAACAACCACCCACCCTTTAACGGCATTTCCTCAAATGATTCCTCTCATCCGGATCGAGTATTATAAGCTTATACTCCTGTTCTAAATGAACTGCTCGGTAGAGGAGTATTCTTGATGAAGAGGAGACCGGGGGAGGAAAAACCTTCTCCCGCGCTTTTCCCCGAGGGCC
>NW_020799095.1:86654644-86679463 GCF_003259725.1 Athene cunicularia
AAAAAAAAAAAAAAAAAAAACACAACACCCAAAACATAAACCACAAACTTGACCTAGCGCATGGCCTGTGTGGGAAAAATAAAGGCTGGGAGAGACCCGATCCTTAACCGGGCATTTTAGCACAGCACTGGTCACACAAAGGACAGAGAGGCTGGTAAAATCAACTCCCCTCCTGGTGAATCTAAAATAAAGGCATGGGGTATCTTGTCTACAGACGTGACACATTCTGAAAGAAACTGAGATGTGTCTCAAGCTAAACTTTATGTAAACTGACAGCCTGTGAGGTGTCTCCCCCACAAACACACACACACAGCCCTATGGCCTTTCACCTCCGCTGGGTAATGATGGGGATTGTGATGGGCACTAACGGGGAGCAGGATGCACTCGCTGGTTCTAACTCCAATTTAGCAGCCTCTTTGCAGGCATCTTAAAGCTTGTACTTGTATATAAAAACTATTTTTGAACCATTTTGTAGTCTCAGTTGTACCACATAAATCCCGTTTAACTCAGTTAGCTGCAGTCAAGTTACTGGAGACTGACACAGATTAAAGTGGAGAGTATTGTACAGAGATAACAGTAAAGTGAAGGAGGCAAAGGGAAGGCCTCTGAATGAAAAGTTCAGTGTGAGACCCAGCTGCCATTTTTTAGGCAAGTTAAAGCAGAGTTGGTTAGTATGGTCTTATGGTTTGCTCTGGTCACTTCCCATCCCTCACCTGAACAGTATAGTCTTTCTACCATTTTCATTAAATGTATATCCATTTATGTATGGGGATACAATTCTGACCAGAATCCTAATTTTATACAGTTAACAAAATTAGTATCTCTTTTGCAAGCTCAGAACACATGATTACTCCTGTCTTCTCAAATCCATGGGTTTCCCAGCTGTCTAGAAAAAGTCAGGTTTTACAGAACATGAAAGGAAACAGAGAAGTTGTCTCCCTCATACTTACATGGCTTCTCCAACGGAGTAGCTTTTTGTTTCATGATGATGTCAGGAGACTGAAAACCACCAGAACACATTTCCTGGTGAGACAGCTGTAGATGGAGATCCACCACACTCAGAAATTGGGTTTGAGTGCTATTGACAAATGCAAACCAAACAGTGAGCAGAAACCATCAGAGTACTCTACCTTCTCCTTACAGGCACAGAGGCTGGACTTCACTTAACAATAGGTGAGTTTTTTCTGCAGCTAAATTACTCTATATACTAGAGCCTTAGTTAAAACAATAAATCAATCTTCTAATTTAAAAAAATCTAGAAGTGAAAATATCACCATCTCTTATCCTTAGTTTACTGGTATACAAAAATGTATGAAAGATTCTCTCCCTCAAGCAAGCCTCCTCAAGATAACATTTCTTAATTAACACCTTAATTAGCACTGAGAGGGTATGGCCTGTAGTTTATTGGATCTATTTAGCTCTCCAAGCAGCTGCATTGCTTTTAATCAGCAGCAATGTTTCTCAGAAAGCAGAAACAGCACTCCTGTTCTGAATATGCTGCAATATGTTTAATCATTTATCTCCCCGTCCAGCAAGGGGAATCCTGTGTAAAGGCCTGCTTTATACCTAGGCTTTTTCTATTCTGTGAATACCTGGAGCTCATGGTTTTCATGACTGACAGTAAGAAATTAATCTCAACAGCGAAGGCCTGGGAAAGTGAAAAGTCTTGCCTCAGTTTCAGTGCCTATCCAAAGGTTATAAGGACTTCGAGTAATGCTCACATAGAGATGGGTTCTTTACATGCCCCGATGGAGACAAAGTCTTTTCAATAACCTGATTAAAAAATTAGTGAAATGGCATGTAAATTAATAGCACAACACAGCTTGTGTTTTAACTTACCTCCAAATTAAATAAAGATGCAGCAATAATTTTTGTTGTTGCCTATAAGGAGCAATTTTGTGTTACAATTTGGGCTGACTGTCACAGAGAACAGAGGGCTGCTACTCTCAGGTAGACTTTTGTTCTACCTTTGTAAAAGCAGGATTTATCTCCTTGCTGCTAGCTTTGACAGGCTATGCTAGTTCTTAAATTACAAGTGAAGTAGGATGCTGTTGGTGGGGTGGCCATTTTCAGCAGAACAAATTACAATCTAAGTCTGAAACAGCTCCTCTGAAATCAACCAATTTCAATGGGAACAGAACTGAACTGTATTCTTGCTGATAATTCAATGTAATGATAGTCCCTAATTTTCCCAACCACTAGAGCAGTAAGCATGTGCCCTAGTAATTGTCTAGTTTTGCAGTGAAAAAAATCCCACAAAGTCAGCACAAGATGTGCATATACAGTATGCAAGACAGTAGCAAACAGAGGAATGTGAGAAGTGCTGAAAACAAGAGGCTAAAAACACTAAATGAATTTTAAAAATGCTCAACATATTATACTTTCTCAGACAAAGTGTCTACTACCTCACCGGAGATAGAGCTCTGACAAGTGTTAAAATCTGTCCAGTCATTTATGAAAAAGGTTTGATTTATATTTTTGTGTTATATTTGAGTATCATTCTTCTTTCACTTTGGCTTATGCCACTTTCATTCTGTTAGCAACTGTCCTGACCAAATCAGGGTAAATGACAGAAACCAGGTAACGATTTATAAGGTTGGGTTACTAATCCCATAGGAGTCTTACTTCAGCTGCCGTGCTGAGAAATTACCTCTCAATAGACCCACATCAGAAATACTGAAAATGTGACAGAAAACACCAAGTAAGAGGGCAGAAAAGAACATTTGAAAGGAACGTGTACTGCTAGGATTTCTGGAACTTTAATAGCTTTCCACCTCAATTTTGGCCATCGTGAACTCAATCTAAGAGAAAAAAATATATCTTTTTAATGAGTTTTACAACATGCAAGTTGCTTTATAACATATTACATAATGATGTAAGTGCCATAAAGAAGGTTGTGTGCTGCTCTGTAAAATGTATTAGATCATCAATATTTCTGGTTTCGTACTGAGGAATTAGAAATAATGATGAAGATTAGGGTTACAAGAATTAAAAAAATCCTTTGAATTGAACCATTCAGCCATCCCCAGGGAAATACTACGGAATTTGTAGGCTGAGAAAATAGGTAAGTTTATAGGTTCTCCTTAGGTGAAAGAAGTCATGTTAACATCATAAGTTTTATACAAACTTTCCATATGCTGTAGTACCCTCTCTGCTTACCCCCAGCTTTCCTTCCCTCGCACCCTTATTGTGTAGCCCAGTTGGAAACAGATTTATTAAAAATGATCCATCAACTTTTACACAGAAGGAGGTCAAACATCTTTCAATAGCATGATTCAAAACAGGAATATCCATTTAATCCTCTTGCAAATGACAGGCTGGGAGAGTTTGCATCAGTAAGTGTAGAGGTTTGCAGAAGAGCAATCCTTTTGCTTAATACTATGTTTCCTCAGAGTCACCCACGCTCTGTCCTACATCCTGCTTCTGTAGATGTTTTGTATTCCTGGAGAGGAATGCAGACACCTTGAGACTCCTTGCTTCCAAAACTACGTTGGTTTTTTTTTTTCCTTGTACACACATGTACTTTCAACTTTTGAAGTAACTGTGGGACTGCTATGTACATTAGGCAATCAAAAAGCCATAGAAGACTCTTTACTGAATGGGTCTAGGAAAGAGTCTTGTAGAGTTTTTCGTCTGATTAGAGGAGTTTAGTATTTAGCTGCTTCTGAAAGACCAACTCAGCACCTAACTGCCCAAATGCAGCTTCAAATCTGGGACTAAGGATGTTAAATCATGCTGGCTGTCAATAAGACATAGATTTCTATGTTATTTTTTTAAATGGGACTTAGGTTTTAATGGTACTGTGCAAAAACAAGCCTGAGGAATTCTAATATTATTAGAAGTGAGAAGAGAGATGAAGTAGCTGGCTAAATGTAAAAATTTACTGTGTACTGACCACCGGTTACCATTGTACGTGCACAAAAGAAATGCTGTCTGTATTTATGGTCCAAAGTCAGGAACCATTGCAAAGTTATTATTAGAAACTATGTTTACTTTTATAGTTAGAAAGCATACTATACTGCAAAGATATATGTTCATTATGATATAATGAAAGCAGTTTATGAAACGTGAGGTAAAACAGCCTGATGAAATTATGTTTCAGTCTCCATTGTTTTAATTTAAAATAACTATGATTTCCAAATTCTTAAACTTTGTTTTGTGTGAGAAAGTAAATCAACAGTAATTTTTTTTTAATTGCCAAGTCATGTGGAAACATTGGGAAATTAGGTCTAAAGCTCTCAGTGTCTATCAATGAACAAGTAACTTGATTAGGCCTGGTAAGTCTTCCTGTTCTGATAAGGGGCAAAAGAGGCTTTTTGCCATATTTGAAGCACTTTATATTGTGAGTCTCTAATTATTTTGGATGAAAGATGCAAAGAAACTGCAGTAGGTAGAGTAGTCTGACTGGTGTGGCAGAAGCCTAGGCATCTAAAATCATCAAGTTAAAGAAGACCTAAGAGGTACAGAGAAGAAATAAACATTAGGTTAGGAATCAGAGAAATAAATCTCTTTGCTTTCAGCAGGGAGTGCAGTCTCCAGGCTGGTATTAGGCTCAGGAAGATAAGACTGCTATGGATATATTCCTCATACATAAAAATTAAAGGAAGTAGGAGAGTATTGAAATGGCTCTTTAATGTGTAGTGTGATTATAAACTTTGCACCTGGACTCACAAATTTTGCTTCCATAAGTATTTTGCCTAAATTAAATTCAATATAATAGCTAGATACTATACAAGGTATAGGGTCTCATTTGGAAAGAGTGAAAAATGATTATTATTTAGAGTTTATTAGAAGAGTGAAAACCAACTGGGTCATTAGACACCTTGAGTGATTCTCCAAACAGTAGCTGTTCCATTCCTGTCTTGCTGTTCATTCAAGTCTCAACAAAGTAAAAGTATGAATAGGTTTTTACATCTGGAATGATGCTGATATTCAGGTACAAAGCTTGATGCTGACTTCATTAACATTATCTTAGACTTGTTCATTTTGTTTTCTAATGAAATCAAGATCCTGTAACAAACTAATATTTTGTCTTGCTACCAAGTAACTGATAAGAAATGTAGGTCAAGAGCAATGCATTATTAAAGTTGGCTGACATGTCATTTCTCACCTCGTGGTTATAACCACTTTTATGGATGTACTCTCAGCCACTGAAATCCCAAGGGTATTTATTGATGGTGGTGTGTTTACCACAGAGCTACACCAAAACTTTTGTTAAATCAAGCAAGAGGTTGAGCAAGTTTGTAAGTGAGCTGCCAAGTTCTTGCTCATGTGAGCGTATCCATAAGATAGTATTAAAACTGTTCCAGGTCTTCCCTGTCATTTTTCAGTGAGTTTCAGAAATGCCTCATTGTCTGCAAATATCTCAGGATTTAATTTTTTAACATACTAACTATGCAGTACTAGGAAGAGACAAGGATTCTTTACGGTGAAATGAATTGCTTCCTTGGGCTCCATTAGCTGTGCTGGCTAGACATGGGTTCACTAGGATAGGAGATTCAGACACCTGAAGCTTCTTGTGGATTTAGGAATCTTAACCCAGAGCCAAGCGAAGTCCCAGATTAAACTCAACATCTCAAATTATACACTCATCTTCTCAGTATGGAAATGACAGAAAAGCCTCTGAGAACCCAGTCGGACAAATTATATTCATATAGTTCAGACATGAGTCATGAAATGGTCCTCATTAGGGATTCTTTCCTTAAAAGACTGCAGCGTGCATGGGACATGTTACATGAAAATAGATTTGGTTCTGTCTTGGGAGAGACAAGAGATGAAATGTGACTCTGAGATTAACAAATCCTGTAGGATAAATGGTCACTGATCTAGACAAGACACCTCCCAGTTTGCCAGATCCTAATGGTGCTAAAGTAAGTGTTGAAAGAGGAGAACATTTTCATCAGAGAATATCTCCTGTTACTAAAAGAGAAAGGAAATGCAAACCAGAAAATTTTGACAACAACAAATTTCCAGTAATAGCTTTAATAGCTAATCAGTTAAGTAGTACATGAAAGAGGTTTTCTTTTTTAGAAAATTGCTTCACTGTCTGTGACGAGACATCATGCTGCAGAGTTTGGATGGTTTCCATCTCAGTAGAAGGGGAACCAATGTTCTTGGAGACAGACTGACTGGACTAGTCAGGAGGGCATCCAAAATGCAATCTATGTACTGGATGCTTTTAAAGGACCATTTCACAAAGCTGAAAATAATTGCAAAACATACCAAGCCAGAGGAAGAAATCAGAGAAAAACGTAAATGGCAGTTTGGAACAGTTTAAGAATGTTTTACTAGATGTCCAAAAAGCCACAATTCCATATGTGACAGAAAAGGCTATGTGAATTTAAAAAAACAGCCTGGTTTAGTAGGGAAGTGAAGGCAGCTATAAAGAAAGGGAATAAAAAAATTATATAGAAACAAGATGAAAGTAAAGGGGAGGAGAAGTAGAGACCAATTAATATAAACTAGGAGCTGTACAAAACTGAGAGAGAAGCAAGGAATAAAGGAAAAAAAAAATAAAATCAGTGACCAAAAGAGCTAAGGACAAGACAGAAGAGCTTGTTTGAAAGTAGTTTAGGAATAAAAGGAATTCTGGTAAAGGAACAGAGCCATTATCAGATGGTAACAGGAGGTGTGTAAATATTAATACAGTGATGGTCTGTATTGTGAGGAGAAGCAGAATTCATGAGATTAATCATCTCATGATCATAATGTATTTTCCATCCCCATATTAATACAAGAGAATACTAAAAGACCCCTAAAGTTGGCTGTTTTGAGATCAGTAGCTATAATTTTCTTCCAGTAATTTGAAAGCATTAACTTCCTGGATAATCGTTGTTGCTTTTCAGTAATTCTTAAAATACTGAGGTTTTCCCAAAGACTAGAAGAAAGCCAGTGAGGTACTATATTTGAAAAAAAAAGGAAAATGGGATGATGTCAGTAACTGGAGGCCTGCTGTCATAATAACACTGGAAAAAAGATGATGGGATGGCTGATAGGAGACTTCATGTATAAAGAATCAAAAGAGAGTAAAAAAAACTACTCTCAGTCAATATGGGTATACCAGAAATAGATCTTATCAAGCTAACTTAATATATTTTTAATAAGATTACAGATTTGGTTGCTAAAGATAATCAAGTTGATATAGAGTACTGAGATTTCAGTGAGGCTTTCCACTTATTACCACACAACGCTTTGATTAAGAAATGAGAGTGATACAAAATCAACATGTAATATATTAAATGGATTAAAAACTGGCTAACCAATAAGTCTCAAAAAGTACTTCTAAGCAGAAATCATCCTCAAATACCTATGCTTCTAAATGGGGCCTGAAAAATATAGTTTTACACTTTATTCTAGTTATATTTTTATCAAGAAAACAACTTCAAATAGTAACTGATAAAGTTTGCAGATGGGACAGAAGCAACAGGTACAGAAGATAATAAAGAAGTTACTGCCACAGAGCTATCTGGATTGCTTGGCATATGGGGTCATTTTAATGTAGCCAGTTGTGAAAACCTGCATGTGCTCACAAAGAGTGAAGGACATATTTATGGGATGGGGGAATCTACTGTATAAAGTAGTGGTGATGAAAAGGACTCCTGGAGCGAAGGCAAGGTCAATGGGAGATAATCAGCTGAACAAGAGTTCCCAGTATGATGCTGTACCAAGACAAACAGAAATTTGATAACAGAGCGCTCTTTGATCTACCAGACAAACATATAATAAGATCAAATGGCTACAAGATAAACTTTCGTAAATTCAGAGTGAAAAAGAAAACACATTTTCAGTAGTGAAAATACATATATCTATTGGAACAACATTCTGACTGATTCTCTAACATATGAGGTTTTAAATTTTGTTTGGTGACTTGCTTTTTATTAGAATTAATTTTTTTCCCCAAAAAAAGAGAAGAGCCAAATAGGGTTAATTCAGGGGTGTCTTATGTTGCACAAAAGACCACACAAAAATCATTTCACGCTGTTAGTATTATTTCTGAATTCTACATCCACTTGGCTAATGCCTTCATTCAAACTTTTAGCAATGGTAAGGCTAATATCTCTCAAGTTTGACTTACTTGTATGGGAATGATTTTGTTCTTGTCACGTAACTGCAATTAATGCAGCTCTGAATAACCACCATTGCTAATCAAAAATATTTTCAAACCTAGGAGGAGATTTGAAGTGGTGTAAGCAGTGCTTCAGGTGGCATTGTTCTAGCAGTTCACTGCAGTATAATTTGAAAATGGACAAATACTGGAGTTCATCAAAAACCTTATGGCCTCTTTCTTTTTAAAATATTTTCCATTTTAAAAGCTTAGCACTAGGACAGGGGTGCTTAGTTCACTTCTTTGGTCTGCTTCTTGGGTTAAGGTCTCTCCCCAGGTGTTTGAAAAATTGTGTAGGTCCTCAGCACATGGCTCACTGCAGACTTTGTCTTTTTAAAGTGCTTTGCTCAGCTTGCAGTTCACAAGCTTGTGCTATTTGGCAGCAGCAGCAAACTCACTATCTTCCCCTCCAGCCAGGAAATGCTGGAGAGGTTTGGCTGTGAACAGTTTTTCCCAGAAAGGGTAGGATCTTTTCATGCTCTCTCCAAGAGTAACTGAGTCCCCGCTCCTCCTTAGTTCCTGGGAAATACAGTGCCAGCCCTATGTAAAAGGCAGCAGCTCAAAATCTTTTAGCAGGGCTTCATCTAAGAATCTGAATCAAGATCCAAATTAAGTTTTTAAAATAAAGTTTTAATCAGCTACAAATACTTTAAGTGTTATTAAAAATCATGACCTATTTCCCTTATTAAAAACAAGAGGCTGAAAGCATTTCAAAGTCATATTTAAGCCTCCTGCTGACATTGCTATACTGAAATATGATGGGGTCTTTATTATGTTACTTGGCTGTGTGTTAAGAGACATTACTGACGTTCTCCATAGTATATAAAATTGAGGAAACAACTAAAAAAATGTTTTGGTTACCTCTCAGACCTGCAAAGAGAAAGTATTAAAAGTGAACAAATTAAAAAGTATTTTCTTATTAGAAACAAAATTAAAGTTGTGTTCAATCAGCTATTTTTACCTGCTATCTCAATATAGGGTGAGGGGGAAATTAATTCTGTTTCTGATATCTGGAATCAATTTAAGTAGAAAAAAAAATCTAGAAGGAGTGAAGATAAACAATCCTGAAATGTCAGTTAGCAATCAGATGTGATGTAAACGCCAAACAAGATTCTGGGGGTCTAGCCATACCATGCCTTCCTCTGATACAAATGAAAGGTAATCCACAATTATGGGCTCTAATTATTTAATAAAATGTTTATTTGTATTTCTAACTCTTTGGGTGAAATTCAATCCCCTGCACTTGCATGAAGCCAGAGTAACTGGGGGTCTATGCAATGGCTGTGTAAAGGGACTGGTGAGATGAAATTCATCCTTCCCAATCTGAGGCTCATGACTACTCTGCGCTGCTCCAGTTCCCCAGCCAGCTGCTCTCATCTGTGCCTTCGCAATGCTTGCTTAGGAATGGCAGTTGCAATTTCTCCATGCAGCTTATAAGGCTTTGGAGCTGGAGTTGGTGCCCTGTGAGTGCTATTTGTAACTTCTCTTGCACTTCCTTGACTGAATATCCTTCCAGAGGAAAAGGTGCTCCATACTGCACAAGGGAGTTAAAAATAGTGAAAAGGGAGGACATTTTCCCATTTTCCTGATTGCACCACACTAGATGACACTGTTGTGGTAATGGCTTGGAACATCTCTGATTTTCAGGTGTCAGACATACGAGCAGAGACTTTTTTCATTCAGTCACAAACGGAAAGGAAGAGACACATCTAAACAAAAAGCGCCAGTAATATTTTTAATGTGAATTCCTTCTCTATATATGTGAAGGACAGAGGATCTTTATTTTAGTATATGTATGTGTAAGTCAGCATTTGTTTTTTATAAATATTTGTGAGAGGGGAGAAAGAGAGAACAAATTATATGGACCTCTGGTTTTGTGTGCATGTGTGTGTATTAAAGTTGCTGAAGCAAAGGAGAACTGTGGAGGTGGCCTGAATGATGAAGCTGACAATTTCCATTCAAACTCTCATATAAGAGGAGATTTGAATGGAAATCACACCTTTTTACAAGTAAGGTTTTGGTCCATTTTGCTGTAAAATGTGAAAGCATTAAGGCAACATTTTGGAGGCTTTGATGAAAGTACTGGCCTTAGAAGTGAATCATGTGTTATCAAGCCCACAAATTATAGGACATTCTTGTTATCTTGCAAGAGTGAGACTTCCAGGCCAGATATTATTTCGAGTCAGTGAGCATTTTCTCCCTGACTTCAAAAACCCATACAACAGCACGTGAACAATGCTAGAGGACGGAACAATACTTTGTTTCAGCCCATATGGAAGAGTTCTAAATACACACTATCAGTGCTCTTGCAAATCTCTGACAATGATCTATACATATATTTTCTGCAACAAATAAAACACTTCTGTCAGCCCATCAGAAGAAAACATTCAATTAGACCATTTCTTTTAAAGGAGACTTAAACTTAAAGCTCTTAACACGGATTCCCAAATCTTAAAAAAATCCTTCTCCTTTCTCTATTAGAAAGAGTGAAGGGAAAAAAAAAAGTAACTGAGTACTTTGAATGAAGACTTTGAGCAGGCCCTTCTTAGGGAAAGTTGTTTCTTACTGAAAGCCTTGGCGAGTGTCTAATTACTTCCTTTAGAGGCACTTTGAATTGAACCATAAGATTCCAATGTGTATTGAATTTAAATTCTACTTATGGGCTCTGCTTCCTTTGATTCTACATTTCTAGCAAGGGGAGCTCCTTACACCACATTAATCATAATATATGGAAGGACTTCTGTGTTTGCTTCTGCAGTGCACTAAGTTGTCCCTGAAGATAAAAAAAATCCCCCTTGGAAGAAAAATCTCATTCTAAATGAAGATTTAAATTGAAATTATTGGAGAAGTTAAGAGGAAAAGATATGCCCAGTAAAATTAGAACAAGCATTTAAATGGAAGAGGGTATCTTTAATTATTTTCTTCCTTGGCATAGCAGAAAATCCCATGATATGATAACTAAGGATACTTTGGGGGGTTAAGAGCCCAACAGCAGAAAAGCTAATGGGATTTTTTTTTTTTTTTCAGATAGAGGTTAAAGTGATGGTACTGTAAGTAGGCTGTCAAACTATCTCAGCTCACCATCTGCTACATATTAATTTACAATAGAGAGATAGGTGAAGTGGGTGTTACTCTTCAGGAGCTATATAAATGTGTAGCTTTCTCAATTAGTATTCACTTCAAATGAAGAATAAAATCCCAGGAATCTCAGACCACAAGCCAGGCAGTATTATGTTTAAATGGTAATAGTATATCTATAATATGCAGCTAAAGCTGCAGTGTATTGCCAAGAACAGAGTCCAAAAGGCTAGGCTAAGCTGTTTACGATTAACCTCCTGTGAGCTCTTTGTTTTGGATAGGTATGCAAAATGGAATAGAAAGATGTGTGTTTCCAAAAAGCTTTTTCTTTCTTCTTTTTTTGTTCTTTTTTCCCCCCCCCCTTTTTTTTTATGGAAATAGATGTTGCACTTGAGTTTGCGGGAAACTATATTTTCTTTAAAATCATTAATTCCCCGTGTCACCAAAATCAGATCAAGAAAAGGAAACAGCAACTTAAGAAAAACAATCTCTACATTCTCCCATTCCTGTGAGAATCACATACTAGTTGTAGAAAAATAGAGGAGAACTCTTAGTTTTTGTGCATAGGGAGTCAGCAGCTACTGGTAAAAGTGGGAACAGTGTTATCTTTCTCACTGTAATGGCAACATGGAGCCCTATCCCATCTCCTGGATATGTGTGGGACTTACTTCCTTCAGGCTAATTCCCTGCCTCTGAATGAGACTGAAAATCCTTCTCTTGATCTTGAAGGAAACTTCAAATGCTGACACAGGTACACTGAGTGTGGAAATGTGGGCTGTGTATGGTTTGTAACTGTTGGAGATACCTGTTCAAATGTGGTGAGGTTCATCTTTGGTAATTAAAAAGTTTGGCTGTATTATGACATAAAAATTAATGTCTTTCTTTAAATTCATAGATATTATTTTCCCTGGTCTCTTCAGCATTTACTGTAGCATGAAATATTGGTTAACAGTTAGCAGTGCTTTAGTGAAAATGCTGATTAGTCTTAGGTTAATCATAGCAGACCAGCCCTTGTTTTATGTGGAAAAATCTCTTAAATCTGAAAGAACACTTTATCCCAAGTTAGAAGCATATTTATTTTCCTCATTCGTTCATTGCCCAAAGAATATGGGATATGCCACCATACTGGTCTTTTTGGTCCCACAGCCAGAAGTTTCTCCAGACTCAGACTTTCTTCTCCCCCCTCCCTCCTTGAAGGAAAAGTACTGAATTCAGGGAAAAGTAGAGCTGTGTTCTAGCTTTTACTATGCTATATCTCCTGTGCAAAGCCAGTGTGTGAGCGTCAGAAGGCATGGGACACGGCTGCGACACTGTCTGAAGCGGAGAATGTGGGAGGACAATTCTTCTGCAGGCAGCAGCTGTAATGGTTCGGTCCACCTCGGAGGCAAGTTTCTTTATAATGTACAGCCATCTCCTGCTAAACGTCCAGAGCAAAGGTGGTATGCTCAGCCATAATTTAAAGGACCGTGACATGAAGAAAGGGTTATGATGTTTAACTTATAGGCCATCCAAATGTTATAGGCCCAAGCAAGTTCCTATTAGCAATAACTCAAGTCCACCGAGGAGATTTGACATTCAAAACTGATGAGCACTAATCCCTCGAGCCCACTCCGACCCAGCCACGCTCAGGCCACTTGGTAACCCGAGTGACCCAGGAGTCAAACCATGATAACCCTCTTCAATTTAAAGAGCGGCTTCTCCCCATCTGTCTGAGTTCTGACTCTGCACAATAAATTTCCCAAAGAGCATAAAGAGCCATCTAGTGTATATCAAATCAATATCATTGTGGCTTGCAGCGATATCTGAGGCTACAGTTCACAAAATAAACTAGGCCAGGGGCTGGATTTCTGCCCTTGGCAATCAATCAGACTCACTGGGTCATAGATTTTAGTGTAAATTAACACAGCAGAAACAATCACGCTCCCCAGATGATGATATAATACAGTATTTGCTTTTCTTTTCCCCCCCATTTCATTGCTCATGCTCGGCAGCTAAGCTGTACTGAACAAGAATAATAAAAAGCAATGATTAGAAAGGTGGTGGTAATCATAAAGCAGAACATTAATATTCTCCTGACAAATGTATATAAAATGCACATAAAATATATACACAATATTAAAGTGAAAAAGGCAAGGGGAAATAGTATTAAGTCACTGATGTTTCAGATACATTATTTTTGCTTAAGAATTTTAGAAATGATCTTGTAAATCATTGCAAGTAGTTATCATTTTCTTTCATTACTGGATTTGAATCCAAAGACGCTAAATGCTCTGTTATTGTCTTCATATACCACCGCCCATACTCCATGTGGAGCAGACAGCTCCTTTCTCCACTTGTGAGTCGGGCTTTCCTGACGTTTACCTGAGCGTTGCCAATATTTTTCCCCAGAGGAGCTTTATTTTTTTTCTCTTTAGTATGTCATTGTTATAGGAGAAGAGGCACCTAGTATTTCATGACACCCACCTTTACGCAAATCTCATCTTTTGAAATTTTCTCAGAATGTGCCACATATGAAAGCTTTGCAGGAATTACTATAATCTCTAATTATTCAATTGATGTAAGACAGTGTATTGTATTTTCTGTCAGAACCTCGGGAAGAAATGTCAATATTTTCAGCATTAGCAAGAAATTTTTTGAATTATAAACACCCATCTTGTAATGTTATTTTATCTCATGCATCTTTTCAAAATATTTTACAGAAAGGAAATGCAATATACCTAAAGGAGACTAAGTAGAGGTTTTAATTTTTGCAAAGCCAGCTGGATATTTAATTAATGCAACAGAAATTTCTGGTAAGCAACAATTTTATTCTTTAAGTATTCAAACCTTTACATTAATGTTCAGAAAGTGTAACTCCAGTCAAAATGTATTTATTTGCAAAATATCTAATTAGATTATACAAACAATATTTAGTTTAAATATAATAAAAT
Organism: Athene cunicularia; assembly: GCF_003259725.1. Classification (NCBI taxonomy): domain Eukaryota; kingdom Metazoa; phylum Chordata; class Aves; order Strigiformes; family Strigidae; genus Athene; species Athene cunicularia. Next base: position 86,668,757 of record NW_020799095.1, read on the forward strand.
ACTAATCTGTGTACAAAAGCTACATGGTATGGATTAGAACTGTGTGAGAATAAGAACTGCCATGCAGGAGTGGTTTCTGTTGAATAGTCAGAATAATAAGATTTCTCAAATAACAGTTATAAGCAGGAATTCATTTATTAGATTAAATTTATCCACTATTTTCTGCCAGAGGCATAAAGAAACAGAAGCTTCAAAGGTAGCTCTCTTCTGAGATGATTGAAGGCAAACTATACCTCATTTAGTGACAAATCTACTCTTCTGTTCTCTGACTAAAGGAAGGAGCTGGATTAAGAGGCTGTGGAAGGGGAGCATCCCTTGTGTGTTGTGGTGTGTCCAACTCAGGAAAGCTCCTAAGTAGTTACTACAAAGCCAGGATACAGTGTAGAACTGGGGGATCTACCACCACAGCGATGTGACATATATTCCCTTTCCTGTGCAGTGGGGATACCAGCTGGACTAGCAAAATGTTGTCATTGCAGGGCTGCACAGTGTCCCTCCATGATAACTGTGAAGAAACTCCCTTTCTCACTGTCTCAGTTCTCATTTTATCCGGTGAGTACTTCCTATGTGACTGAGGACTTGTCCATGGAGAGAATAAAGTCTCTGAGAAAGAATTAGTGACATTTACAGTATTACTGACAGGCAACTGAATAGTTTGTGTAAGGTAAAGCAACACCCTTCCCCCAAAAAAACTCAAAAGAAAAAAAAAATCCTAACCCAGACTATAGGCTGAAGAAGTAGATTTCCTATGTTAAAGATAGTCCACCCATGAACAGCTGAATTAAAAACTCTTGCAAATTATTATTTTGGTTTTTAAGTTTAAATTCCTCAGGAAAATTCTGATTGTGTGCCACTATATCAGCTGGTGTGTTCTGACAGCTGCCCATTTTTCTAAAAGCTGGTGTAGGGCAGGATTACCTTGAGACAGCAAGAGCCTTCTGTGTTTCGTCATGGTACTTCTATGTTTAGTTTTATGTAGTTAAAAATATCTCTTTTTTATCTAAAATGTAGCAATTAATTCTGTTGGTGATATAAACTGCTGATTTTTACCTCTTGTTAAAAAACTTAAGTACTCATACGTAGCGAAATTTAGCTTAAAGGATTCATAGGGCTCCACATTCCATCTCAGAAGAACATAGAAAATGTCTCAGCAAATTTTATTTGACTATTTGTGAATCCGTATTACTGCTGCAGACCCTAATTACGTAGTGACAGGGTATTTTCTCATCAGACTGCTTCATTCAGAGCACAGGCTGGATGCGCACAGAAGCAGAATTAAGATCTCACTGGGTACCATAAATCTGACCTCACCCAACTTGCTGTTTCTGAAGTTTGCAACCTAATTTCAAGCACTTTAAAATATTTTTTTCCCCTCCATATCCTTTCCTGCATTTTGTCAACATAAAGCAAGTCTTCATTTAATGATGTCTACATGAAACAGCTCTGCATCTTTGGAGTGCTGCAATGATAGTAATCCCTAAAGAGGAAGCAAATGCTATCTGTCAATATGCTATGCTGTGCAATACAGTAGGCCGTACAAGAGGTCTGCATTACATCATTCATGGACTTTCCAGGCTTGTAATGTCCTCTCAGTGAACCTGAACTGAGTGTTGAGCTTATAACGAAAACTGAAACCCAGGGAGTTACTTGTGGTTTAGGATTTTTGCACAGCTTCAATATACACATATTGGGAGTCATTGCAACAGGCCAGAGATGTGTTTCAGCCACTTGTGAGGTAGCAAAGGTAATAGGTAAAAAAAATTGCTTCCTAATGTAAAAATTCTTCATTCCCCCATTTCAGAGTTTTTGTGGGTTTTTTTCTTTAAATGAACACAGTACACTTGTGCCAGGCATCTGTAATATTTTTTGCAGTTTTCCAGTTGTAGAAAGTGGGCATGTATTGCTATGACTGTAATTATAACTAGTATTCCATGGATGTGTGAATGTATGATTTCTGTGTGTTTGTCTGTATGCCTGTGTATAAAAATAATGAACTATTCACTGGGCTAGAAGAAAGAGGGGAAAATGACAAACAAATCCTACAGTCCAATGGTCAAGGTACTCCCCTGGGATGTGGGAGAATCTAGACGCAGTCCCTGCTGAGATTAATGTTAATTACATACTGGAAGTAGAGCACTTCCAGTGGGAGAGATTAAGAGGTACCTATTCACTAGCTCATGGATTAGGTCACCTTTGTGGGAGATTTGAGAGACAATGGGATTTGATCCTAATTCACTCAAAAGGTGAGCATTCCTAGACAGTAAAGAGGTCATCTCTACGATGTGAGAGAGAAACTCCTCCTGGCCACTAGATAAGTGTTGACCTTGCAAGTGAGATGGGCAGAAGCTTTTTAAGCTTGTGAGGTCTTTAGCATGAGACTAGCATTACAGCTCATTTCTAGCAAGACAGTGACAGACCTTTCTATGAAATTCTGGGGTCTTGGGAGTTTCTTGGTGGGATAGCATGGAGGAAGGAAGGAAGAGAATAGGAATCTGAACATTATATTTGAGTATCCTAAAGAAGTAGATGTTTTGTTCTGTATTTCCCCATGAATTTATGGCAACAGAGTGTTATTTTCTCCCTTTCATTTCTGGTATATACTTCTGGCCCTGTCTTCTCCCTTGTCCTTGCCACAAATATTCCACGCCTGACCATGGAAGTCAGTTGCTTTAAGGGACATTTTCATGAGACTCCCTTTGTGATAATGCTGCCTCAAAAGTTGTCTTGGTATAAGGATATTCTTAGGTTTCAGTAGGCCTAAGATTTTGCTTTTGCTTGCCTCCTCGTGAGGGGTCCCAACATCATGAGTCAAATGACAAGTTGGGGGAGAGTGTGCCAGGAAGCAATTATGCTGAAGCAGTTATTCTTTCTCCTACATGGATGAATGGCAGCTGCCATGTGTCAAGGTTTCTTTTTACACTTAATTCAGAAAACATTATCTCTTCTAAAATGCTTCTGTACATAGTGCTCCGCAAGCAATTGTTGAGATCTTTCTCCAAGCCCTTCCTACCTGACTTCCAAATACAGCTGTAGAGAAGCTATAATTACATCTAATGAAACACCTTGATAAATATTGACAAATGGCAATCTTTAAAAACAAGAAGGGCATTCATCTTTTTTCTTAGATTTGGCATGCAGGGGAAAATCTCATAAACCCAGACTGAAGACCAGACTGGGAAACACAATGGAAGTCCTCGTATTTCTGCCATACTACTCGGATAGCTTTACTCTATGTAAATGCACTTTTGCATTTAAAATACTCAACTGATTAATGGGAAATAGTTTATCCAAATTATATCTTTTTTTTCCTTCTAATCAAGAAAAGTACTTCTGAATTTAGAAAACAGTTGCCACACTTGTTAAAGCCTGGTAGATCTTTAAATCTTGAGAGAAAACTTGGTGCTATCAAGTTTTAATCCTATTTTCCAAAATTTATTTATATTCGGATAGCTCAGATAATCCTTAGGAAGAAAAACAAATGCTATGTTTCTTACAAGACCCAAACTTCCAATAAATCATTTGGGACTGAGGCAGTGAAAGCAATGCCAAACTGTGTTAATTTGGGGGTTGGCCCCCATGACTAATTTGACAAAAGGCACTGAAATTTAACTCGTATTTTTTTCTATGCATGCCATTTTTGTTTGGTGGCTGTAAAGATTATTAGCATAGCTTGTTTCCTTCATGTTACTGCTTTTCATAAAGTTAACTAGTAGAAATGGTGCCAAGAAAGAAAAAAAAACCCAACAGTTGGTTCATGATTTAAAGTAATAAAATGATACAGTATTAAAATGGCAACAATCCTGGCCTTACAAAATTGGATGGTGCAAAACTAGACTAGTTGGTTACAAACTGTATGCAAAGCACAAACCAATAAAGAGAAAGGCATATTTACCCGTTGTTTTACTGAATGTCATAAACAACGTCAACTAAAATTCTGGAAAGTAAGGCTCTGCTTATTTTTCTAAGTAACATTAAAAAGCAACTTAACTTAAATGGTATACCAGGAAAAAATAATTTCTAATTATTTTAAGTAATATTTAGATCAATTCATAGTAATCTTATTATCTTTCATGTTTATGTCAGTATTAGATTACTTTCATGTTTGTTTAAGCTCTTTTGCTTTTTAGAACGTCAGTTTCAAAGGCAAATTGAGCATAGTTAAAATAATCAATGTCCTTTGTGGTTTCAGCATATGCAAATAACAACAACAGTTGAAAGGAATCTAGTGCTTTCTTATACAAACTATTAAGCTTTTACTGAAGAAAAACAGAATTATCTAGCTAATTATACCATTCATTATTGCTACCTGCATATAGTCAGTAACTTACAGTCTATTAAAGAAAACTATAGTGAAAGAGATACGCTATGAGAAAGAATAACATCTGGGCAGACTCAATCCCTGTACAGCATTGCTCAAAAAATGTTCTTTCTTTGCTCATGTGAATGACTAGGAGTAAACAGTCTGGTGCTGAAATGGCTGGATTTCACCTGGGAAGATCTGCATTCACTGTTCTTGCTCTGCCACAGACTTTCTGTATGACCTTCGGCTGATTATTTTGTTTTCTTTGAGCTCCGGCCCGGAGCTAAACACAGCTGAGGTGCTTCCTTCCTCTTCTCATTTGCCTGCAGCTACACTGTAAGAAAATTGTGGTGGGGGTTGTTCTGGTGTGGTGAGATGTTCTGGTGTTGTGTGTAGCTTGGTAGGGCACCCGTCTAGGATGCAGCCGCTCTCCCAGGTTGTACAGTGAGTAATGATACTAATCCAACAGGCCGTCTGTACATGAAAGCACTCATTAGCTTCTCTAACATTTCCACCGGAGCCATAATTGCAGCAGTGAATTGCTGACAATTTCTCAGCATGGGTCACCTTCCGAAATGTTTAATGGGAGTGAAAAATACCTGAACTAATTGCTAGTGTCTTATTCTTTGTTGTTTTCTCTTCACTTCCTCCTCTTGAGCTTTTGTGCCTGACTGTCATGAAAGGAAAATGAGCATTTTGCTAGGACTCTAGGGGCTCCATTGCAACAGAAGTAGCAATGGTTGTACAGGGGTGGCAGCAATCAACAGGGCACTCTCTGCGCCCAGTCTTCTCGTTACTCAGACGTGCATGGGGTATGCTATGGTTCCCGCCAGTTTATGAATCTAGGATTTTTGCTGGCAGAAGGAACCAAAGCATGGCAGGAGAGGGACGAAATGCATGTCCAAGGCACAGCTGAGCTTTTCCCAGATCCAGGAATACAAAAACCCTGTTGGAACTGGTCTAAATTTTTTGAAAGTCAACTTAAAGGTTTTTGCTGCTTCTCCATCTCAAATGTAAGCAATGTATGTCCATGACAAGATACTATACTGTTATAATGTCACATCACTGTGCACAGAGAGCATCCATGAAATAAGTTTGATGTAAAAAGCCCCAATCAGCTTGATTTTAAAATTATTTTAATTGTTTTTGAAGGAAGAAAACACTTCAAATTACAGTCTTCAAAACAGTAGCAGATTGTGTTCTTTCCATAGTAGCCATATTTTTAAACTGCCTTAAAGTTTCAACTGCTTTTCGTAAATCAGTCAGAAAATTTTTCTACTCTGATAAAAGCATAGTGCCACCTTCTCAAGATCTGCCAAAAAACGCAGATACCTGTTCATATTATTGGAATACAAACATAATGTTGGTAATATGGCAAATATTTTTGGTCATGTTCAGTGGTAATACTGATGTAGCATTGTGTTAGCAGACTAATGCATCTTTATTTTTGCAAGTTTCTCTCTTGCAGTTTTCAATACCAGGCAGTAGCTCAGACTTCCAGACCATTTGGTAGCTGAAGGTAAACACAAAGAGAATATTAATCTCAGTGGTTTCAGTGTATTTCAAAGAAGAAGATAACTTTTGGGTTTGTATTGCATGTACACCATTTTGATGAGCCCCGCTGTAAATTGATTTATAGCGTTCAATATTTTCAGAAGTACACTACATGTTGAAAGCTACCAATACAAGTAGGAGTCATTTAACAAATCTTTACAGCCTTCTGTTTCTTCTTCTTTCTTTGCTCAGGGGACTTCTGATTCTTTAGCTCCAGGTTGGTCAGATGAATGTGGCACTTCCCATCACTATATAAGAATGGTACAAAATCTTCACTTCCTTTTTGCAAAGTGTGTTCATGTGTGTTCGAAAAATGTTTGGTAACTGTACTTGTGTTTAGCCAAAATGTCCAGGTGTACATCAAAATCAGTCTCTTTCAATATTTATGTCTATTCAGATCTAAGGTTTCAGGTCACATACCACTGAAAAAAAAAAAAAAAAAAGAGGTTCCTACATGTGCAGAACATCCCTCCTTCTGAGAAGGGCTGTGCCATAACAGCACAGAAACGAGAATATGACTATTCCAGATGAAGCTCCAGAAGGATTTCCTTCTCACAAAATTGGAGATGAGTGATTCTGTTCTTTTAATTTCTCACCCACATCAATATCCCACCCAGTTTGCAGGGGCAATGTCCGTGGGACTTCAAATTCACAGGCCTTCAAAAATTCTCTCCGCTGAATAACAATGGAATAAGCCCATAAAGAAGCCCAAAGAAAAAAATGATGATGTAGGCAGATATCAAAACAAATGAAAATTTGAAACATGTAAATTCCATGTAGAAATCAACAGGTCCACTTAACTATGAAAATGCAAACTCGAATATCAAAAAGGAGATATTTAGAAATTTTATGTTCATCTTTTTTACTGTAATGAATTGCAGGAAAATAATAGATACCCTGAAATATTCTTGAAAGATAATGAAGTGAAACAGAGGTGAAGAAAGTATGTGAAACAACCTGAAGAGGAGGTTTTTGAATAGTCAGTCAATCTAGAAACAGGTGGGTTTTACTACAGGATTCAGAATATGTAAGTCAAAACTTTTTATTGTAAAATATTTGAAATATGCCAGCAAAGCAATCTGAAAATCAGAAAATAATGATTATTTTGTAATATCCTTAATGCATTTTGAACTCCTTTAGGAAAAAAATGCAGTCATACTTAACCTGATATAGATGATCTAAGAAAAAGAAAACCTAGAGGGGAAAATATATATGTACAGGAATGAAAAGGGAAACAATTCTAATAACAAATATCATTTAACTGCAGACTTCAAGGCATACCAGAAGGTGATTATGAAGCAGGGAACAAAGGAAATAAATATTCTGCAATCTGATTTTTCTATATGATAAAAAGAGTTGTTCTTAAGAGGTACAACATTAGCAAGCCCAAATACTCAGAAAACTTGAATTTCTCTTTAAAACTACAGACTGCAACAATGTGTTTGAGTGATTGAGCTTCAGTGGGACCAAGAATTTATTTCATAACCCAAGGAACACTAACCAGCAGTGAGATTTCTTAAAGAAAATTATCAGCAGAAGAACAAAAGTTTTAAGTGTTGCAAATTCTCATCTTTTTGTGCAAGTATTGAAGTACTTGTTGTCCCATTCTAAGTTTATATTCCTGGAGTCAGACTTTTTCCTCAGAATCATATCTGACAATTAAATAAACCCAAAAAAAAAACATTTACACCTCGAAAATATTTTTCATTCTTTAGAATTTTTATTTTTTACTTCAGTGTCATGAATTTTGAATGCTTGCATTTGGCAATGAGGGAGGACTAAGAATTCTATAAAAGATTGTTTGAAAAGCAAAACTAAGAAGCTGGTTAATGGATAACATATAATTTAATAATCAGCCTTCATTCCAGACAAGACTATCTCAATGTTATATAATAAAAGAATAAGGAAACAATTTCTTTGAAACACAAATTTAAAACAAGTGCAAGGAAATAATTTTAAAATTAAATTGTGGGATTCACTGTTGCAGTATATTTTGTCCTGAATAAATACCATATTTATGTGTATAATTATTATATATAATAATATATAAACAACCATAAAATAATTTTATTAAGAATACTTTCTGGTATTGCATTAACAAAGGTAAAACTAGGAGTGTTAGTCATATTAGGAAAGCAAATACCCCATTAGTCTCAGAAAGAGTGAATTATTCTATTGTGATAAAATTTGGAAATTACTGGTATTTGTTTATGCATTAAATACTAAGCATTTATCCCAGCCAACTTCAAGTGACCAGCTGTAAAAAAAAAAAAAAAAAAAAAAAAAAAAAAAAAAAAAAAAAAAAAGGAAAAGAAGATTCAGATCATAGCATGTGTTAACTTGCACTGCGAAGGTGGTTGTTCCTCTCCACTGCAGTGGTTCTATGTTGCTAGCTTAGAAGGTTTGACTAGAGGACCTCTCCTAACCTAACTTGCCCTATTAATTATTCTATGTTCCCTAGTCATCCTAGGGACCTGAACACTTCATCCACATTAACGGTTTAGTTCAGCTCTTGAAATTTATCTCCCAGTTTGCTCCCCATTCCTGTGCTTTAGTTCACGCTGGGACAGATGACCTGGATGAAACAAAAATGGAAGAGGCACCCTGGAAGTGCACTTACAGAGTGTTACAGTTGCAACAGGGCATTCAGTCCAGGAGACCACACTGGAATGAGTCCAAATTAAAACACGCTGGCATGCAGTGAGGATATTGGTCCTCAACACTAACTGCTGTGCTCTGCAGGTTCATTCCTATTGGCCTGTGTTACTTAATGCAGACATAGCTGGGGCTGGCAGTAATGAATCAAAGCCTTCAGGCTCAGTGTACAAAAGAATCCACAAAGTACAGACCAAATATTGTTACAGTATCATCTGAAAGTGAAGTGGATTTACTTCACTAATTTTTAGAAGAACTGTTGTGTGCACACAAAACAGTACAAGCACCAAAATACTCGGTCATTTAATAGAGGCTGTACAGGACCACAGAAAAAATTTGGAACAATTTTACTACAGAGTTGTACAGTTTTCAACAGACTAATTTTCCTTTTTTATTTCTTTCTCTTGGAAATGTTACACAGACTCTGTACAACTGTATAAATAGTGTAAGTATCAAATATAAATTTGCTTAATCTTCTAAAACAGACATTATTTATGTGGAGTATAGCTACAATTATTGTAAAAAAAAAACCAAATATTGACAGCATTTGAAGTAAAAATGCCTCATATTACCAGCCAGACTAATTGCTATTTCTGATGAATCTCGTCTTTATAAAATGGCCTAATCCACAGAAACAGATTACTAGAAATGCATAATGCTGGTAAACATTTGGGATTGCATTCAAGCTTCATCTGAAAAAGTCCATGCTTAGTGTTGCTTTTCAAAAAGAAGCAGTAGTGCTGAACATCTTACTATTTCACCTCTAAAGTTACTGGACTGTGTCACAGTAAGAGCAATCAATATTGGTTAATAGGCCAGATCTGTGTTATTAGTATTCTTTACAACCTTGACATACTTCATTTTATGTACAGATTGCCTATGAAAACTTGGGCTTATATCTTGTCTAGACAATGCCTTACATGGCCATTCAAATTAATAATGTGCCAGAATTATCCTATGCTTAATGCAGCTGTGCTCTGTATTGACTCTGAAAATTAAATTTACTTCATGGTGCCTATTGACAGCTGGGTCTCAAGCATATTTAATGGATTTGAATGGAGTTTGGGCTATGGCTTATGCCTCCAAGCAAAATGTTGATAGCTAATAATTTTCATTAAAAGTGAGAGTGTTTATCTATAAACGTTGCATTTCTCAGTATATGAAGTCAGCATAAAAAGAAGTTTAAGATCACCTTTCAGTTCACTCAAAGCACCAAGAAGGAATCAGAGAAAAGAGAAATAACCTGTTTGCTGTCTTTAAATGCAATCCGTTGGCTTATTAACAATGTATTTGCAAATATGTGGTAAGGAAATCCTATTCTAGTTGAGAAAAATAGCTTTAGTTCCGAGAAGGCAGAGACAATACCTCAAGTTGCATCTGAACATAATGAAAAACCTCATACATAATATATTTATTGACAGCCCTGGAAATTGAACTTCTTTATTTATTGACAGTCTACATACAGCATAGGCAGTACAAGTTTCTTTCACTGCTGAGCCAACATACTTTTTACTTGGACAGAAGAAACTACCCTTTCTGAAGGAAATAGAATTTATTCACCATATCCACTTGTCTTTTGGATTATCTATGAAATGTCCAAAAAAGATGTAAGCCAGTACCAATTTTTTTGGTTACTTTTTTACTCCAGAATATGTTCTCAAGAGACATCTAGCAGAAATAAATTTTACTCACTACTAATATGAGACTGATTTCTGCCACTAAATCTACAGGTAGACAGTTACACATCTAATTACTGGGAAGGCTGAAAGTCTCTTAGGTAAATAACCAAACAACTTCTTTTTTTATAATGAATAACACAATTGATTATTTTGGTTGTAGCAGCCATCAGGTAAGCAGGTAAAACTGACATTTTTTGCCCCCCTCCACAAGAAAATTTCTTGCCACACGTCCTTGGTAGAGTTGCGTGCAAATTGCAGTATTTGCTTGAGATAAGGCATAAAGACTGCACCGTGACTTTTTTTATTATTATTATTATTATTCCTGGTCTCCAGTCCTCCTTAAGTCTGACATTATGGAGGTCTATCCTCTCATTTTTCAATTTTCCAGCTTTAATATTGTTTCCTTGTTATATCATCCAAGAAAATTTATTATCACTTGTAAGTTAGAAAGCATGATTTTATTCTTCTTGTGCTTTGGCAGAAATGTTAAAACTTTTTTTTTTTTTTTTTTTTTTTTTT
>NW_020799095.1:86679513-86838876 GCF_003259725.1 Athene cunicularia
AAAAAAAAAAAAAAAAAAAAAAAAAAAAAAAAAAAGTTTTAACATTTCTGCCAAAGCACAAGAAGAATAAAATCATGCTTTCTAACTTACAAGTGATAATAAATTTTCTTGGATGATATAACAAGGAAACAATATTAAAGCTGGAAAATTGAAAAATGAGAGGATAGACCTCCATAATGTCAGGCTGCAGGTCTCCAGCACATTTTGCACAAGACTTTTTTCTAAACTTAAAAACCAGACGGCTTCGTAAGGACTTCACTGGGCTTCAGCATAAATCAAAGCAAACCTGAAGTTCACATACAGGTGCCCCATTCTCCAGCAGGCTTTGTGAAGTTCATTAGCAGAGACCCTGGCAGTTTACCTTACATGCAGAAAAAACATTTCTATTTAGAACCATCCAAAATGTGTTGTGTGCAGTACAAACCACTGAACAAAAAAATATTTCTTTTTTTGCTCGTTTCATCTCCTTTTGCTCTGGACTCTAACACATTCTATACACATGCCTATGCTAAAATTAAGAAGAAAGTGTACATATTATAGGTGTAATATCTATACAGATATATAACAGAGATGTTATATGTACACATATACACATATAGAGATACACATGCACATAAACATACAGAATAATACATAACACAGAGGAAAAAAAAAAACAGAGAAATGCATTGCAAATAGAAAACAAATATGACACCTGGCTCAGCTTCCTAGGAAATGTCAGAAACAACTTCAGCCTCTGACTCACATCATAGGCAGCAAAGGCTAAAAAAAAATAAAATTAAGGAGTACTAGTTTGATATGGCAGAATGTTTTAAGGATTAATTAAAGTTACAGGGTATAATGTATATAAAGACTAAGGATGGGCAGTGATATACAGGCCAGCGCACTGCTGGCTTGCAATTAAAAAGAAAGTAAGAAAGCATGAAGTTACCAGCTGACACATCCTCCATAGGAGGGAAACATTGTGTGATATTCCATGGTCTGAGATGACGTGTGTGCTGTGAAGCAAATATACAACGGCTTCAAATATAACCTTAATTTTTACATTTTCTTCTTTTGCATGTTTAACTTACAATTCAAGAATTTAGGGATCAATTATATCTTTAATTGGAAATGGGTTTTTGAAGAAAAATTCCCTGAAGATTCTTTCTCTTGGACTTCCCATTGAATTCACTCCTGAATAGAAGAGGGTTACCTCCTTACAGAAGGAACTCAGGTTGTACACCATGAATCTTTCATATACTTCAAGATTTAAGAGACCTGATTGAATTTAAGAGCTTTTTAATCCAGAATCCCATGACTGCAGACCCACTTTCTGATGACACAAGCTGATGACAATTGTCTTTCTTTCTACAGAATTTTTTTCTGCAAGAAACTGTAAGAAAAGTGTGTTTCTCTGATGACAGTGCTTGGATATGTCTTTTATCCTCTCTGAGTTATTTTGATTGCTGGCAGTCCTGTTATGCATTCTGCCTTCCAACAATCTGCACAGACCTTTATGCAGAAGTCAAAGGAGCACAATCCCATACCTCCTTTCTACTGAGAAGCCTTATTTGTAACCTGAAATATATGCTTTTTCTTAAACAAATCAAGAAGCTATTGAAGTTGATCTTAACTTTTAACCCATGAAGACAAAAATTAATGTCTTTGAATACTCAAGGTGAAATAATGGTTGAACAATGTATTCTCACTTTGATAAAATGTTGATATTACTTATGGTGCTTCTTGATGCCAAAAGTTTCTCTTACTGTGATGAAGGAAACAAAAGAACAAAGATTGTTTCAGTAACTCTGTCAGAACTGTGCAAATTGTTCAGTTATGGTTTTTCATTCTTAAGGTGAAACCCAGGAAACTCAGCTAGACTTCACAAACACAAAAGAAAGTCACTATTTTTCTTTTTAATGGACATCATTAAAAACATATCAAACCTTTCAATATTGTGTGCCTTAAAGTTTTGCCACTGCTAATTATGAGTGAAGTACATCATATTAAAGTGACATGCTTTATCTCTAAATTGGAGACACATGGATTTGACAGATGAAACACTCGGTGGATAAAGAATTGGCTCAATGATCGCACTCAAAGAGTTGTGGTCAACAGTTCAATGTCCAAGTGGAGAGTAGTAACAAGTGGTGTTCCTCAGGGGTCAGTATTGAGACCAGTGCTATTTAACATCTTTATTGGTGACATAGACAGTGGGATTGAGTGCACCCTCAGCAAGTTTGCCAATGACACCACGATGTGTGGTGAGGTTGATACACTGGAGGGAAGGGAGGTGCCATCCACAGGAACCTGGAGAGGCTTGAGACATGAGCCCATGCAAACCTCATGAAGTTCAACAGGGCCAAGCACAAGGTCCTGCACGTGGGTCGGGGCAATCCCAAGCACAAATACAGACTCAGCAGGGATTAGATTGAGAGCAGCCCTGCAGAGAAGGGCTTGGGTGTATTGGTGGATGGAAAAATGTATATGACCTAGTAATGTGTGCTCCCAGCCCAACAACCCACCGTATCCTGGGCTGCTTCAAGAGAAGTCTGGCCAGCAGGTCAAGGCAGGTGATTCTCGCCCTCTACTCCACTCTCGTGAGACCTCACCTGGAGTACTGTGTCCAACTCTGGGGCCCCCAATATAAGAAGGGCATGGACCTGCTTGAGCAGGCCCAGAGGAGGCCACAAAGGGGGCTGGAGCACCTCTCCTCTGATGGCAGGATGAATCAGCTGGGATTGTTCCTCCTGGAGAAGGAAGGCTCCAGGGACATCTTTTAGCAGCCTTCCTAAAGGAGGCCTACAGGAAAGATGAGAAGGGAACTCATTAACAGGGAGTGTAGTGGTAGGATCTGGGGTAATAGTTTTAAGCCTAAAGAGGGTGGAGTTAGATTAGATGTAAGGAAGACATTCTTTCCTGTGAGGGTGGTGAGGCACTGAACAGGTTGCCCAGAGAAGTTGTGCCTCCCCCCTCCTTGGCAGTGTTCCAGCCCAGGTTGGACGGGGCTTTGAGCAACCTGGTCTAGTGGAAAGTGTCCCTGCCCACGGCAGGGGGGTTGGAACCAGATGATCTTTAGGGTCCCTTCCAACCCAAACCATTCTATGATTCTATGAAAACGTGTCCCAAAAGAGTACTTTAATAGCAGATTTCCTCCCTGCAAATATCAGCAGTTTTTTACTCCTTTCTTTTTTTCCCCCTTTCCCTCTCTCTCCCTTCTTTTCTTTCTACAAGGAAAAAAACAAACAAACAAACAAACAAACATAACCTGTTGGGACTTTCCTTGTGATGGAGTGATAATGCAGCTCTAGATTCCATAGATTCCAAATATTTTAATTTACTGGAATTAGGAGTCATATTTTCAGCTCATGGAAGTAAGCCCAGTTTCTAAATTTTACACAACAGCCATAGGGTGACAGTCTGTGACTTGAAATTTCCATGGCACATATACTTTTAAAGTATAAAAGTATAAAGACATTCCTTTTATTCTATTTTGCTCTTCCATAGCTACAGAAAACAATAGCTACGAACTTTTAATTAATTTCTATAATACAGATCCTGATAACATCCACTCATGGGCCATTTTTAATTTTGAAATAAAAGAAACTAAATAAAATAATTTCCTAATAGCTATAATAGATTCCAGTTTGCTAGAATACACAATCTAATGAACTACTGACAGCACTGAAAATTTTACTAATTGTGAGCAGGTTTTTCTTCCCACTCTCTAATGCCAGCACACCAGCTTCTGGACAATCCAGGGTCCCCACCATACAGGAGAAGATGATAAAATTGACGCAGGGTATGAAGCATAAAATGGGTGATAAAAAATACATCCTTACCTCCTCTTTGGATCTTGCAACCAGTTCTTATTTATCACCAGATCCTCACTGCACAGCTCCATTTTCTGTTTGAATCTTGCCTGTAAAATACAAGTCAGTCACTAAACTGTGAAAAATAATAAAAACATAAATTATATGCATATTTGATATGGGACAGATTTCAATAGTTTGGGGAGGATCTTAAAGGAAGCTGATGCTGTGTGTAGCTGCACTCCTGAAAAACAGTGACTAGGACATGTGTTGGTAGCTTGGATTTTCTAATGAAGTGTGCTTTTATATCCCTTTAAATCCTCCTAAAAATTAAGTATATTGTTTATAATTTCACCTGCATTACTTCCAATCTCCAGATGGATTTTATTTGCATAAGAGTTCCCAGGAGGGCTTTGCTATAAAGAAGCCTTGCTGAACAAATTACAGAACTAATCATTTCTTTAAACAGACATTTGTAAATAAAATAAAAGATCTATACAATATGTCAAATGTGAAAGGTTAGCCACTGTGCACAATAACAAAATAATTTAATTTTAAATAAATGACTTTGCCTTAATTAATTAGGAGGTGAACTGAGCCTCAACTCCCAACATAGTTAAGGGAGAATACCCATGCTTATGCCAAAAAGCAGATTGTAAAAAAATGTGAGGCTGAAAACCACTTTCCCTTCTCTAACTAGTTCAAGCTTAAAATTTCTATTAGCAGCGGAAGCTCTTGGAGTCAGATCTTGAGGCAGCTTTGTATCACTACATGACAGGAAAGTGACTATAAAGACTACAGAATGGACACTTACACGCTTTATTTGAACTTCAGATATGGTTCCCCATCAGGAAGGAGACCCTTCAAAGGTAGCTAGGTGACAAAATCAACAAAATTAAATATCTAAAAGCATCTAGAGCAAGATTTACATTTGAGATTTTTTTTTTCCAATAGTATCTGTAACATCCAGTGCAAGTATCAGATTTGAACCCTAACATTTAAATTGTTACACATAGGAAAAAAATAATTGACAAAAATCCCCATGAGATATCTATGTTGATTATTTTCCACCCTGAAACTTTTTTGGGAATCATTATCATGACTCCCATGAACTATAGTCACAGTACTGCAGATTCACATGTGACTGGTGATACCTCTAGGGACTTTAAGTAAATCCTATAAACTCTTCAGAGAGGCAGAATTACTCATGTGCATAATTATCTGAGGGACAGATAATTATCTAATAGTAGTTTCTTTTAGTCTGAAGTTTTAAAGCATTGATTTATAATAGTAAAAGTGTATGCCTTTTAGTGGAATACTATTGCAATTGGCCTAATAACGTGGGTTTTATCTTTTATCTCCCAAGGCCTGAGGGACGGAGGGAGGGATGAAGGAGAGGGCAGAAAAACAGTAAACCGGTGACTGCTCTTATCTTTGACATGCTGTGAATAGACAGGATATTAGACTAATACCCACAAAATCACAGATAAATGATTATCTTGTCTTGATTACTACTGCCCTTTAACAGGCTCCTCTTTTTAGCCAGAGACATTAGTTCTAATTTATTTGACACAAATTTCAAGGCCTTCTGCCAAGAGGAGAGCAAAAGCTTCATGAAAATGTTCTTAGCATAAATTTGGGACATCACTTGTAAAATGAGTCGATAAAAAGAAAGAAAGGTCTTTCTACTGAAACCAGAAGATCTCCCAACTTAAAGCAGTTCTGGTTTCTATATTTTACCATGTATTTATAATAAAGACTTAACACACCTTTGATGTGAACTTCCTAGCAAAAGCTGAGGCTTAGAGATTGTCTATATTATAAGCACTTAATCATAAAGTACAGGAGAGCACACTTCATACCTTCATATGATTTATTTCCTTACAGAATAACCTTTAGGAATAAGAAGCCTTTCATTTTTTCTGTTGTGTTTCTGTGCTAATTAATTTTCAAGAAGAGTCAACACTTTATTTCAACTGCCAGGGAAATTATTTGCCTTGCCGTAGGAAAATGCACCACTGTGTTATGAACCTCACTCGCTATGGGCGATGTTCCTAACAGTTCAGGATGTCGGTGAATAATGTCAGAGTTACTTTGTTATGTGTATTTTAAGAAGCATTTTTAAAATGTTTTGGATCCATTTCTGATGAATGATATGCACTATCACTTTCCCAGCTGCACAGATTTAACTTGGAGCAGTTAACGTGTCTTCATGGGGTTTTTTGTTTGGTTTTACCTTTTTGGTACTTCAGATGTTGAGTACATAAGAACCAAATGCATTAAAAAATGCCCTTCTTATTACCGAGGGTCCCTGGGTGAAAAAGAAGCTGCATGCAGGGGGATTCTTTAGTCCAGCGGTGGATTTGCAGTTACTGCAGTTATCATGTTCATCTTCGTTTTGACTGGTTTCTGTTTTATGTAATTCTGAAGCAGCTTTGTGTGTAATGAGGCTGTTGTTCAAAAACAGGAAGCCACATTTTCTCTCCTTCTGCTGTAGTTTGTCTGGGTCCTGGTATCTGTAGTCCTTCTCATATTCAACCCACACTAAAATTAATCTTAGAATTATGGAATAATTTGTGTTGGGAGAAACCTTAGCTAGTCCAGCCTCCTGCTCCAAGCAGGGCTAACTTGAAGGCTAGATCATGTTGATTGTGGTCTTGTCCAGCTGAATTTAACCATTTCCAGTCTCTAGATTTAGAAAATCAAAAGTGGGAATTCTTCCAAAGACACAGACTAAAGAGACATAGTAGCTACTTCAAGCCAACTAATTCATTACAGTATGACTTCTTCGTACATATAGTTCTGAGTAGGACCAAATCTATAACAACAAGCACTTTAATTAATATTACCTGAGCATTTCACAAATATTTGAAATTTAATAAGGGTCTAGAAGGAAAATAGTGAACATTATTAATTGAATAAGAAGTTTTGAGTAGACTCCTACTTTTTTTTTTTCAGGTCTTTGTTCAGAAGAAGCACTTGAGTATTCCCATTAAAGCAGTCTTTTCTCCAGAAATGATAAAATATTTTTCTACTCTAGCCTTGATTCTAAAAAGACTCAGCTGTTTAATTACATTCAGGGATTGGGAGTAATTCCACTGAAATAATCCAGCTACTAAAAGTCCCTGTGAAATTAAGTCAATGAAATAGTTTTGAAACATTTAAATATAATTTCTACTTTTATTCATGGAAGGTAAGTATGATCCAATTAGAAAATAACAGAAAAGAAAAATAAAGAGAGATGTTAATTCTTATTTTCTAAATCATGCAATTTTCTTTACACAGACTGATAATTTCATCAGGCTTCTGACACAAAGACTTTATTTAGGTACCCATAAACTTAGTATCATTTTTGAATGAACCAAAATACTCACTTGTTTGTCTATTGAAATTTCCGTCCACCTAATTGGAAGCCCTCTGTGCTTAAGGAGTAAAAACTAACTGAACAGTTATTTTCAGAAAAAAAAAATCTGTTTAATATTTAACTCAAGTATTTATGAGTAAGAAAGGCAATTTACTACAAATGCTAACAATATGTTAACATTGAGACTTGTCATAGTTAACGATGAGTTTTCGAAGACAATTGTTTAAAAACCTTGTGCAATAGGAAGCAAGAGGCTTTGGAATAATATTATTTATTTGGATTAAATACCACGTAAGTGAAATTTGCCTGAAGTAAAATTACACTGAATAGAAAACAGAAGCTGAACTGATTGACTTTAATAAATCTAAAGGTTGAACAATCAAACCTTAACTGAAGAATACAGAGGAAACATTCATCCGGTTCTTTGTTAGAAATTCTTCTTAGAAATTTGCCAGAATAGTCATAATAAGAGGTATAATTAAGCAATCAGCCTTTCAAGAGATACATCTGTAATAACTGCCAACAATGAAGTGTCTTATTGTGGATTATGCTTCATGTAATTTAAGAAAAACAACTGTAATTGTAAGTAAAGCTTATGGCATCATACCTCATGTTTACACAGGTGTGATATTATAACTTATCAGGCTGAAAGCTTTCTTTAACGCAAGAACAGTATAAAAATGCCTTACAACATTGCTAGAATTAATTGGATGGTTAACAAACAAGTGTATTCACCTGTTCAGAAAGAGCTTTGCATGCTCTGCGTGCAATGTCTGTGCTCCATCACTTAAATCAAAGTGCTTTGAGTATGGAGGTAAAGTTGAGCCTTTTTGGACTCTTCTGGCTGGTCAGTTTTTGTATTATTGACAAATCTGTTGCTGCTGTTTCCCAGATATGTGCCTGGCCCATGCAGCCTATGGTGGGAGCAGCCAGCCCACACTGTCTCCTTTTGTGTCAGTGTTTCTGGACAGGGAGGAGTGTTCCTGTTGAAGGAGCTGATGCTGATCACATGCAGGGACCCAGCGAGCAGCTGAGAGCAGCAGCAGCCACTGGCATTGCCAGATACACAGAGAGGCCACCGCCAATATCCATTGTCTGGGAACAGCCTGGATGGGCCAGGCAGAAGAAGGTGGCAGCAGTTCAGGAGAGGTTTCCAAACACTTATAACTCTCCTCTGTGTTTGTCAGTGTGGGCTGGAACTGGTAATAAGCTGTTTTAGGGAGTGCTTGGCTATCATGCAACCACTCAATCGTATCCCATTTCCCACCCGCAGACAGCACCCGTTTAGACCATATTATTCCCCCCTTCCACACTTAGTTTTGCTGGTTCATGGTACATCTGACATAAAAAACACCTCACTGGCATCCTTCCATCTTGCTTTCGATTGTGTATACCACCTCCTCTCCATCTGTCATCTCAGAAAATCCCTGGACAGCAACAACTTTGGCGGGAAAGCATGTCTATTTTTTGCTGCCTCTGGGCCATGCTACAGAGCACTTTTGAGCTTCCATTCTCATCTACAGTGGAAGAGCCTGGAGACATAAAAGGACATCTAGAAATATGATCTTTACATATATATATTAGCAGCAAGGGAGCAGCAGACTATACTTTTGTAATCAATATTTAAGAAAATCTCATTCAATGGTCAGTGCTGAAGCAGCATGGCTTGTTTTTTAGTCTATTGACACAACATCCTTTTTAAAGGTAAAACGCAGATACAGTGGCAATTGCAATAACTGTTCTTGCATTGGGAATTTTTAATTTTTTGCAGGACTGTTGTTAATCAGTCATCTGTCCCATAAAGGTGAAATATCCTAAGACAAGATATGCTCCTCTTCTCATTTCCAGAAAAGAAGTACTATAAAATACTAAATTAAGCAAGCTAACGTTATACATTCTTGACTTCCAATGACTAAAATGTTGTCTGTACCTATCTATGGCACTAAATCCAAAAGTGGAAATCCATGAAGTAAACGCAAAGATTTTTCTATTATCTTTATTTTATGTGCAAACTCTAGGCCAGATTATCAGCTACTGTGCTTTTTAGCTCCTCCTCAACACAGATTTACAGTTGATACCACTTTAGGACTGTGTCCTTATTTAAAAATATGTTTTCAGGTGGGGGGTTGTCACTTTTAATTTTTTATAAATGCAGGAAAGAATGGAGCAGATTTATGGGAGAAAGAATTGAAGACCATTCTCATATTTTGTTACTTGTGTCTGAAGCTCTTTTCTTCCATTTCTACTTTTTTTTTTTTTTTTAATTTTGTAAATTTCATATCTTCATATCTTTCATATCTTCATATCTTTGTCATTAGACAAAGATTTAGCAAGGTAAGTAACTCCTGTATACTAATACACACACACACACACAAGTATTTGCAGCCTTCCAGGCTATTACCTCTTTGCTCTCTGACCACCACTACACCCATTTTACATTAATTCCAAGAAGATGTGCAAGCATAACAGGAAACAATGATACATCTGATGGAAGTAGGGTTGTATATTTAAGGGAATCCTTTTGTTTGTGGTACTGCACAACTGAACTGGTCAGGGAAAATTGCGAATGACTGGATAGATTATTTAGCACTTTTCATTTTCAATTAGTTCTCTTGATATTTTATCTGGGAGTCCATATCACAGATTAAGAACCAAATGATCTACAAACACAAAACAAAGCTGCTATTTTGGCCACAAAAGGTTTACAAGACAAATTTAGGTACATTCCTCTTACGAATCCTGAATTGACAGTTAAAACCTCAGTATTAAAGACAAGTTCTATTTTGATCTTCCTATAACTGTCTTTGTAAATATCATGTGGTACATGGTTAGAGCAAACCAAAAAAAAAGTACATTAAATACATGGCGTTGCATCTCTTTTCATATGTTGATTCTTCACTTGTATCTAGTTGGGCAACCAAACCTGATAATAATCCCTCACCCCCTCCTGAAAACTCCTAGAGCACCAGCCTGTTGTCATGGATGGTCTGAATCTGTCATGTTGTAAGAGTGGCATCAACTCCTAACATTAGAGTGAGACAAGAAAGAGATCTAAGATTTCATTAGTTCAACCTGTTTTTTCCATGTTCTCAACATAGCTTAAAGGAATTCAAGTAAACTTAGTGGGCCCCTGAATCTAACATACAGTCTGTGTTCCTAAACTTAGAGAGTCTCTCTTGGTGGGAAAAGGAGGTGAGAAACTGGAAACTACCTACAAAAATGTTAATAAAATTGTGGAAAGAAATAATTTGTTGTGCATATGTTGTTGTATGTTCTTTTAAAATATTTTAATAACAACTAATTGGCCAGTTAAATTAATATGGGTATACGGAGCCAAAAAATTCCAGGCATGTGAAAATAAGCGGTTTAACTACATCATGCTGAAGTGAAGAAAGAGCAACTTGCTGCACACCACGAACTATGCAAATGCCAGCAGTAACAGAGAGTGTGTATAAATGGAACATGAATAAAGGATCATAAACAGTAATTTTAAAAAATGTATAGTCTACAGTGTTCTGTTTCAAGATTAGGTTAATTGAATGTGAAATGTTAGTTTCAGGGAAAAAAAAAATGATAGATTAAGATTCACAAATCCTGAAGATAAGTGAGTTAAGGAATACTACTGTAACTGTAAAATAAATTTGACCCAAGAGCATACAGATAATCATAAGCTCCTTTATCTTCTGGACCTTTGGGTTTAGGCCTTTATTTTTTATTTTACTGTTTGAAAAATAGATTTTAAAGATTTACATACTTGCCACAGAATAATATCTTAAACATGTCTGGATAAAATTATGACTTAGAGGAATTCAGCCATGATAGGCCTTGTATTGAAAAACCTGCCATAACAAATTTTAATTCATAATTGTTATTGAATAGCAAAGACAGATTTAATTATCTCCATTATTGACCTGTTCTAAGCAAGTACTTTATGTTATAAATCCACACATTATTGCCAAAGAGCAGGCTGAATGCATAAATTCTCTGCCAGTTCTCTCAGCAGGTTCTTTATGCCACAGGAAAACTTCTAAAGGAATAAAATATGTCCAGCTTCCTCTGGCTCACCTAGCTATAGCTCAGACACAGATTTGTCAAGGTTGCAGGCCCACAACAAACTAAAATTATTTGGGGATTCATGAGAGTTAAATAAGTCAAAAACTGAAATATTGTATAAGCCCGATTAAAAATTCAATGGTGAAAGAGTGGTTTTGATTGGTTGTGGCACTGGACATCAATTACACAGAAATCCTTCAGCAGCTCTGCCATTCAAACCCATCTGTTCCACAGTCATCTAAAGGAGTGATGACACTTTCTGAAAACAGGTAAAATGTGGGATTCTTTTTCTTCACTGAAGAAAAGGGGGATATAATAGCAACAATGACCTTGGTACAGGACATTTCCCGGGGAATTGATGACCGCCGTGGACCATCAACTCTCCCAGCTAGTCATTAATCCCCAGGAAATGCCCTGTGTCTGCCTTGTTATTGCTTAATTCAATTATTTGTGGTTGTGGCATTTATTCTGTGAATATTTTATTGCTCAATCTGCTCTCTGTCTTACCTCTGCTCCTCTTAAAGTCCATCTCACTGGCGCAGACTGGCTCAGCTCAAGAGCACCTCACATTTACCAGAGCAGACTACGGTTTACACATTTCTGTGTGCCTGCTATTTCATTAAGATATGATAGCTAGAATGGAGTAATAAAAAGTGTACTTTTCTATCTATCTTAGGAATTTCATAAATTGTAATTACCAAGCAATGTAGGTGGAATCAGGTTTTACTGGGCCTATACTTTGTATATTTATAAGCACCATAACAAAAACAATTGATCCTGCTACTTGAAATGTCATCATTATACTGAGAGATTTTTAGGTATGCCAGAATGTTAGGATGGTACAATAAAGGTAGGAAATAGGATGGTGTGATTACTTTTTGTTTGTTTTTTTCTCCTGCCTTTTATCACTCTTGTTCTTATTTCTTGTTCTGAAGATGCAGCATGACAAGAGTTGCACCATCAGCTTCGTTTCCTCCTCAATACCACACCTCGTTTTGGAGGGAATTCCTCTCCTTATTTCTAGCAGTGGGAATGTTCTGTGGGGAACTAGAAAGAAAGATAAGGGAGATGGATTTAAAAAACCTATAGAAAAAACAAGGCTAGTTTTAACCCCTGCAATCCATTTCACCAAACAGCCACACCAGCTCAATGGAGGGACTTGCCTGGAGCCAGGAAGGAGGGGTGAGGAGTAAGGATGGCTTAGCCAGCCTGCCATGGAAAGCAACGCTCCTCCAATTACAGTCTGAGGGTTGTATTCTCTTCTACTCTAAAGGCCTTCACAGTGCTTTGACTGTTTGAAGGAGCCATTAAACAAGTCTAAATATAATCTATGTTTATATTAGTACTAATGTGGAAGAAAGAAGACATTTCTGAAGCAGTTGAAAAACATAGGTATACAAATGGAAATTACTAGACAACGTCTGATCATTCAATCACAACATACGCACAGAGGTCCATGGGATCAGATGGAATGTATACGAGAGTGTTGAAGGAGTCAGCCAATGTCATTGTGAGAAGACTGTGCCATCTTTTAAAGCTCATGGCAATCAAACAAAGTTAATAAGAACTGCAATAAAGTTAATGGGAACTGGAAGAAAGCTGACAAGAAACCCATGAATTTTGAGAAGAGTGAATGCAAAGCCTTGAGTTGGCACAGAGTAACTGCCCACACCAATACAGGCTGGGGACCAACTGGCTTGCAAACAGCTCTGCAGAAAAGGATCTGCAGGTCATAGCGGACAGCAAGTTGAACATGAGTCAGAAGTGCAGCAGCAAGGAAGAAGCAAAGATCAGCTACGTCCCGGGCTGTATTACAAAGACTGCAGCCAGCAGATCTAGAGAATTTATCTTTCCCCACTATTTGATGTTGTGGAGACTGCATCTGAAGTGCTTTTTCCAGTTCTGGTCTCCCCGATACAATAAAAATTTGGATTTGAGCCAGTCTAGTGGACAAAGATGTTTAGAGCTGGAGCATGTGACATAATGAGGAAAGGCTGAGAGAACTGGATTTATTGTTTGGAAAAGAGAAAGCTGAAGGGAGACTCTATTGCAGTTTGTAACTGCACTGATCAGAGTATGCACATAAAAGAACCAGAAGTTTCTCAGAGGTGCACTATGACAGTCTAGAGGCCAGATACAAGCTGAAACATGGGAAATTCTGATTAGATATACAGAAAAATATGTTATTGTGTGGGTGGTCAAATACTGGACCACTCTGCCCAGAGAGCCTGTGGAGTCTCCATCCCTGTAGGTGTTCAACAGGGTAAGACTCTGAGCAACCTTTATTAAATATGACTTGCTCTGAGCAGGGGGTTGGACTATATGACCTCAAGTGGTTCCTCTTCAATTATTCTATGAGTCTATGATTCCAAAGCCATATTTCAAGTAAAAGGAGGACAACATTTCAAACACAGATGCCTAAATGTTATGGATATAACTATCTAATATCACTGAGTTTAGTGTATCTCTTTCTCTTTGTTCACTAAAAGAAAGACCATCCCCAGGGAGAAAATCTCGAGTTATAACTTTTCTATTAAGTTCTGCATTATCAACAGTTAAAGACAGCTACCCCTGTATAACTAGTAATTAAATATATTTCCTATAGTGGATTGACATATTGGTGTGCCACATACTAGAAGATGGAAAAAGTAGTAATGTTTTGTATTTGCATTTCTTCTATACTATTAGCATTCAGAATCATAAGATTCAAAATGACATTTTTGGAAATATGACAGGAGCTGATTTTGCTTTCTCCTTGATATCGTCACACACAAGAAGCTGCAGGAGTTATTTGCTAAGAGGTAGCATTGCTTTGCATCAAAACTGAATAGTGCTAGACCATCTAATTTCCTTGAGATCCTTTGAAATAGTGCTCTTGTTATAGGCAACCCAAGTGATGGTCTCTACCCCTTTCATGCAACCTTTTATGTTCAGAGTCAGTGAAGTAGCTGCAAGTCCCATTAGAAATTCTGTAAACCCTATGCAGGTTTATAGATACAGCCCTTACCTTCCTCATAACTTGATGAGTGATAGGTCCAAGGATGATTGACTGGCCCATTCCATCTGATGCAACTGGACAGGCACTACAGGGATGTGTGATTGAGCTCATTCCCCAAAAATCTCAGTTCTGCCCATTCAATGTTTATAGTGTCCATTCTGCTCATTTCATTTTAGTTTTTCATTAATGTCACTAAAGAGGCCACGAATCTGAAGTATGGAATTGAAATTCAGAAGATTCATACTCTGGGCCCAACTCTGTAACTGGTTTGTGTGTCATAACTCAATTCCCTAACTAGAAAAAATAGAAAGATATATTTAAAAAGCATTGCTCATCCCCTATTAAGCTGTACATGCTCTACTGGCTTTTTTTTTCCCAGTTTTTGAATTTTTTTTATTGTTTACAGACAACAGGCAGGAAGGATACACATGTGAAGATGCTATTGTTGGAAACAGTTTGTGACTTTGCTTCTCAAAGTGTTCAAAAACAAAGGTAAAAGTTATGTGTAAGTCAAGATGAAGTTTTAGACAGACAGACATAATTGCCTATACACACAAAAACGAAATAGTTCCTAAATTCTTAAATGCTGCACCCCTTTGATAGCATAACCATAGTTAATGTTGTGTCAGGGTTTCCACTATAAACCCTCTCTTTTATAACTAGGCAATAAAATTTTACCCCAGGCATGAAGTACCAGGTCTCAGCACAGGGGCTGACATTTTTATATATACACGTTTTCACACACATAAAGAAAAAAAAAAATCAGTTTAGCTACTTTAATACATGCAAGTATAACTAATATAAAAAAGTTTAAGATACTTTTCAGTTGAACATATGTAATGCACATACACACGCACGCACATACACACATGTATAACTCCAAACATTGTCTCCTTGTTACTGAAAGCATACTGGAAAAAGATAATACAGACTCCTCAACTAGAAAACACACATTCATTACTTATATCTAAAGAAATAATGTATATGACCAGATATTTGATTGAAAGTTACTTTGTTCAAGGAAATACGAGCCCTCCCACGTGGCTCTACCTCCCACGCCACCAGCAGTCCCCTCACCCCCAACATGATACACTTCATTAAACACAGAAGTGCTTTGTTGCATTAGGGGGTTTAAAGAAGTGGAAAGGTAGGCTCCTTGCACTTCCTATGAGAAATGAACATTGACTTCCTCTGAAGAAAATGTAAATGGATTTGCTTAATTGGACTTGGGGCACTGGAGCAATTAATAATAGATTGTGTCATAGTAAGGGCTTTGTTTATATTTAAAGCAATAAATTACAAGTATTAAGTTTATATTTATTCCAAGTTAAACTCATTTGTAATTGACATGTTACTTAGCCCAAGGCTTTTAAGATCTTTTAGTATAATTAAATTAATAGAGAGTTATAGATCACTGCATGATAAACAAACAGCATGGACTTTAATATGACAGATATACAGAGAACAGGCCATGTAAGTAGATCATTATTATCGGTTTTACCTTCAGCAAAAATACAACTGAAATTGCAGCAAAAGATTCAGTGCAAACAATAGTAAGCGCAAGGATGGTTTGTAATAAATTTTCTTTTCCTTTCCTAATCTGATGATTAAAAAACATATTTAGCAGTGTGAGGCAATATTAGTCAGTATAGTAAGCTTTCCTATCCCACCATTCCACCATCATTTTGTTTCTTCCAATCTCACACCAAATACTTTGGATTACATTTTTGAAGAGGTCACACCATGCAAGCATTCACTAAAACTTTGGACACTTTTGATTTCCAAGGGATTCTTCTAGTACTTTGGCCCTCCGCATAAGGTTAAGTACACCATTCCCAACAGACCCTTGTTGAAACAAGTCTCTAATAGCTGTCATGAA
Organism: Athene cunicularia; assembly: GCF_003259725.1. Classification (NCBI taxonomy): domain Eukaryota; kingdom Metazoa; phylum Chordata; class Aves; order Strigiformes; family Strigidae; genus Athene; species Athene cunicularia. Next base: position 86,695,602 of record NW_020799095.1, read on the forward strand.
CACCATTGATGGAGATCCCACACATTCCTTGGCAACTTATTTCGACATCTAATAATTCTGGGTTTTGATATCTGACCAAATATACTTGGTGAATAGAGTCTGTTTCTTCCTGTTTACTGAGGCCATGGAGAAAAAAACAATTCTGTTTCTCTTCCAGCAGCCTTTTAAGGCCAGTATGAGTCAAACACTCTCCCTATTCTTTTTTCTGTGCATTACACACATTAAACAGCAGATTTCTCAGCCTGTCTGCTCAGGAGCTGCTGTTCAGATCTCTGACCATTCTCTTTTCTCTCCTGCAGTCTCCCACACCTCTGTTGAAATGCCCCATGCAGTACTCTTCCCCAACTCAGAAATGCTGAGCAGAGCAGAAAGATACACTGTATGTTTATGCGCTTTGCTCCTTTTAATCTTCCCAGGATAGCGCTTATCTTTTTCTCAACAGCATGATATTATTGACTTGTGTTCCACTTGTGATCTACTAATACCTTTAAATCCCTGTCTACTGGCCCTGTTGCTCAGCCAGTTTTCCTAGATCCTGAATTTGTGTGGCTGATTAGGCCTGTCTGTCTGCAGAGTTTCACTTGTCCCTCTTGAACTGCATTTCGGTTTTCTTCAGACCATGCTTTCAATCTGTCAAGATCCGTTTGAACTGAAATCCCATCCATCAGTATAACGCAAGGCCTTCCATCTCAGCGCCACCTACAGATTTAATTACCACTCCCTTCCCATCGTTCAGGTCATTAACGAAAACATGGACTAGTGCCAGATCCGTGGCAGTCATATGCAGATTTAGACTCGGTTTATCTTTTCACTTTAGGAGTAGTCCAATAAATAAATACCCATTGATAAATATTTATCAGTGGTTTTGCTATTGGTTTTACGTTATCCTAAAGTACACTTAATAAGACAATGTTTTCTTATAAGAATATCATGAGGTAGACTGAGTCAAGATTTTAGTAAGTCTAAAGTTAAGATATACATTACATTTTTTTTTCTTCTTGTCTGTCCATAATGCGTCTTTATCATAGAATAAAATTACATGGTATTGACATGATTTGTACGTAAGTAACCCATGTCGACTTCTACTAATCTCCTTGCTTTTTTGCAGCTGAACAGTTTCATTAGTTTTTCCAGGAGGTTTTTTAAAGTTGAACCATCTAGGGTTTTTTTTTTCCACTATTTTAAAGCGTATGTACCATGTCTCTTTTTTTTTCCTATTTGTCATAACCACATCTGGCCTTCTAAGTTCTCAAAAGTAAGTGCAACAACCCTAAAAGGGGTATTTTGAGTTCTTTAAATATCCTGGGATGAGACATTTCAGAAACATTATATTTAACTGTGATACTCTGCCCTATTGCTTCTGTATGCCCTGGCTTTCTGCATTAGTCAGATGCCTCCTTTCATTCCCTTAGCTGACCTCTCTCCTCTCTGCTGCCATGGACATTACAGTATTCTCTCAACTTCCCCTTCAAACCCATTAGAAGACCAGAGACTAATGGTCTTCAAAACCTTTCCTGTAAGTGGAGCTTATGCTGACAGTTTATAGTGTTAGAATAAATATGTCCTTTTGGGATACTTTACCTTTGAAACTATTTGTCACCACCTTCTGTAGATCAAATGGAGACAAAGGAGTAATTTGCTAATTTATAAGGTCAGTGTTTGCATTAAACTTTCCCTCTGCTCCACGGTAAAGCAAAGAAAGAATGAATTTTCCTGGTGATGGCTTCCTTCTCTTTTCTCCTCTTGTTCCTCATAGGACTTTCTCCTTTCCATCTTGTCTTACTTTTTCTAAATGAAAGCCACCTTCTTCCACATTGAGCTAAAATCCATTTCTTGTTTACCAGTTCTAACATACAAACATGTGTATGTGTAATGATATAAATATGGAGATATATATGTGTATATTTATAAATTAGTTTTACATATATACACACACATATTTACTTGCATATATATTTATATAAATTCTTCTGTTGTCTTGTATTTTCATTTCTAATGTCTCCTTTGTACCGCTTGCCCCATATTAATAACTGGATCTTTATTGAATATCTCTACTGTGGATGTCAGTTTGACTGTGCTGCAGTTTACACTATTCACGGTGTGATGCGAGTACATCTTCAGTTTCTGAACTAATACCAGATTTGAGAAAGTCCTCCTCTTTTCTGGTACTTGTTGTCCCAGAGAATGATTGTTCAAGAAACAGAAAATTACCTTTCTGAGTTGTTGCTCCTTCTGATCAGCTAATTGATTCCAAATAACAGAAATCATATAATATTAGTTTTTCATTAGCCTCATTTGTCTGGATCTGTGCACTATGCCTTTTGTATGTTTGAGGGCTTTTTTACTCAATAGGTGGCTAATGGTACATTTGTACTGATGCAAATCTTTTGTGTGGTCTTCTCTGGTCATAATTTTTAACTCAGATCCACTGAAATGTTATCACTATTATTTATTTTATATATATATAATGTTATATATTATATTGTAGAGATCTGTGACTTAAAATGTTATTCCTATTTGATTTAGAACTAGGTATTATAGTACCTTATTGATTTTTGTCATTGACATTTGTCATTGACTATGGTATATTAAGGTCTTCCATTCTCAGGTGTTATGGCACCCTGAGTTTGAAATTTTCAGTATTAGAAAACTGACCTTTTATTTGAGGATGTTTGATCAAGAATTTATAGTGAAAGGCTATGAATGTGGAGACTACTTTCAATACATACTCACTTTTTGTTCAAACTTTATTGGGGAGCAGAAAAAGAAGTAGAATATCAAGAGTGAAAATCTTAATTTGCTGTGAAAAGATTCTAAGCAAGCAGTAAAATCCCTACACTATACCACTAGAAATTAATAGAACAGACTTTTTTTTTTTTAATTTAAAATGTTGTTGCAATCATAAAATTCTCTTTTGAGATTGACAGTACTGAAACTGAATGTGTGAATATTCATTTTCTTTGGTTATGAAGCTTTAGTAGAAAAGGTGAGAAAAAAAGACTTGGAAGTAAAAAATAGTTATCCTTGTAGATTTATCAGCTCCACTCATCATGTTGAACATCCATGTGCACTTTTAATTTTCTTATGCATGGTAGCTTTCCTGCACATCAGGGCCTCTAAATATTGCCAGCCCGGAGAATAAGCACCCCCTTCTGGGATACACTTATGACATTACAGCATAGATTGTTGTCACATGAAATAATTTCATATAATGAAATTCACAATGAAATTACAGATAAAATTAATTACTTCATATGTGCCATAGACACCGGTATAAATTAAATAACATCTGAATAAAAAGAAATCTAGCTTTTTAAAACAGAAAATCCAATAATAGCAAGTTGCCCTTGTCATGTGCTCAGAAACAAAGGATGTTTTTTTCCCTTGCTCAGTTCCAAAGTTTTTTAATTGCTTTACCTGCCATACTTAAGTCACTCACCTTTACTGAAAGGCAATCCTACAGGCAATGCTTTGCTTTCAGATCAAGAGAGTTGATAAGCCATATGAATGTTAGTCCAGAATTTTTTTTCACATCAACACCTCTTTAAAAGACAGTTATTAATGCAAGTACTAATTCCCTAGTATTTAATTTTCCAAACATCTATACTATACGTTTGTTGTTTGACTAGCTAACCATTCCCATCGCTTTTAGGCAGATAAATCATTAGCTTCTACTGGTATCTTTCACTGATACAGGCTTAAAACAACCTATGGCTAATTTGGTACCTAAATATGAATTTAGTGCTCAATTTCAGTCTCTCAAGTTTAAAAACTGTAATCTAAATGACTTTGCCAACCTCATCTTGTGATAACTGTTATCTTTCAGGCTTACTAGAATTAGACTAGGAAGGAAAAATCCTGTCTCAGATTGCTATGTGATAAGTACTGACCTATCTTGACTCTAATTGTGACTGGTAACTATGCGTAAATCAGTGTCATAACTGAAACTAGTTATAACTAGTGTCATAACTGAAACAGGGAAAATCCTGATCCCTTGAAAGATAATGAGAGTTTTGCCCTTTTTATTTCTTGTGGATAACAACAGCTTATGCTGAAATGGAGATAGTTGCTTTCTTCAAAAAATGGCCAAGACTGTCTTCATTCTTGTGGTGATCTTGTGTGAAGCCAGATTCTGACATTACCTGCTAACATGCAGAGCACGGACTAAATTTTTCAAAATGTCATTAACAGCATCAGGAATGTCTTATCTTTACTACATGGACTAACCTGAGAAATTCCAGATAACTTGCTTTAGGGACCTGTGACTTAAAGAGCTCATCATCAACCTCAGCTCAGCTTGATTCTTACTAGATTATCTATAAAATTTTGATACAAGCAAAGATGGGAAAAATGTTTGGTTTGTTGGTTTGTTTTTTTTTTTTGTCTGTGATGTTATACATAGCTGTGTCCAAACAGAAAGATTTGCATTCATGAAAAATGCCACATAAAACATTACAGGATTACAGTAGACCACAAAAGTCAAGTAATAAGCTCTGATTCTTACACTGAATATGCTATGTGCAATTTTCTATTAATATTTTCTCACTAATGTTTTTAATGAAAAGATATTTTTAAAAGCAAGCAGAGAACAAACAAGATGATTTTTCAAAGTGTTGCCAGTATGCTTCTGACTCCATCTTGCAGTAATTTAGTTTTCTAAATAATTCCAGTTGATGTACCCTTTGGAGAAAATTCCTGCAGAGAACAATGGGGTTGATTGTTTTGTTGACTGCAATTGTTTTATGTGTGGGTTGTTGCTCAAACCTCAGTGCTGGGCAGAGAAAGGAGTGGTTCAGAGAAGCCCCTCTAATGAATGGGTAACAGATGACTGTAAACCACAGGTATTAGACCTTTTCAGCATGGAGCTTTAGTGACTCAAAATGTTAAAAAAAGAGACAGAAGAAAAACTGTGAACTAAAAGCTCAAGGAATTCATTGTCTCAAATTAGGTAATTTGTGGCCAACCTCAGTTTGGAATTTTAACATTTTTTGAAATGTGGTTGATTTTGCAATGCTCAACTAACTGTACACTTTAATATCAAATGTACCTTGTCATTTTGCAGAAGATAAAACTGACTGTGGGACTTACCAATAGCACAGAGTCTCAGGATATATGATGGTGGTTGCATTTGCATGTTTTTAACCATCATTCCAAGTAGCAAAAATTACTTGATAAAACAACATTTATTAAAATAAGGAGGAATACATTTCAATAAAAGGGTTGCCTAAAATACATTCACAGCACTGCTCAACCTACCCCCATTTTGCTTGATTTTCATGCAGCATCTCCTGAATGCTGTAACAATTCCTCACATATTTCTGGAAATTAATGTAGTTCAGCATGATCACAGAAGAGCTAATTCAAATATAAGTCTAAGACGTAAGGTATCTTCTTTAGCCAAGTCTTCCCCACACAAAATAAAATATAAAACTTTATAGTTGCTGTTACTGATTGACAATTTTAGTGGAAATAGAATTATATAGCAAAACATCCCTGAGATGCTACCCACATTTTGGTACTTTGGTTCACAACTTAAAATTAGCTAGTTTCCACTGTGAAATATTATTTCTTTGGAAAGCACATATATTTCATTCTGCTAGAGTCACAGGCAAATCTTAGATTAAACTGTGTGGGATATTTGTCCCATTCTGTGCCTGGAAGTGGACACCAGCTAACAGCTAGAAGATCCCCACAGTACATTATGCTTTACCTGTCTTTCAGACCTTGGAAACCTCATGAGACCAGCAATCCATAAAAATGCCATATCTTGTTAGTACACCTGTATGCACAAAATTACTTATTTTCTTTTTTATGCATTAAATTCAGGCAATATTGAAATGAAGTGTCACTTCAAAAATCAAGGTCATTTATTTTGAAACAAATCTGAGACTTTACATTCTTTTCTTTCCTCTAAAGCTGCAATTTTCATCAAACAAACAATGGGCCCAAAGAAACCTTTCGTGGTATCTAACATCTAACATCTGTGTCAATCAAAGAAAACCCTCTTAGGTTTTTTTGCATAGAAGCAAGCATACCCTATCCCCCTCCTAGCTTCAGTGATTAATGAAGTGACTAAAACGTTCAAACATCTTAAGGAATTTGGACACCTAATCTCCAGTTATTTTAAGTCAACTGATATGTCCACGAGGGAGCTTTCAGTTCCCTACATGGCCATAACTTACACATGATCCTTTCCATGTTTTTCTTGATTTCTTTTCCCTGTGAAAACAGAAAGACTAATACCTGAAGAAAACAGCAGGATTTATAGCGCTCTGTTTGAAAGGCTGCAGCACTACAAGTGTTTCTTCTCTGCTTTTCTCTTTTACTGGCTAATAATTGATCACTGGCAGTTTCTGTCCCAGTTTCTATTCACCCAGCTGCTATACTCCTGCCCACTTTCCCAGGACTCTGAAGCGCACTGTAAAATGTCTGCAGATAGGCTTCACTGTTCGTCTAAACAAGTATCCTAATTTTCTTTATTACAGATAATACAGTCATTCATTTTTACAGATCTGGGGTTTGTTTCTCATCTTCTGCATTCTCTTGTTGTTCCCAGTACATCAGTGGTGACTTTGCACCGTGACTCAAGGTGTTATGATTGCCCTTGTCTCTAGTGGACCTGTTTCTCCCATTCCAGAAGGACTATATCACTGATCAGCTCCATTGATTAGGAGCCCACATGGACTCCTGAATTCACTTCAGTAACATAGGCAGGTCTTCTCTGGTGCACTTTTAAAATCTATGTATACAAATATACTGAGGTATCTCTTCACCTGTCTTGATGAATACCTGACAAGATGACAAAGCTTTGTATACCATTTTGCCTTTATGACATATAGGACTTATACATCAGCGTTGTTCATACTGCTCTTCAGTGGTTGTTGAACAGATAATAATACTCTAATCAATGTTAGTATTCAAATTTCAAGGCAAATCAAAATAACCATCAATGGATGTTGATGTGTCATTATTTCACTGGAAATTAGAGACGTTCACAGTTTCCAGAATAAGCTTGGCTTGTGCAATCACAAGCAAAGTAATGTCATATAAAATTCACACTATGCTGTCTATAGCCATATTTTCTTTACTGCAGTTGCCACCGTTCTCTTCACTAAGTACCAAATAGAAGTACAGTGCCCATGACACTGGAGGTGGGTCCACACCAGCAGTTTGGGGAACAGAGCAGCATGAGGAGAAATTCTGCAGGTCTCTGATTGACAGGAGGACATAGCAGCTGCCTCTTATTTCAGCCACTGTATCACCGCTGCTCAGCTCGCCACCTCAGGGATAAAGCATTTAGATCTCTATCATTGCTCCTTCTCAGTTGCCATATGCACATATATATAGGCATAGCATCCTAATTCTTGGCTTCCTTTTTCTTCTACTTTCCCTTTCCTTCTCTTCCCCTGTACCTTACATGTCCACACAGATATACAGAATCTTGCCTTACATGAATATTATATCATTACCTTAAAATTATTTTCCTTTCAAATTATTATGCCATTAATTCTTACATCCTCTAATTTATAATAAAATTATGTTTTAACTCCTGAATCTTTAAACAAAAGGGATATCGAGTGCTTTGCAGAGAAGGGCTGTTGGAAACAGAAACTCCCCATCCTAAATCTTAATTACAAATGTTATTTGTACAACGAAGAGTGAGGTTTCAGTAGTCTTCTATTTGTTCAGAAACTCTTTATACAGGTTTTCACAGCAAATTAATTTGTATAACACAGGAGGATTTTGCTACAGTTGTGACTAGACTAATGTAATTTTGGATAATCTTCATAATGTCTAAAACTTCAATATCTCCCTGAACAACAGAAGCAGCAGGAAAAAGAGAAACTTCCCTTCCCTGTGGCTTATGGAGTTATTTTCACTGGTCATATTAAGCACTGCAAATAATTTATTTGGTGAAATTAGCACTTTCTGTTCAAGAGATTGGAAACCAAAATGTTCATATCTATGGCCTTGTGTTAAGGACACTCCAAGAAGGGAAGAACAGGATAAAAAGGTGCAAAGAGAGGTAAAAATGAGAACTGCGCCATTTGGCAGAGCATTTGACAAAGAATATACTGTAAACAGATGTTACAGTCTGGATCAGTTACATATCAAGTAGTTCATAGGGTGAGCATTTATACTAAAAACTTATTTGATGGCTTAAGGCACACATTCTGTTCATTAATTAGATAAAGTAACCTTACCAATTAATTCCACTTTCAGCTGAATTAAATAATTGGCAGCAAAAGGCACTTTACTAACATTTTAAAACCACTAGACTATATTGCGACCAGGTTCTGTAGGAAGGTTTCAGCTGTTTGTTATTTTATTAGTTGCAGATATTTAGTTGGAAGAACTATCAATTTCATGGTCTATCCTGCTTTGAACACAAGGTTGGATTAGCATCCTCCTAAGGTTCCTTCCAACCTGAATTATCCTATGATACTATGAACCTGTAATAAAATATTATTCTATTATTGTAAAGTATACTAATAATATATTTTTATATAAAGTCAAATATATAACAGTTGCTATCCTATGTTCATGTTTTTCTGTCTGCTGTTCATAGATTCTGCAGCATTCATGAAAAATAGTAAGCCTTTAATCAGCAGACTTATTTGCTTGTACGAGGGTCCTTATCCATACTGAGAATATGTTAGGGCCCTGCAACAAGGTTTAAAAATAATGAACTACATCAATCCTGTAGCTTTTAAAAGTAATCTCTGCTAATTGCTTGAGGGTTTAAATAGCTTGTTAGGATATCAAGATTTTTAGAGACTGGAAATAACCCTCTGCACCCAAACACTGCAGTATCATTTATTTTTAAATACCTATAATTGAGGTCCTCGAGAGAAGAGCTCTGCCTATTGGGAACTTCTCAGTCCCTCTGAGATTGGTGGCTAAGCAAGACATTTACTGAAAATTGTCTAAATCATCAAGCCTTCTTTAGAAATTGTTTCAACATGGGTCTCTCATGCCTATCTATTACTGATTATTTGGTTTAAGCAATTTTTGCCTTTGAGAGGGAACACTGATACTGTAATTTCACTCAGAGAGTTCCAAAGCACTGCAGTTCTTTTCAAGCCCACAAAGCTATCTTTTTTTTTTTTTTTTCTTCCCAATCTGAAAAAGCTATTCATCTTTTCCTTTTCTCTTCTGGCCCATCTCTTCTGTGGTAGCTGCAGGGACTGGGCTGAAGTTAGAAGAATTTAGCTAACAGAGTTCAACAAGTTTATGGTGTTAACAACAGGAAACCACTGCACTAATCTGCAGATTGCCTGCTTTCACATACAGGGCTATTCATGAATTTGTGCTTGCTGTTTTCCTGCATTTCAGAACTTCCATTGTTTTATATGGGAGCTTGGAGGCTGGTTTAATTAAAGTGATCTGAATAGAAGTACAGTATGCCAGATGTACATTATAAATATAGAGCAGGTTATGTAATGGTAAACCATCAGGAAATATATGGGACTGGTTTGTGATAACTCATTGTTAACTAAATATAAATCCTAATTTATTTCACTGTTTTAAACTTACTACTTTTTTTTTTTAACTAGCACAAATGAACTTTCTTTGTATTTTTACTTTTTCCTTTTTTTACTACAGCTTTCCCATGGGGAAAGTCTGCTTCAAATTAGTTCATTCTGGTGAACAGGTACTATTCAATGTGAATAAGGACTGTAGCATTTGGGCTAGATCCACAGTGGGACTAAGATGAGGTATGCTGCTGTAGTTGTTTCTGCCCATAACAGAGGTATCTTAAAGCCATGATTCAGCTGCCATCTAATTGGCATAAAGACAGAAAGTCTTCAAAATTTAAATTCTCAAGGTCTTCAAAGAATATAGGCTTGCTCCAAAATATCTATTTTTCATTATGTTGAGCTGCTCAACTGCATTGTCCCATGTTTCACCAGTTAAGTATTGCCTCTCCTAACTTACATGTGGCCTGATCAATAAAGCATTTTCAACATCCCCTTGACAGAAAAGACAAGGGCAGTGAAGTTCTTATTCTTACCTCTTTTGATCCTATTCTTTCTTTGCTGGAGCATCTTAAACACAACACTTTTCATTTCCCTTTACTGAATCTCATTAAACAGGGTACATGGAGGTCCCTGGTTCCTGCATTCAGACTGAATGCAGAAGACTGCCTCTTCATCTCACAGGTTAAAACTTCTTTGTGCCACCCTGGTTCAGGACCTAGAGCACCAGCTTTTGCTGGGTTAAAAGGTAGAATGAAGTTCATATTCTTCAACTACTTGCATACTACTGTATAATCAAACCTCAACCCAGAGGGTCACTTACCACATAAATCATGGGTGCATATACATGTTTCACATATGACTTACTTTTCTCTTTGAAGGCCCATGAACAACTCATTTAACAGTCAACCAATTTCAGATTTTGGACCATGCTAATTTCTAAATTATGGTACTTTTTGCATTTCCTTTTAGACTATTTGTTTCACTTAACTAGAAAAGAGGCTTTAAATGCTGAAATAACTTTTTATCAGCCACATTTTGTATCAAAATTGAAATATTTCTGACAAGAAACATGTTCCTCCATGTTCATTCAGTGCTTTACCTGTCTTTTGCCTAATTAACAGTTTCACCTGGTAGATATTCTCAAAGCTGACTGGCCAAGAGGTGTAGAGCAGACAAATCCCACTGCTTGCTAATTAATTTCTCTCTTCTTGAGATCACTAATGGAAAAATCAATGGTCATCTAACACATGTGTTCTCTATAACCTGGCAGTGGCTTAGCATAATTTGATGAAAGATTACCCAAACACTATTCACAAAGAGATAAAGGTATCAAAAGGTCATTAGAAGCAGAATAGTAAGAAATATTACAAATATTTCTCTAACTGTGGAATTTTCTTTCTGAAGAATTTACACTTCAGAGCAAATACACATCTCAGACTCTTGCAGAAAGCTTCCTAATTTTAACCTGCTTTTCAAGGAATTTCTGTGTAAGGGAGAACTTCTGACTAGCCTGGCAGAGTGGAAATGAGACAGAACTCCTCTAGCTTCATCACCACAACTTACCCTATGATTCCACTTGTTGTAGTGGGTGAAACTGGAATAAGCTAGAGTGATAAATCAGCCTGTCATGTCTGAACTGTCTCTCTAAATCCACAACAGCACTGGATGTGACTCAAAGTATGAGCCAATGGGTATGTTCGGGCAGTGATTTTCAAGATTCAGCTGTCTGTCTACATCATCACCCATACATCTGGTGCTGCTTACAGCAAGAGATTTTGATGAATGATTTTAAATAATTTTCATGAGCTTTGGAAAACCAACCAGGGCTTCTGAAATTAGGCATAAAATCTTGCATTTCTTTATGTGTGGTCTTCTAATACTACACATAGTTAAATAGTTTAGAAACCTCAAAATATGTCACAGAATCATATAGGTTGGAAAAGACCTTAAAGATTATCCATTGACCTAACATTTACAGTTCCCAACTACACCATATTCCTCAGTGCTATGTTGACCCAACTCTTGAACACCTCCAGGGATGGGGACCACCACCTCCCTGGGCAGCTCATTCCAACACCCAACAACCTGTTCTGTAAAGAAATGCTTCCTAATATCTAGTATAAACCTTGGTGCAATTTGAGGCCATTACCTCTTGTCTTATTGCTTCTTACTTTGTTAAAGAGGCTCATCCCCAGCTCTCTGCACCCTCCTCTCAGGGAGCTGTAGAGGGCAATGAGGTCTCCCCTCAGCCTCCTCTTCTCCAGACCTAAACACCCCCAGTTCCCTCAGCCGCTCCCCGTACGACCTGTGCTCCAGACCCTGCACCAGCTCCGTTGCCCTTCTCTGGACACGCTCGAGTCATTCAATGTCCTTTTTGTAGTGAGGGGCCCAAAACTGAACACAGGAATTGAGATGCAGCCTCACCAGTGCCAAGTACAGGGGTAAGATCCCCTCCCTGTCCCTGCTGGCCATGCTTTTCTTTCCTCCGAATCATTTCAATTATATAGAAAGGAATGTCCCCATCCTGCATTTCCACTCTCACAGGCTAGTCAGACATTCTGTCTGATGCAGAAACTCCTTGAAAGGCAGGATCTATTATAACAAATACAATGTAAGTTATGTTAAAGGCTTCTATAACACACTGCTGTTCTTCTTTATTTCTCACAAGCACCCAGGAAAAGTGGGGGGAAATGATAAATCTGGTATTCATGAAACTATAAACGTGCTGTTTAGGATAAACACAGTTTTGATCATGACTCATGGCAGCTGGGAGGTGGGTTGGAACAGTTCTGACAAAACAGACTGCCACCAGCTATAGCAGTCAAAGTCTAAGGGTCTTGACAAATGGGGAACGATGGCCAAGCCAGTCAAAGGACAGGCTATTTCAGCTATAAAACCAGCTATAGCAGCCAAATTTTAAGCATCTTGACAAACAGGGAATGATGGCCAAGCTGGTCAGAGGACAGGCTATTTCAGCACATTTCCTCTGCAGCCTGAAGCCTCTGCCCATGATGATATGACCCTTTCAGTGGTGATCCGCACCAGTCTTTCCCAGCTGGATCCCCCTTGGAAAATCTGCGGGTGACACCACCTGCTGCCCACACTCCTGACTTGATTTAGATACCTTGAACAGGGTTAAGTACAGCCACCTCCAGATGTTGCAGGGATGTACATGTTGCAGTCACCAGCTCTGGGCTTGCAGTGATGTTTCAGAGCTTTCTGGGAATTCATTGATGCATGCAAACCCTTTGGCAGTTTCATGGTTTAGCTTTACTTGCTCTTGTAACTTTTGGTGCCTAGCACTCAGTGCATATGCAGGAAGTTGCAGAGTAGGAACCTTATCATGACAGGAAAAGATCATCTTGTGCCTAAATATATACTATTATTTTGAATATAGTAATACATGTGTAGTAACATGTATTACTACATGAAAAAAAATCAGAGACTATCACTGTTCCCTGCAACAGGACACATGGGTAACTCTCAGTATGTGTCTTTTAGGTACTTTATGGACGTACAGCTGCCCAGGCAGTGTGTGAAGACAGTAGCTGTCTCAGACCTGCCAGACTCATTCAAATCTTGGCTTAAATATTCTGTCATTGCAAATTAATCCCTGATTTCCTTCTGGCTGGACAGAAATTAAAAACAAACAAACAAACAAACAAAAAAAAACCAACAAAAAACGTAACAAAACCCAAACAAACAAACAAACAAACAAACAAACTCAACCCACCTTTTGCGTCCTGGAAGTAGCATGCAAGAGTGTTGTGGCCATGTATGACCATGTAAGATTCTTGTACTGAAAAGCAGAAAAAAGGCAGCTACTTCCACAATGATTTTTTTCTTTAAAGTGGGAACTGTACTAAGTCCTCCTTCTGCAAATAGCAAGAGAAAGTACAGTCCCAGAACTGCTAAAAACCCATGGTAAGAACGGTCAGCAGAGATAGTGGAGACCCTTACTCCAATGTTCATTCTCTCCATTTTAGACATGAATCTCCATCCTGGGGGAGTATTGCAGGCAGTATTCTCTGCCTCACTAGAACTCTGCCATGTTACATCAATATTTCAACATTCACTGAGACCAACAGGAAAGCTGTTGACTCTACAGCCTTGTAAATTGGACCACTCAACTGGAATGAGAGAGACTTAGGCATTGAATCCTTGCTTTCCAGATACTCACTGCAACAGTTCCTGCAGAAGACCCCAAATCTTGGCTACAGCATTCACCTGATAAGACCTAGTCAAGTCTTTGCTTTTATCACCCCAGTTTACTACTGGTGCAGGGGCCTGCTTTGGTGCTTATATATAGTTAACTTAGAAAATGAAAAAGGGACATATATAGCCAAAAGCATTATGTTTCTGGTACTGTCAGAGTACTTGTGATAGAACAAGAGGAAATAGTCTCAGGTTGTTCCAAGGGAGGTTTAGATCGGATATTAGAAAAATTTCTTCATCAAAAGGATTGTCAAGCATTCGAACAGTCTGCCTAGGGGAGGGGTTGAGTCATACTTAAAAGAGATGCAGATATGGCACCTAGGGACACGATTTATTGGTGGACTTGGCAGTGTTAGGTTTACAGTTGGAGTTGACTATCTTAAGGGTCTTTTCCAACCTAAAAGATTCTATGATTCTGTTTTGTACTGATAGAGCTTGGTGTTCAAGATACCACAAGTTTTGGGAGAAATTTACACTTTCAACATTGCTATTAACTGGAGCAAAAAATGAAGAAAAAGGAACTGGTCATACTCCCTGGGCACTGTCCACATATGATTGTGTAGTCTCATGTCACACATACAGCCCAAATATACATTCCTCACAGAGAAAAGGCAGCCTATGAGAGGTACCTTGAGGGGATGATTAGTGTTAAAGTGTATATATCTAACATACAAGTGCTTTGGGTTCCTAAGAAAACTCAGTAAGATCACAGTCTTATCGCACATGTCATCATTTGGAATTGACAGGCACACCACTCCTCTTATAATTAGAAGCTTTGAATGTTAATTTCCTGAATTCCCACATCATCAGGAGGATGAAATTTAATCTCCGCATATGTCACAGTGGACTGATCCAGGGATTTGATGCATTAGGAGAATCCTGGACCTTGTGTATTTTTAGGTGAAAGGAAATGACAATATTTTAGTCTAACACTGTGCTGTGCTTGCCCCTCAGGGGAGGGTTTATATAGAGTGTTTTGGTAGTGTAGGGTCATTTTTGAAACTGACAGGGCATTGCTTCCTTTAAGGTCATAGTATCTAGGAAGACCCCATAGATAGCAGTGAGTCAGCCTCTAACACTCAGGAATAAAACATTGCTAGAACAAGTCAAGTAAAGGGTGGCTGGTGGATGCTGCAAAACCTGAGACAGGAAAACAGTGAGCTAGTGAGATACCAAATTGGGTAAAAAGCTATTGCTTCAGAAACTATCAAACTCCTAGTTTTCTGTGTGAAACTGAAGACTGCAGATTTAAGTAGAAACAAAAATAAAGGAAAGACTTTAAACAAGCAGAAGATGTTTTATTAGTCGATAATAGGAAATGGCTGTGACATTGAAAAGAAAAATTCCTGAAAAATTAGAGCTCTTGTTAACAAGTTTTAACAATCTCTAATAATCATAGAGTTATAGAATGGTTTGGGTTGGAAGGGATCCTAAAGATCATCTAGTTCCAACCCATCTGTCATGGGCCTTCCACTAGCCCAAGTTGCTCAAAGCCCCATCCAACCTGGGCTGGAACACTGCCAGGGAGGGGGCAGCCACAGCCTCTCAGGGCAACCTGTTCCAGTGCCTCACCACCCTCACAGGAAAGAATTTCTTCCTTACATCTAATCTAATACTTCTCTTGATGCAGCCCAGAATACGGTTGGTTTTTGGGCTGGGAGCACACATTACTAGGTCATATACATTTTTCCATCCACCAATACACCCAAGCCCTTCTCTGCAGGGCTGCTCTCAATCCAATCCCCGCTGAGTCTGTATTTATGCTTGGGACTGCCCCGACCCACGTGCAGGACCTTGTGCTTGGCCCTGTTGAACTTCATGAGGTTTGCATGGGCTCATGTCTCAAGCCTCTCCAGGTTCCTGTGGATGGCACCTCCCTTCCCTCCAGTGTATCAACCTCACCACACATCTTGGTGTCATTGGCAAACTTACTGAGGGTGCACTCAATCCCACCGTCCATGTCACCAACAAAGATGTTAAACAGCACCTGTCCCAATACTGACCTCTGAGGAAAGCCATTTGTTACTACTCTCCACTTGGACATCAAGCCATTGACTGCAACTCTGAGTGTGGCCATCAAAACCAATTGCTTATTCACCAAGTGGTCCAATTTAGAGACAAAAGTGTTTTTGCACAAGTCCAGGTAGATGAAGTCAACTGCTCTTCCCTTATCCACCAACACTGTAACCTAATTGTAAAAGGCCACCGAATTTGTCGGGATGATTTGCCTTTACTGAAGCCATGTTTGGCTGTCACCAATCATCTCCCTATTTTCCATATGCTCTAGCATAGTTCTAAGGAGGATTCGCTCCATGATCTTGCTGGGCTGGGCACAGAGGTGAGACTGTCTCTCTTGTAGTTCCCCTGCTCTTCCTTTTTTCCTTTTTTAAAAATAGTGGTTGTGTTTCTCCTTTTCCACTCAGTGGGAATTTCACTGGACTGCTGGTTCCCTCAGGACCTGCAGGTACATGTCCTCAGGTCCCATGGAATTGTGTACCTTCAGGTTCTTTAGATGTTCTCAAACCTGATTTTCTTCTACAGTGGGTGGTTCTTCATTCTCCCAGTCTGTGTCTTTGCCTTCTGCATCTTGGGTGGTGTGGCTGAAGCACTTGCCGCTGAAGACTGAGACAAAGAAGCCATTGAGTACTTCAGTCTTCTCCATATCCCAGGAAACCAGGTCTCCTGTTTCCTTCTGGAGAGGCCCACATTTTCTCTGGTCTTCTTTTTATCACAGACATACCTATAGAAGCTTTTCTTGTTGCCCTTGGCATCCCTGGGCAGATGAAATTCTATCAAGGCTTTAGCTTTGATAATAAGGTGAACTTTTTGTAATTTATCAGGGGGAAAAAAAGGTAGTAATTTCCATGAACTTTCCAGGGGAAAGCCAGTATGGGTATTTAACCTGTGACTTGTCAACTCTCCCTACAGAAATTATCTTTCTTCTTTGGGGAGTGAGCACTCCGCAGTGGTAAATGACCATGCTATCTTTTCCACAGTCCCATATGTGAAATAGCTACATTTTTGCTCATGATTAATGAGATAAGTTCAAATAAAGGTTATGAGTTTAACTAAAGCTTAGCAGCAGAGTTATGAGACACACATTGAGTATTTTTTTCATCAGAAGCTACATGCTGTTCTAATTTGCTGATTGCCAAATTATGTCATCCAGCTAAAGAGTTTTTTTGTTGATATTCAGGACTACAGCGATGTCTTATTTAAATAGCAAGATAGAAAAAAACTATTAATATGAAGGAAAAACAATGATCTAAACTACAAAATATGGTTATCAGACATTGTCAATAAATCACCGTATTAAATGAATAAATATGATCTGAGCCTACCCATATCATTCTTATACTCAAGACCACAGTTAAATTAATAAATCTCCTACTGGTATAGATTTACTGCATAAACAGGCAGTAGGCTAGAGAGGTTATACAATCTTCACCTTTTTGCTTTATTTGGGAGAAAAGTGCATGGGAAGAAACTGGTTTTACTTTTTCTTCTCATTTACTCTTCTTCTTTTCTCTCACACACCAATAGATATAACCCCGTCACTTCAATCTTTTGAAAGGCTTGTCAACTCATGTCATTTGTTTGGACATCTTGCTACCAACTGTAGAATGGATACAATTAAAATGTGACGGAAGTGATAAAACTTTCCCTATAGAGACTAGAGTGCAACACAAAGGAATCAACTCAGGGTTTTATGATAAGAATTTTGGCTTATGCCTGCACTGGAGTCTGCAAGGCTGTGCAGAGCTACTAGAACAAGATTTATAAGAAGTTATTGAGCCATGGCAGTACCAAGCCTGGTGAGGACCAGGTGATCACAGCTCAGCCAGATGGATCCTTTCTCATTCCATATGTTGTCTCTAACTGTTGGGATATTTCTGGAAGGACTTCAGTAGGTTTGTCAAGGTTTTTCTTTGTACCAGAAC
This sequence comes from Athene cunicularia, assembly GCF_003259725.1. NCBI lineage: Eukaryota > Metazoa > Chordata > Aves > Strigiformes > Strigidae > Athene > Athene cunicularia. Next base: position 86,713,240 of record NW_020799095.1, read on the forward strand.
ACCAGAAAAAGTATATTTGGGGTACTGATTGCCACATGCAATCCAGAGTCAGAGTTTGAGAATGGGGAAGAACGGTCACTGAAGAGCATCCTAGTGTCACTCTTGACAAAATGTAATGAGAGCTGAACTAGCTAGGGAGGACAGAAATACTTGAAGCTAATATCAAGTTTTCAACCATGAGTCCTTTGATTTTAACAAAAAAATTACTTCCTATTTCAGGAGTGATAAAAAGATAGGTAAGCCTACAAACACAGTAATGACAGATTGTCGGAATCCTATGTTAGGGGAGATTTCAATATGATCCCAAGAGCGAGATTAAGACACAAACAAGGTCAAAAGTGAAGAGGGGTAGGGATAGAACAGAATGGAAGGAAAAGACAGAAATAAAGCAAGGATGTGGATAGGGCTGCAAGGAATAGTCACCCCTATGGATCCAACAGTGTCCCATTGGTCCTCAGTCTTCAGTTCTTCAGTGGTGGGTGCACACGGATCAGGCTTCCATGGTGGATGCACACTGAGCAAAATTTTCTGCTGCTTTTTTAAGTTCATCATATCCACTGATTAGCATATCTGCCCACCTTTAGGGTTTTTTTCTCTGGTCCCACAGGTTTTGTTGCATTTGGCTTCAGGGGCAGAACCTTTGCCTCTTGTCAGTTTATTAGCGATGCATGCATGGGGTCTGGCCTACACAATGGAGCCACAAATGGCTACAGGATGGGGCCAATTCTGTACACATCTTCCCCTCTGTGGCTTGTCTAAAGAGTCTGGACAATGCAACCACAAGGAAGTAACGGGGTTCATCCTTCAATACACTCTTGCTTCTCTGGGCAGCATCCCCCAGATCAACTCACAGGCCACATCAGCTTCTCTTGGAGGTTTGCACAGACACAAGCAAGCTTTGAGACAGTCATAGGACACTTCAGTCTCTCACACAGATTCAATTTTTCACATTTTAGAAATTCTTTGAATTTCTGTTGTGATAAGTCCGCAGTTTCTTTGCTCTAACTCAAAAGGAATAAGACAAACACATGGGTCCAGAGGACGGACACAAAAATGGTCAGAGGCCTGCAGCACCTCTCCTATGAAGAAAGGCTGAGTGAGTTGGGATTTTTCAACCTGGAGAACACTCCAGGGAGAACTTATTGTGACCTTTCAATATATAAAAGATGCTTATAAGAAAGACAGAGGGAGAGACCTGTAGTGATAGGAAAAGAGGTGACAGGTTTCAACTAAAAGATTTAGATTGGACATAAGGAAGAAATTTTTTATGATGAGGGTGGTGAGACACTGGAACAGGTTGCCCAGAGAGGCTGTGGCTGCCCCCTCCCTGGCAGTGTTCAAGGCCAGGTGGGACGGGGCTTTGAGCAACCTGGCCTAGTGAAAGATGTCCTTGCCCATGGCAGGAGGGTTGGAACTAGATGATTGAGGGAGGGGAATTTGCTTCTTAACAATTCTGACTATTCAGCATGATGCTCTAGCCATAAAAATCAGAAAGATATGGTCTTTGAAATACTGTGTTGTATACCATCTTATAGCCTGCATATAATGTGCTAAGCAGGTCAGTGTGCTGACGTTTTTAATTATGCCTTTCTTAGGTGTGAAGTTAAGTTGAATTACAAAACATTTTTTCTTTGCAGGTCAACGTATCTAAACCCAAATCTCAACTGCACTTGGGTAATTGAAACTATTTGCAATATTATCATAGAAACTTCATGGCATAGCAACCTGAAAACAAAATGTAGTAGAACTTAAAATGACGCCATACAAAGTAGCTTATCATTCCTCAGAATATTTTACAAAGGGCATGCTTACTCCTCCAAACATACCAGGAAGATTCATACAAAATATTCTGTAAACCTGTAGACATTATGTTGAGTTGACCAGTGTGAGAAATATCCAGGTCCACATCTTCTCAAAAGCAGAAAAAATAACAATTTAGGCAAAGGTGAAGAGTGAGGTGTATGATTTTTAACTCATATCTTGAATACCAAAACTTCATCAGGTAGAAACATTAAGAACACAATTCCAAATATATAAAAATTCTTAAATAGTGATTTCATTATTTGCTAAACAGTATTGATTATTAAATGCTTTGTTTAGCTTCCCTTGTCAGTCTCTAGTCTCTACTCATTGAATATGAAATCAGAAGAAAATCAGCAAAAATAGGCAATACACAAGAGTTTAACTTGCCAACAGGATGATCCTTATGCATAAAACTATTTTAACTTCTATAAAACACTAGAATTATTACACAAACACAGGATTATGGATTAATTCAGGGTATGTGTGAAAATAATAATGCACTTTTCTGTAATTTTCAAAATAAGAGAAAGCTAAATTAGATTATTTTCTAGATAAAATCCTTTATACATTAAAAAGAAAAAGCAAGACTTGAAAAATGTCATATTATCTAATGAAATAATGAATTTCATTAAGTTTCAAACAACTCCCCCATAAATTTAAATAATCATTGTTCATACTGCTATCTATTTCAAGTGCATTTACACAGGAAGCATCATAAAGAACTAATCCTGTGTGATTATTGCAGTAAACATGGCTGAAGCTCACTGTGGGTGCAAAATTGTAATCTTATACAACAAAATGTTGAAATGTGATGAATGAAAGAAAAAAACAGAAAAAAAAATCTAGATTAATCTCACTTTACCAACCCATTTTATCATAGGATTCTGTGCTTGGTGTTACAGAGCAGAAAGAACTTGCTATGACCCATACATTAATTTACCCTTTTAAACATGTCTATATTTTTAATAAAAAGTTACATATTTAACTTGTTATACACAGGCATATTTTAAGAGATAAATGTTCAAGAAATTTCACTTGGAACTTGATTGAGACATTTTGAAAGAAAGGAGAGAGGTTTGAACCACTAGGTTGGATTAATGTAAATTGATTTGTCCAAGGTTATTTGTTTAGATAATAGAGGTAATAGAAGGAAGGCCCTGGGTCTCACAGAAGTGATGCTCTGAGACGTCCCATCCTGTCATCATGCTCAAAGCAGGTTCACAACAGGGCATATTCCATTTAGATGGGGAAAATTCAATTAGGATCATTCTGTGGACTCAGGGATCCCAGTGGTATCAGGATAGGCAATATTCAGATTTCATTGTCTCACAAAAATATATGCCAATGAAAGATATTTTTTGCCCTGCCTTGTGCTCCCCCTTGTGTTTTCCTGAAGTCTGTTAATAGGGTTTTGATATCAGGAAAAATAAGATGGTAATTATTTATGGTATATTTTATTAATTATACCTGAATTAATAAAAACTGACCAGAATTAACTACTACCAACAGTAAAAAAAATATTGCCAAGCCTATCCAAAATTATGATTTCATCACTGCATAACGACTAGAATTAAAAAACATGCAGTATATACAGAAATACAAGATAATTAAGGAAAAACATTAAAAAACCCCCCAACAATTAAATCATTTGTGAGATCAGATATAATTCTTCCTGCAGTGTACTGTCAACCAAGTATGTATGTCATCATAGGTCTGAAAGGTCAAAGCAAAAACCTAGGAATGTTGGGAAACACTTTAAGAAGACCATAATTTTAAAACATGCAAATACCAGAGTTGCCAACCCTAAAATTTCAAAATCATGAGCACGACATCTGAAGTCATAAGGTTGACTGAAGCATTGATTAAATGCAAGAGACTGTTATATTCATCCTTTTGATTTTTAATGTCGTCTTACCCTCTGTACTATATATGTGTCACAGTTACAGAGGTGTCAAATGTCCAAAACATAAGTAAGCTGGTTCTTGTACATACAGCAAGAGTTTTTATAGCCCAGTGATCAACTTCATCCAGCTTTTCCCCAATATAAGAATGCTGATTAATCAGTCATTACTCCTCAGCCACACAAATACTAGTCTCTTACCCATAATTCTTTCCTACCACTGAAGTGCTAGTGGAGGAAAGTCTACACTTTTCTTGTAGCAGTTTTTGTGGGCTCCTTTTCCACAGGAGCCACAAAGATCTGTATTCAGACCATTCGTCCTTGAGGTAGAACTGAAATTCGTGTGAATCCGATAAGCTGTATAGTACACTCCGGTGGAGACATGAGCACAACAGATGAAAATTGAAAACACAAAGGCAGAGAAGAAAGGGCATGAAGGACAATATCCAAAAGGCATAAAATTAATAAACTCTATTTTGAAGACATCAGGAGCAGGAAACTTGCCAAAGCACCTGTAGGGCCAGTAAGTAACAAGGCATAGAAGGAATGTTCGGAGAAGATAAAGTTATAGTAGGAAAATTCAGCAACTCTTTTCCATCTGTTTTCCCCTTGGAAAAGCATAGGCATGATTCTCCAGAAGGCCCCTCTCTATGCAGAACTTATCAGAGGGTCTTGCTCATGCTGAACTGCTGGAGGAATGTGGAACAAAAAGACGAAATGAAAAATTTCTTATCAAGATGATCTGATACATGCTGCAGAGTTCAAGGAACTCAGGTCTGAAGTCTTGCTTCACAGAGTTATTGGAGACCTCTATAAGAAAAAGGATGAATCCATAAAGCAAATCTGGAGAATATAATCTATCCAGATTTCCAAATCATCTAAAAGATGCTAAAGAAATGCAACTGCTATAGGGCAATGTGAAAATCCTAATCTGCATAAGTAATAGGTTAAATAATAAGATAGTAATAGGATTTAGTGTATGAGAGATAACTCTGCACTTTCATCATATGCACAGTTTGCAAATTTATCATTATGAATAAGACAGTTATTAAGATTAATCTCTTAATACACCCTGTCTGCCTCACCATTAATACATCCCATTGTTTTTCACAAAGTCATTGGACTTGCCTTGGACTTGCTTAGCTCCATTCTGCTCTGTAATTTAAATGCTGTCAGGCTTTGGGAAGCCACCTTAGCTTCACTGGTAGGAGTGTGCACTCGTGATAAAGATAGGAGGAGCCTTTACTATATAGGTTTCATTCCTGGATGTTGGGTCAATATCTAATAAGAACAAAGATATCATAGTCCGATAACATTGTCAGTCTATTGGACCAGCTGCCTGCTTGGCAGACTTCAGCAGATAAAGAAAACACTTCTTGTCTGTCGCATTTTAATTATCTGGGAAATGAGAACTGGTCAATCTCTTCAGTCTGCAGCTTTCCATCTCTCCATCCATACTTGTTCAATTCACAAGTTGCTTCTTACCTGTTTTGTTGTCTTCTGCTTTCATTTTGGAATTTCACTCTCATCTTTTTGTACATATCTCTTGCTTTAGCAGTGCCAACATTTGCAATGATTGATAATTATATGGAAAGACCTTAATTTTGGTATACAGTGCACAAATAACTGCAGATCTTTGTTTTCCTTTGAAATACATAGTATTTGATTCTCAGGTCAGTCAGACTATCAGAGCTGGAAGCGAAGATTATTCTAAAATCCTAGGCTTGTTCTTTACACATTGAAGACATATGCAAAAATCCAAAGAGAAATACAATTGCTTCCAAATGTTTAAAGGGAAATGTTTAGGTATATGTAGATGCATGTACCTGTGCTTAACATGGACCTATGATGGTATGTGCATAATAGCAATTCCATGTCCTATTTGGCACGGGTATTTGGAATAGGTTTTATTTGTCCTAACAAAAATTGGTGGCTTTGAGAGTCCCACAGATGTGAATATTGTGTGCATAGCAGTGCATCACCCTGATAGCATGGGCAAGCATTCACATCTGCTGAAAGGGAAGCGACAAGTGTATGACAGCACAATATGGAGCTCCAAGAGGGTGGATCTCTGGAAATAAGCAGTTACACAGAGAATCAATGTAGACCATTAGAAATACGGTCATTTCAGTAGGAAGTCAGTAGGAAGAGTGAATTAGATGACTTAAACTATTTAATTCACAGTGAAAATGAATAAAACGAGACAAAATAATAAATAGTTTTAAAAAGACATACAGGGCACCTCTGTGCCTCCTTTTCATAATACAATAGCAAGGAGATATTAAATTATCAGCTGAAGATAATTTTAAGTATGACAAATTTAAAGATGAGAAATAGTATTATATTTTCATGCAACATCATTAGCTGATGAAATGTACCCATGTGTCAGAAGCTTCACAGGATACAGAAGACATTTATATGAATAAGAGAATAATGATAAAATGGTTTAAATCTCCATTCTCACAAAAAAAAAAAAAAAAAAAAAAAAATCCAGCTGCTAAGTCATTTTGCTTAGTGTGGGCGTTTCTCTTTTGAACATTTTAATTTTTTCATGCATTGATAAACCAGTTTTTGCATATTATTCTGAGAAAATTCTGGAGTTCATCACACCAGGTGGCATAACGAATTAAGTAGTCAGACTTGGGTTTGGATCAGGTGTGGCAGTTCCAGTGTTGCACTGTTTCGGAAATCAGGAAGATGGTCTTGAGAGTTATCCACAGCATTTTTCAGTTTATCCCATGATGTCTAGGAGGTTCAGAACTTGTTCCTCCATCTTTCCCCTAAAAACACAATTATGTTTTTGAACCCATAGATGTTTTGTTCCCACACATTTATGGTTACAGACTATCACTTGTTGAATTTGTAAGACCTGCTTCCAACCTATCCCTGTCACAGATGTAGGACATAAAAGTGCCAGAGGGAAGAATGAAAACAAAAGATGGGACACTATTGTCAACTGGTTAAAAGGAGGAAACAGATTGCCTACAGGTAGGATCACCTTGTTCAATAAATACAACCTAAGATGGGGATCTGTTTATTGCTTTTCATTACTGTGGGAGCCAGTGGTGCTTTTTTCTCTCTCCCCATGAATGGTTTTGATAAAGGACAGGGACAAGAAAGTGTGGTGTTGACCCCTTTCTGCATAATTAGAAAATAGCCAGGGCTGAGGATAAGAGTGCACAACTCTTATCTACTTGTATGTGTCTCATACAGAAAGGACAGTTTCTAGAAACTCTTTGGAAACAGATACCTAATTGCATGACTGCTTTTTACTGTACCAGATAAATCTGGTGACCTAAGTGAGTTTGATGTCCTAAGTGGTCCCTCTCAAGCCTGTGTGTTTCTGAACATGTTTGGTCCAAATTCAATAGCCATTTCAGATAGACTGGGAAAAAGTATTCTTCAAAATACGTATTTATTTCAAATGAAATATAAGAAACTCCTTGGTTCACTGAAGGAAGCCCTGTCTGACAGTACCATTACAACTGTATTACTACTAGTCTGAACTATCCATATAATGAAAGCTGGGGAAAAATAATCAACCTGGTAGTGTATTGTCCCGAACATTTTCTGTGTTGCACAATTGTTTCGCAGCTACATTTACAGTAGCATAGCAAACAGGAAAGGCACACAGTTGATAATACTAATAACAATTTTTTACTTTGTCTCAGACAAACTGAACATGTATGTCTCTTAGTTGGAAAAAAAAAAAAAAAGATAAAAAGGCAGCAGAAAGACTAGACGTGACACAAACCAACAACTTAATAATTGGTCAGTATTTTTCATGTTACATCTTAGAAAATGAGCCTGTATGACTGTCTTGCCTGTTTGTACATCTGGCAAACAATTGTCCCTCCCTCTACCATAACTTTTGAACCAATTGCCCAATTTCAGTCAAATTCAGCTCAGAGGTTAAGGTCTCAAAGGTTAAATTCCTTCAAATTTTGTGAAATGAGACAGCCAGATAAAACAAAGACAAACATCTAAATTAGTGTCGCCACTAAAAGGAAAATTGCACTTTGAGCTGAAATGAGTTTTTGACACCACAGAATCTATTTAGGATAGAAAAGAAGTATAAAAGCATTATTGTTCACCAAAAAAATATTTCTCTTGAAAGTCACTTTATATATGGGTTTGAATACAGACAATGATATAAGATCCATGATGGTTTGCACCTAATTTAGATTTTCATTCTGGGTCATTTCTGCAGTGAATATTATTATTTTGTTACGTTTTTGCAATGAGACATTTTTTTCTATTCCTAGACAAACCAGTATTACTCATTTTCTTAATTAAAAATACCAGGATATGAAATAGAGAATTAAGACATGATGTAAGTAGCAGGAGCTCTGAGTTCATTTCTGTTGATGAATAATTGGTTATTTGAAAAATAAATAATAATGTTTTGTTACCATTTTCTCAAGTACTTTAAAAACAAACAAACAAACACACAAAACCCCAACCTCTCTGACACTTTCTTGAATATTACCTAACAACACTCTTTTTGGTTTGAGAAATACTTTTGCCTAATTTTTTCATCTGGAGAAAGTGAGGCACATGGAGATTTAGATATATATTTTGTCTCCATGTTAAGTCATAGTTTCTGTGCTGCAAGTTCCTGTGCTTTCTTAGACACTGTGAACAGAAGAGAGAGTGAAGGGAAGGACGCCTAAAATGTGAGCATTTGTTTTCAGAAGTGGATTGGTCCAGCCAGAGAAAAGATTAAGTGTGCAATTACTCCATTTTGTGATTGTCACTGAATCATGGCAGCAATTCTAGAGATACAAATTTTACTTACAAAGAACATTTACACACTTTGTACTTTTTTGGCCTGCGTTCCCTTCCCACAGTAATTGAGGCATATGGGGGAGTGTGCAGAGGAACAGTGCAGCCCAGAGTATTTCCTCCAAGGTTCCACATGCAACAGTGAGAAAGCAACAGTAGTCAAGTTCCATAATTGTACTACAGTCTTGTCTTTTGTTTTGTTTTTTCTTTTGTTCCTTAGTCACTGAACCACCTTGCTTTCTTTTCTCTTTTGTTTTAGCTCCTCATTTTCCTAGCATATTTTGAGAGAGACACCTCTGAAGAAGGATCAAAATCTTTTTCAACCCTTGTCATTTAGAGGATCAGCAGAATTTCAAATTATAGAAGATGCTGAAGGACTAAAAATATGTCTAAATTAAGGATGTGATATAAACATTTTAGGTTTTTTTCCTCACTTGAGAGAATCTCAGCAGAATGGAGAACAAACTGCCCAGTGGGCCTAATGCTCCCTTACTGCATGATGTAAAACCATGAAGCTTTCTAAGAACTCAGTCACAAGCCAATTGCACCAGTTTACCTGTAAGGGTACAAAGAACATTTCCACCATTTCATTGTAATGAAAGGTTTCCTAAATAGTTAGTTGGAGTTACATCTTCAAGGACAGAGTCTGGAGATGTACGCTTACATATCCACGTCTGGGATAGAGGAACTTCTCATGTCCCTCTAATGCAGTAAATGACAAACAGTTTTCAGAAGTTCTGCATTAAGCAAATGTCAAATCTCCACAAGATACCTTGTGGAACATGTCTAAAACATTATTTTTCATTTTCTTGTCACAAACCTGTGTTTTCTGAAAGAGGAGCTATTCTGCAGCTCACTGTAGAGCTAATTGAAATAGAGAAAAATAAATGAGAATCTCACGTCTTGAAAGATTTGCTCAGGTCTGATAATGAACAGCACAAAAAGCTTAGCTTTCAAATAACTCAGGAGAAGCCAGACAGTTAAAAAACCCCACCACCTATGTTAAAGTTGCTACTCGATTTCCAAATTTACTGGCTTAGGGTAAGTAAAACTAACAACCAAAACAACCCAGAAGCATTTTAGTTTGACACAAGTTCTCCTTGGGTTGATATATGTAAAACTGAGTCATTCATGAAGATATTTTGATAACCCATCTTTTGCCAGATTTGTTATTTTGAGAATTTTAGGAAAGGCCTCAAATTAAAGACAAATATAGTAGCTCTTATTCATAGAAGGAATCATTCTGATAGTGTCATCTAATAAACAGTAGCATAAACAAAGCCATGTTTTCATGTCCTATTGTTGCTAAACTTCTCACATTATGAACATCTGAAGTTCAAGAGACTTTCCATAAACAGAAGTCTGATAATGTCTTGCTCAAAAAGATAATTATAGCATACTACTAATAGCTTTATTAAAATGCATTAAAAAGCTTTTCCAAGCATATTTTTTTTCATTCTTTAACCTCACTGTGACCCCCAGAACCTTTACATAAATGTCCTACAATCCAGTTGTTGATTAAAACAGAAATTTTACTACAGACTTAAACATGATGAACACAATTTACATAGCATAAGCAAATTACATTTTTATTTGAATTTGCTGTAAATATTGGCACAAAAAAGCAGTAGTGGAGCTTGCTATTAGAGAAAGGAAAATAATAAAGACTTGTAAATGTATTCCTATATTTCTAATATTAGATGTGCACTTCAAGATGCAGCAATACCTGGACTAATTTTGAGCAAATGAATATTTCAGCTATTGACTGAAATCAACCTTACTGTAACATCATGAAGTTTTGGGAAGGCTAATTTACTTTACTTTTGCTTGATATAGTGCAGGCATGCTTTTACTTTTCTAAAGTTTTGGGTACAAGATTAAAAAGAACATTGTATGCATGTGTATTTATATATGCTGCTATGTATAAATGTCAGAAAACATGCACAGAATTGGAATTTTGCATCAGAAAGCTTCCATCAAAAGTGCATTTCCATAAAGGGAAGTGTTTTACTGAAGGATTTTTTTGGTTTATGTTGAAGTTTTACAAGCTGCAACACTGAAAGCTCAGTATATGAGGAAATGCAAGAAAACTACTAAACCAGAAATGTGTTTATGTAGGGCATATTGTTGCTGCTACTATTCGCATTCTGTCCAATGAAAAGGTCACTTCAGAATGGTGATGCCATAAAATAATATTCTTTAAAGAGTAAATATATTCACGAAAGATATGTCATAATTTGATATATTTATGGATATCTGAATGCTGGATTGTTTGCATAGCATACTTTAAAGTTGGATTTTAGAATCATTATGGGCAATAACTAACTGAGATCAGTGTTACCTTGGGTGTAACTCTCAGAAAAACTGCTGAATTTGATCATTAGTTGAGCTAAGAAACGTTGCTGCCTTGGGTTTTTTTAATGTTTTCGTAGTAGATATTCCAAAAGTGCTGCCTGTACAGGACTCAATGACAATATTAATTAATTTATTATTATTATGGAATTTAATTGATATTATAAAGGATCTATAGATGGTAACTATAGAGGAGATACTGCTAGGTTGTGGGTTTTTTTTAAGAATATGGCTGAGACACAATAAAAAATGTGGTGTAAGTAGACCAGAGGAAAATGTATTCATACCATGCTGCTGTGGGGTTTGAATACTTTGCAAATCAGAGAAAAAAAATAGGAGAAAACACTGTATCATTCCCAGTGATGCCAACTGGGAGGACTGAAGAGTATTTCATTTGGGAAAATTTATGAGGAACTGATAAAAACTGGACCTACCAAAATCAAGAAACTCTTTACCAGAAAAATTTGCTTGCTCAAACAAACAAAATTATTGTAAGTTATTATGATTTATGCTTTCTAACCCTAGTAGTTGGTGGTAATTTTTAATAATATTTAAATAGAACAAATACTTTTTACAACTGTTCAAAGTGCTAATGCAGAGAAAACACCAGCAGCAGGAGCATCCTTCCTCCTGATCAGTCCCCTTTTTTTTGCTTTCAAATGTGCCTACCAAGATTTTGAAGAGCTGAGACACTGCCAGCCATGTTTTTAGGAGTCAGAGACCACAGCACGGAACTGAGACACTAGCAAGTAAAAATAGGAAAAGAAATCATTATCATGTGATTATAGAGCAAAAGCTCACGTTACCTCCAGAAAAAAATATGCCCATGTATTTGTTGTGCTTTCCTCCTGAGTTCATCAGAGCAGCCACAATATAAGGAAAAAGTAAATCTAATTGATATAAGCAGCTCTTGTTCCTGATACTTTGTGTATCCTCCTGTCTTTCATCCCTGTTATGTGCTATGTCATTTTTCTACTTAGATTAGACACTCTGACAGAAGCAGTTTTTCCTTTAGGTTTGCACAATGTCCGGTACAGGTTGGGGGAGAGAAGAGGTAAATTGTGATGGAATTCTTTAAACAAAAATGATAACAAAATTAATATATTTGCTCACAAAAAGAGGACAAAATCTTACAAAAAAGTGATCCTATTCTTCCATCTGTTATTCCTAACCATACTAGTTTCCAAATACAGAACAAAGCCCATTTTCTGTTAACTCTACTTATTACTGCTTGAAATAATAGGGATATAGTACAATAATATTGGTTACTCTGAAGCTGTGATATTGAGAAAGAAAACTGCAGAAAAGATCTGGATGTTGAAAAAAAAAAAAAAAAAGGATTGTACTCTTTTTGATTTCTTTTACTACAGCTAACCAGAGGACTGCTGGGTCCAAAATTGTTAGTGTCTCTGTCAACTGCACCATCTTCTCAAACAACAGAAAAATTTTCTTTGGAACACTTTAGTAAACTTTAATGCCCTTTTCTGGGACATTCCCTAAATTATTGATATCCTCCTTCATTGCCCCTGACTCTGAACATAATACCTTTCTTTTCAGAGCAGCAATCTTCTGTTCTGCTAGACAAAGTATCTTCCCTCAAAACTGAGTTACAGGATGGAACCATGCACACCTCAGCCCAGGAGAATGCTTTGTCTCCAATCAGAGGCACAAGCAGGGTCTATGCTAACTTAGATCCTTTCAAGGTCATTTACGGTCGGAGATATTATTATCTAACTATGACACATTTCCATCTGGTTTTAGCAGTTATCAACTACAGCTGAAGAAATGCTATTTCATATTCACGCATAGCCTGAATAGTCAATTCTTTTTTCCTCATTTAATTTTATTTATTAACTAGAATTAGGAAGGATTATTTAAGTTGCAATATTCTATTGAAGAATTTGATAAATCAGAAGAGACGCAGCTCAAAATTTGACTTTTACATGTTTGCTTTAGTTTATAAGCCTCATGGTTTGAAACACTCCCATTTTCTTCCTGACAGACAAACTTAATATGATATTTACTGTAACATTAACTCTGATTAACTCTCGTGGCATTTTCAAAAAGTCACTTTTAGAGTATATCCATAATTTTTTCAAAAGAACTATAAGCAGGAGGATGGATACCACATAGTATCTTGAACAAATTAAAAGCATAGAAAGCCTAGTCAGAAATATTCTGGGAAAATTTCCACAATCAAGAGGGAAATCTTGTATTAGAGGTTATGAGCTATGTCTATGTGTAAAGACAGAAGTTATGAAGGGGGAAAAAAATGCTACACTTTTTCTTGCTTTATTTTTTACAGTTTTGAATTCTCTAGATAAAAATAATAATATTGGATTTTCTTTCTTCCTCCTCCCTCCCTCCACTCCCTCCTCCCTTTCATCCCCTTCAACTATATTCAGGCTGCCTGATCAAAACAAATTACAGGACAGCCTTATAAATTAGTTACAGTAGACTAATGTCTAATGGTGACATGTCTGTTTTGCCATGGTGATGCTCATCCTCCAGAGGTAATGTCACCTAGGTTGTCAGACAAGCAACAGCATTTTCATAAATAATCCATGTGATGCTAATACAGGATGATTTGTGATGCCTTATAAAAAGTTTGGTTGGGTTTGATTGAGTTTCCCTCAAGATACTGTATAGTTAACACTATGACCTGATCTGACTTGGCTGACTGATTTCTGAAAAGGCTACTCTGAAATACTGGGTGCAACATGAAGGCACTATGTTACCCAGACACAGCTACACTGGTAATACACAGAAGACTGTAATATTCTGCATGTATCTATGATTAGATCAAAAATTCACAAATGCATTAAAATACCTATAGAGCTAAAAAAATCTGACATTTTTCAAGCCTGGATTTATTGGGTGAGGAGAGAAAACAAAGGGAGTTGAATCTCTTCCCCCCAATTACCATGGCCTAATACAGTTTGCATGCTTCAGTTCACATGACACTGACCTGTCATTCAACTGCACAACCCTCTCTCACCCCTCCTGCCCACCCGATCATGGCCAATCTGGACCCAATTTTACCTTTCAAAAGTGCAAACAACCATGCTGGTACTAAACAGCAGCTGAAACTACAGAGGGAAAATGCTTTGTGATTAATGAGGTTATATACCTTATTTGTAAAATATCAAAAAAATATCAACTCCTTTTCAAGTAATAAGGGCAAAAGTGCAAACACACAATTGTAATATAAATAACTCCCTAAATCTGGTTTACAAATATGAGCCAGATCCTCATTATAATACTTGAAAAATCTTAGGATATTCCCGTACCAGAAATGCCAAGATAGAGACCGCCGCCAACCTACATGTCTCGATGCAACTGGTTCTAGTTCTAGTGGTTGATTGGCAACTCTGGTTAAGGACATCCTGGGCTTTCCGTATGTGCTGCAGTTACTTCTCCCCTTTGTTCAACAGAACATGTTTTGCCAATGTCTTGATATACATCCCAGGAAATTACACTGGCTTCACTGTTGTCACGCAGAGCTGGCCAGTCCTGTGAAAACAATGTGGTTCTTATTCTGAAAAGAGTATTAAGTATAAATGTGGTGTTGACTATTTCCGCAGCAGTTTACAGGGTATGACTGAGATATGATATGGTTTAATAGTTAAAGCTGTTTGATGGAAAGAAATTAGCTAGATCTTTAAAAGCCATGTCATATTTTCTTGAGGGTCAGTGTGTGTGTGTGTGTGTGCATGGACATGAAGAGGTTCAGACAGTAACTGAGAGGAAAGAAAGGAAATGTGCAGGAAGATAGCGGACAGAGGACAGAGTGCTCAGTTTAGGAGGAAGAATTTAGTACCCACCATCTTTACCAAATGATGAGAACCAGGAACGCCTTCTCAGATTTCCTATATTTTTTATTTTTTTTTTTACAATGCAGCTTATGATGCAAACACTGTAATACTCATATATAGAAATCAAAGGGCTTATTGAAAAAAACCTGTAAAAGCTCCAGCAAATATGGCATCCCACTCACACTCTGATCAAAGGCAACAATACAATGCCAAAATAAGACAACAATTCAATACTGAGATCAAGCTACAGAATAACATTCAAGGATGCAAGGATCAGCACAACTCTCTATTTAATAAGAACAGAAAGGGAGTTTTAATATTGCTGCAATTGGATCTCTTGGACATGCAGTTCTCTGAGTTGATGACATACCCATGTCCCAGGGCTTCAGTCACGTAATTGCAATTGTTCCCCTTAAACGCTTATTCTCCACAGTAAGCTGGCAGTTGTAGCATCTGACAGCATTCCTGGAGAAATGGAGACTCTCTTTGGTAAAGTGTTGGTGAAATTTATTCTCTGATAAAGTCAACGCTTTTTAGAGTCCACAATTTTTCTCCAAAATATTCCCTTCAAGCTTTGTGGAAACAAATGAAGCTATCTTGATAAACAAAGAGGACTCAAATTTTGTTCAAAATCTGGACTCTATCATGCCTCCCCTCCGACATTATTAAAGTGCTCCAAGAGCACTTAGGCCTCATAAAGCAATTTGCAGGTGGAACTAAAACAGTTCTTCCTCGAACCTCAAGTGTCACTTCAATTAAACAATACCCAACAATCAAGACTGTTAGACTACTTCTGGTGAGTTATCCCAAAGGATGAATGTAGCTCTGTTAAGCAGCCTGTGCTTCTAGTCATCAGTGCATATCTTCAATTAGGACTTCTGTTTACAGCTATGGTGAGACAGGTCCAAGATATACAAGTTGCTCAAGCCAGTTTTCCACATGACAAACAGTTTCTCTTTCAGAGCAGTGCAGAAGGACTACAGAGGGGTTTCTCTAAAGCAACACTCCTTGGCTTAAGCAACATCTGATACTGCTCCTGTTTCTTCCTCTAAAGCCATTTCTTCTTCTTGGAGGACACACTGACACATCAGAAAAACATCTGCTGAAGTTTTTTCTTTGCCCTCTGTGATCAACCAGTCACGCAGGCTCTAACTCTTTTAATTACTGGGCTGTTTCACAGCTGTAGACCCCTGCTTCTCCAAGTGGTTTTGAGATACCAACTAGAAGGGACTGCGTTCAATTTTTCATTAACTGCACTTTCATAATAATGACCCCTCTCTTGAACTCACAATTTGGTGCTGCCTGTAAGAGCTTTTCCAGACATTATTTCCAGCTGGATATTTGCGGTTCAAGACATTTCAACAAGCACATTGCCGTAGTACTTTATTCATAACAGTTTTATTAATATGAAGACCTTGTGAAACCAAAATTCTAGTTTTAATTGCTTGAAGAGAAAATTTCTGCACTAATTAAAGGCATCTTTAAAATCAGATGTGCCCACCCTGTTCCACTACAGGTACACAAATTACTCAAGCAGTTCATGTCTTTGGAGGAAACACAGGATTCAATTAGGATATGGTTTACTCGGGAAGAGAATATTGACCATGTTTCATGGGAAATTCTGCTCCAGTAAATTTTATTTCAGTTGCCAAGTTTCATTGCATATGCAAAATGGCAGCTGATCTACAGCAAGCAATGGGAAGTAGAGGTGATCCAACAGAGTTGTTTATTACAAAACTGCTTGGTTTTGGGAGGGATACAAAGAGCATCAGATCAGCTCTTTAGCAGATCAATGCTTCAGGAAAAACTGCAGCTAACATTTCTGAATATTCCCATTCAAACTCCATGATCAGAGACATCCATTCCTGAATGTTATTCATATTTTAGGTGTGAAGATGGATGACTGGGTATCTCGCTACTCTGTTTACCAGAAGGCCGAGATTTTCATTACACTTTTCTGAGTGCCTCTAGAATTTGTCACATAATATTCTTAATTCGTCTCACTATTCCTCTTTTAATCCTCCTCTTACATTACCGTTTCAAAGTCTGCAAGATGCTTTCAGTGAGAAAACTGTAGTGATCAAACGACTCTCAACATGAATGTGGAATTGCCAGAATTATGTTCAGTGTGAGGGTAAGTAAGATCCTATATTGTACTACAAAATGCATCAAGAATCATTTGAGTATAAAAAAAAATGCTCTTTAGCAGTGATTAAGTGGCAATAAAAGCCAACATAAAAAATCCTGGTATTTGCTAAACGAAGGTATTTTCCAAAAATAAAATATGTTTTCACATTAATATCCAGAAATGACATCTTTATGTTATTTTTTAAAACTATCAAGCTGTATTGCATCTTATTGTAAGAAATCAAAACTGAAGATCCATACCATATTTATTATTTGTTTCCTGAGAGATATAAAGCTCATACAGATTTGAAAAGAGTTTGACAAACATAAATAAAATAAATACTAGTTTTTCTTAAATGACTTTTCAACCAATCAGAATGCATCCCCCAAATATGGGATACAACTAGATAAAATTACTCCAGACTTCACTATTATTGTCATCTGAGAAACCTATTTTCAGTCAGTTGTAACCCAGCAGTTGTTTCAACGATGTAACCATACCTTCTATATTCATGAGTGAAGATAACTACAAGAACATTCCTAATCCTTCAGTGAAAAACACAATATCGCAGTCTCCCTCCCTGTTTTTGTGCATCCCTGCACAAACACAGACAGCTACCCCTCAACTAAAAGAAGTACAGTCAATTGTCTTGTTATGTTCCTTTTGCATTACAGATGCATTAGAGCTCTGCTTAGGTTTCATAATTGAGTTATAGCAGTCATCCTCATATTAGATTCTAGGGTGAGCTTTGGCAAGACTAAATAATAGATTGAAAAACACAGTTATTGCTTACCTACAGAATTCCTTTGCTTGGGAGGTAAAGCATATCTATCAGAAAAGTTGGGGTTTTTTTTCCTCAGGCCTATTCAATAAATGAACGTTACACCAGGATTCTTACACAGAGTATCTTTGAAATGGGTTTTGTATTGATTTTTGTAACTACCCTGTTAGATGACGTTATCCCTTAGTGTGTCATGTTTAGATGGGTCCGCCCGGAGCAGGTCACTGAGGTGATAACTGTCATTTGGAGGGACAGAAAAGCAATCATAGCTTTTTCATTACTTACTGTTTTCCCCCTGCAAGTGTGGGATCATTTGACATATTATGGCTTCTGTGATTTAAGCTGCATTCTGAAATTAAGTGCTAGAATATCAAGCTGTGGGTTTAGAAAAATAAACTTCATGTCAGAGGAACCACATGCCCTGTAGGTCATAACTAAGATCTAGAAGAAGTAACAGTCTTCAGCATTTAAAAACCAAAACAAAACCCAAATACACACACCCCCAAAAAATCTGCCAGAAAAGACATATGTTGTTATAAGAGGCAAAAGGATCCAAAATTGTTAAAGTAGTTGCAGACTGCACTTCCTATATAAATGAAAAATTGAAAAGTGATTTACAACTTGAAGCTCTTAATTTTCCATGCTAAAACAAAAACATTGTGGAAGTATCACCAATTTGTTAAAACATTCAGTAAGCCAATAACAGTTGAACATTAGGGTACAAAAATAATCCAAAAAGTGGTTTTTGCCAGCCTTCAGATAAACTGCCACACTTGTCTGCAAAGCTTTTGTGAGTGTGACCAAGTTTCTAGAAAAATCTAAGGCAAGTTTTAAATCAATCCAAACTCATTTTAAACCAAATCTGTATTAATGAGTAGTTGCTGATGGAAAGTACAGAATACGGTAGTTATTAAATTGTTTTGATACAATATATAATATTGTAATAATAATAATACAATAAATATTGTAATAATAATAATAATAATAATAAAATATATAACAAGGAAACTTGTTATACTTAAGCTCAGCTTCTGCAATTTCTAAAAGTTTACCAAATACCAAGTTAAAAAGCAGGTTAATTAGTTAATAAACTAGTCTCCTGTCCCAGATACCCTTTTATATTCAAACTTTTTTTGGTATATTTTTAAAAACAAGGCACAAAAACCTTCCCCAATAAATCTTGACCACTTACCATGCAAGAATTGTTCATGTATTTTAGGGATGAGCCCATAAGCTGTCAGTTTTTTTTTTTTATTTATTTATTCAGAATCTTTTTTGACCAAAATCACATTTCATTCACAAGTTAGATCATATATGTTTTACACTAAACTTATCTTTACAATTCTCAGTCTGTAATTCCTTGAAAACTCCTAGCACTATAAAATATCATTATAGCATTGTTCATCTATTATATGGTCATTGGGTAGAACGCACAAACAATCCTGGAAGCAAGGACTGGGAAGGAGTATTTCAAGATACTTTACATAAATGCCAAGTTACAGAACTTGCTCTGTCTTGTCTTCTTTCTCACTCTTCAAACCCTGTGAAGTTGAAGGTTTTGCCATATAGAGGAATAGTTTTAGCTCAAGGCAATGATTGCAGTCTGGTGTTTCAGGTACCCTCTAAAGAGCAGAATGTCTTGGTCTGAACAGCTTTAGGCTGAGGAATCCAGGCAGCCCACATGCTGCGCTAAGGCTTTAACCATGAGGTTATGTCCTTCTACTATATTTTCAAGAAGCAAGTCTAATCTATTTCTCCAGAAGAAAGCTTAAAATTCTCTTTTATGATTCCAGAGTGGATGATGTTCCTAGACTCTGGAGAGAGACAGTCATATGCCTATGCTCAAGCACATCTGTCTGAGCTAGTCCTCAGTAGCTCCCTCCTTAGCAGTCAATTTGGATTTCATGCTGAAAAGCTTAAATCACCATACCATCTCTGAGGAGCACAAATCACTAACTAAAATATTAAATCCAGACAGGGATAAAATTTTCAACAGGTTAAGAGCAAGATTAGAAAAACAATCCACCATCCCCTTACACTTCCGCTTTCCTCAAAGTAAGCTAAATAACTAACAAAACATTACTTTTTTTTTTTTTTTAAGTAGACATTAATCTGTACTGAAGTGGTTATGGATCTTTTTGTTTCAAACTCTTAACCCCCAAAATTGATGAAAGTCTTAAAGTACTGTTAATCGACATTTACCTTAAAATGTCCCACAATTGATTAGCAGTCTTGTAACTAAAATTAAATCCTCTAATAGATGTTGTTTAACATTTTACGTTTTACATACAGGTCTTGTAAGTAATGCTTTTTTAAGGTTACTATCTCACATGCTTAAGAAAAAAATTACCATAAATAAAATCTATTTTTAGAATATGCTCAGAAGTATTCTACTTACTTGGTGCTGATTAAATATACTTGGACAGTTGAAAATGGCTATAAAAATATAAGGTCATCAAGGTACATACTTCTCTTTTTGCTGGATATTTGAACTATTTCTGGATATTAGCACTATTTAAATAACTACAGTAAATAAAATCAAAAGAATAGATGTTATCTGAATTGAAGAGTAACCATTTGACGGATCTCATAACCAAACATATTGAGAAAGAAATTGGTGGAATTATTTCTAACGAATAGTACTGGTCAGTGTATTCAGTAGTGCTATCATTCATAAGAAATAACTGATCAACTTTATTGATGACACCAGGACTGGTTGACTAGAAACAATGATGAGAATAGGGCTCTTATTCAGAGATATCCAGATCACATGGCACCATGGGTGTATTCAAGTAACATGCATTTTAATATGCATTTAATACATTCACTATTCAGCCAGAGGCATGTTTTGAGAGAGCTCAATACCAGGTTTCTGATGGAATGCTAGTCACAATCTTATTAATTATGAAAACCTTTTCTTTTTCATTCAGAGGACAGTTTTAACTATTTAAGATTTGAAAGAACTGTTGCATTTTTCTTTTTCACATTTGCAGAAAAATATATCACTGGAAAGTATTCAAAACCAGTTGTTTTCATTTACTGTTTATTCATAGATTTTCATATGCAGAGTCTTCTGGTTTCTGGATGTCATAAAATTCAAATTGCAGTCACACATTTTTCCCTTGGAAACAAATGAAATCATTTTTTCATTGATTACTGCAGTCGTTCTCTGCGATTCTAGAGGAATTCTGAGCATCTAAGCATTTTGAAATGATTCAAATAAGCCTCACTAGAAATATCCACCATTAATTATAAGGAAGTAATAAAAGATCTACAGTATTCTCTTCAGCTATCAATATATTTACTCCAAAAGGAAGCTAAGAGAATATTGTGGAGGAAACTTTATTGTCCCTACAGAAAGCTGTAGCTGTGGGTTAACTGTCAAGGAAGTATGACAATACTATCCTTTTTTCATTGACAACATATTTTGAAAACACAGAATATTAAATCAGGATACTATCAGTTATTCTTTCTTACTTAGATTCCAGACACAAAAGGAAGTGCAAATTGAGTGAAATTGACATTTTTGAACTTCTCAAATCTCTTTCATAATAAAAAATTAGTTGGGGATTTTTGGGGGTTTTTTGGTTTTCTGGGTTTTTTTTATTAAGCGTACTTTCTTTTCTACCTTACTGGGTCATAGACTTGCCAAATGACTTTACATTGTATCATCTTAAATACGCATTACTGCCTATCATGTCAACTTTCAGAGATATAATTCAAGAAATATATTCAGGTTGTTTAAAATCCTTGCATATAATTCTGATAGAGAAACACTATAAGAATCTATTGTAAAAAAAAATCCATTCAACCACAATGTATTTATAACTTGTCACAGACTATTAATATGCATCATCCCAACAAAGACTGTCTTTGTTCCAAACCGAAAGTGGAAGAACTGAGTGAAGCTGGGAAGATTCTTGATCCACAGGGCTTCTGTTGTTCATTCTTAAGCCAGCATGGCTTCTTTTTCATGGATATACTTACTTACTTTGTCTTCTTTCAGGAATGTAAAAGGAGTTTAAAGTAGCTTTAGCTGGGCTGCAAGATTGGGTTAATAAGATTATAACAAATCTTTTCAATTCTTCAGTCATCTTGCCTTGGGTTTGACTATGTGGTCTGAGGAAGCCTTTGAGCTTCAGCTGAAACAACTTTCACATTTCTCAAGACGCAAACTTCCTTATTAACTCCAAAATTAATTAATAGAAGCCAACTTCTAGAGAGTCGTTATATACCCACCGTAAATTTTTTGCAGGTACTTTGAAAGTCTGTCTTTATGACGTAACTGACCAGATGACCCCCGTTATGACTAACTGGGTTCAAGAAAGAGGCCAGATAGATAGGAAGCATCAGCACAATGTACTCACAGATTTCGAGATGTTCCATACACTGAGGTGGCACTACACTTCTGGGAGTCTTGAACAAAGGTGAAGCCGTACAATTCTTCTTCTTCAAGACACACAGTGTCTGGCTTACTACCTAATTTAACCTAGTGTCAGACACATCCTATTCTTTTCCCATTCCCTGTCAGAAATTTAGCTATTTTTTAAAAAAAATCATATACCCTTTTTTAATGTAAACAGACCTTTCTAAAGTAATATTAAATATTTCAAGGAAATTAAGTAACTTTACGTTATGTTCACTGGATATTACCCAAGAGACAAACTTAACAAAAAAACTGAAAACTAAAAAGAATATTATAGTCCTCTTTATTTTTATAAAACTTCTCTATAATACAGTGACACACCATTTCTGTAAGAGCTTCTATTAAAAACAGTATTTATTTTACTCTCTCTACCCTCTTATAGACACGACTTTCCATAGAGGAATTTGGTTGACTGCATGATTTTTTGTAATTAAAATGTTACATTTTAGGAGAATAAAAAAAAATATTTTCAATAAATAAATAAATGGGATTCAATGCATTTAATCACTTAATAGAAAAGGAAGAAATTAAATTGCTGGGAAGTCAGTATCAGTCAGTCCAAATATTGATTTATACATCTGTTCTTAGCTTATGTAAATTTTGTCAATATTTGTGATCCATGATACCAATTTCTGGAAAGTGTAACTGTTTGTAAACATGGGATACCAAATTTTTAAAATGGCTCCAGTGGAGATAAGTATATGGGGAACTCCAGATCAAGTATGGCACCAAACCTGATTAAACCTGTAGAAACCTGATAAAGTACAGAAACTGCACTCAAGGACACGTTATTCAGTGGGGAAGAAATAACCTGGTACTCATAGAGAAGCAGCGTGCTTACAGTTGATTTGTGATCTCTTAGGACTGAAGGGAAGGCTGATCTGGTTGGCATACTGTATTTGGATTTTTAAAAAGTTATCTGCCATATCTCTCATGGTAGGCTCTAAAAAAAAAAAAAAAAATTAAAATTCAAAGTGGTGACATAAATAGCCATTTGTATATTATAGAACATACAGTAGGGTAAATGGTGATTCTGTGAGGTAGGTCAGCAAAGCAGCCTGGTAGGAACCTGCGCTAGCATCCGCAGTGTTCAAAATAAGCTGAAATTACTAAGTTATTCAAGGTTCTCAAGTTAAAACAGATAAATGTAAATGCTTAGTACAAATGTTAACCATTGTTAAGGGTAAAACAGAGAATCAAATCAGGTGCCATTCTGGTCCCACAAAGCATAAAATAACACTAGAAGAGGTAGAGAGGAGGATGTGTGGCACAGTATCCATACAAAAAACAGTTAAAGAGATAACTCTACCATCTGGAAGAAAGATAAAAAAGATCTATAAATAGATTTATAAGAAAGTGAAACAAAATCAAGAGTGGCCTGGGTGAATCAAAATCATTAAATAGCACGTTTAAAAAGGGCAATAGCACATCACATAAAGAACACAAAAAGCAAAAGCAGAAAATCCTAGATATGTTCATGGAAGAAAAATCAGAAAGATACAGCCTCTGACTCACTGAGTCCACACATTGCTGGCAGCTAGGAGGGTACACAGAGGGAATTATCACTGTATGCTTCCCTAGGCATCTGCTGCTAGTCACCAATGAAGAAAGGAAACCGGGATAAGATGGACTCTTTCATCTGATCCAGCATGGCAGCACTAATGTTTTTATTCAGGAGCCCCTGGCATTACAGAGGCGAAACAATGTCAATTGGCTGATTAGCAGTATCTTGCAACAGGGAAAAGCAGATGCTCTTAAACTAAATTGCTTTATTTGGAATGCATACAGGACTGCAGCAGAAGTTCCCACAGAGATCCTGCAGACTGGCCAAATGCAGTCCTTCTCACCACAACTCTATGTCCATCGAGGGG
The DNA here is from genome assembly GCF_003259725.1 of Athene cunicularia. Taxonomy (NCBI): domain Eukaryota; kingdom Metazoa; phylum Chordata; class Aves; order Strigiformes; family Strigidae; genus Athene; species Athene cunicularia. The sequence goes on from NW_020799095.1 coordinate 86,737,101, forward strand.
GGGTAAGGAGGGGGAGGGAGGGTTATCACATATCTTTTTGAAATACCCATCCAAGCTCACTGTAGGAGTACCTATTTTAAAAACAAACCAACCATACAAACCTGGTATCACTCGCTATTTCTTCTAAATTACTGGTACCAAAACCACAAGCTTTTTGAGATCAAGTCTGTCTAAAATTTTATACACATGAAACAGACGAAAGTCAATGTCCACCTCTGTTACTTTAATGGGTTTATTTATGTCATTCATTTATGGTCCTTGGAATTGTAAAAATACTTTGACCCAACAGAAAACAGCCTCTCTTAGAATCAGAGTCAATAGAGATCTCCCCTTAGTTACAAAGAGGAGATTATCCGCCAGGAGGATCTAAACAGCGACAGAAGGAATCTAATGACTTTAAAAAACTTTTAAAAGTAATTTGGATCTCCAGGTCTAGTACTCTGTAATCATAAGGTTTTGGCCCTTGCAAGGCATACTCAGAGATCAAAAGCAAAGTCTTTGGGGTGGTTTCTACTCTAATACATTTGGATTTCTCTTCAGTGCAACTTGAATTTCTTTGATTTAAGGATAGCTACATTATCACTATAATGTTTTATTACCACTAAATGTCACGTTCACTTTCAGCTGTAATTGGAGTTTTTCTTGTGTGGTAATACAGGGTCTGGTTATAGGGCTTTAGCTAAGAGACATAGTTTGTAATTCATGGAGTACTTTGAGATATGCAAAAAGAGTCTCATAAATCAGTTTAAAGAATAATAATATAAAGCAATGGAATTAAATTATTAACATTACATATACACTCAATATCATTTCAACAGGCTTTTCATCATGATGATTTTTTCTTGACATATAAATATGAGGGTCTACAAAAGAGGGAGATTTTTTGTTGCTGTTGCGAGAGAATGAGGATATTAAAAGAAAATTAGTCACTTATGTAAGAAAATTTCAGCAAGCAACTGAGTAGTACTACAGGCAAAACCAGATATTCCTCACAAGGACTGTGCAAAATAGTGAACTCTAATAATCTACCTTCTTTGTTGCATTTAGGCATAATCACCTGGAAAGGGAAGTTGAACCCATGGGGGTTATACAAACCACGCTATATTGTGATTACCTCTCAAAGCTGAGCACAGTGGCAGCTGAAGCTCATTATTTTCTTGTTACGTATACCCAGTTTTGCAGTAGTCTTCACCAGCCCACACCACACACCAGGAATCACAAAATCATAACACAGAAAAACACCCATGTCCCAGAGACATTACCATCTGATGGCCAGATCGCAATAGAACTAAAGCTGAAGTGGAATATAGGTGGATTTAGCAGCCTATTTCCAAAATTACCATCCTGAAACATTTTTTTTAACTGCTACTAAATACTGGCATGCCAACTTCAGTCTGCTATTTTATCACCAGCAAGCTGAAATTAAAAGAGCTGGAAAGCTTGGATGAGAAAGAGGATAACAATTTTTGAAATTGAAATCATGTTCTGAAAAGAGGCTCAGGATTTGGGAAGAAAGTGGGTAGGCAACTTGAGAAAAGGGTATCAGGCTGTCCAAATGCATGACAATTTCTCCACAAAGTCCTGGATAGGTCTTGTCACAGAGCATGAAGTTCAGATATGGTTCCTATTCTCCCTGTTTTCTATTGATTACCTTCATATGGCTGCAGACTGAGGAACACTGTGCTGTCTGCTCAGGGTTCTGAAACACCCACCTCTCCACATAAACTGTAGGTCCCTAATCTAGTTTCCTTGGACAATACTGCACTCTCTGGTTTCAAGAAGAAGAGCTCAAATTTTCCTCACTGCAGCACATCACTTTTAAGCAGCTAAGACCCTGGAAACATGTTCTAACTTTAAGATTAGTTCGGCTTTCAGCACAGGGCTCGATTTCCAGAGATTCCCTTCCTATTTTAAAGACTTTAATGATTCAATGATCTCTGTTAGGTGTATCCTCAAATTACTAATCCATAACCTCAAAAATTATTGTTTGTTCCTCCAGTATGGCAGCCTTGCACCATAAGCTAAAAGGGAAATAGAGATTCAGGCCAGCCCCCATCCTGACCCTCTACTACACTGGCCCACAGCAGAAGCAGCTGTCCCTGTCTGCAGACAAAAGGGATCTCAGTTCTCCCTGGACCTCAGAAGGGAGCAGGGGAACGAGAAGTTTGTTAAACATTCTTCTTTCTCTTGCACTTATGTAAAATGGTGTTACAGATGTATAAAATGTATCCTACAAGGGCTTAATTTGGGGATTCAAACTCTTCTAATAAAATAAACCAAAGCATTTTTAGGACTTTACTACAAGACATTGAGAGAATGGATAGTTCATTTTCAAAAATTAAGAAACACGTAGCAAATTATCTTTCCATCAATAACACGGGTAAAACTTGCTGCTTCCCCATCTGCATGACCCCAACTCTGAATTTTTAGGCCTGATGCTTTCCTGAACAATGACAGGTCATCAACATCTTCTTTACCAGAAGAGCAATATTTTCTGTTTGTTACTCAGTTAGCTCTGTGCTTCTCTATAACTGAAAACAATACTATGTTTTGATATTCAAAAGAACACAGTACTGTACATAAAATATACTGTTCAGCAATTTTTGTTCAGAAATAACCCTGAAATGTGTTAAGGTAAATTAATTCTGGAAAATTAATATATTTTAGATGTCAAATACAGTTTGTGAATTCTTTGCAAGCCAAAATGGGCAAAATTTGTCAGCAGTTATTATTTGTGGTGAATAGTCTAACTCTTTGAACAGCTACTATTACATTATTATAGTTTAGGATAAACTGTTGCCCTCTCTTAACAACAAATTTTTACTGATTACATACTTATCAGTTAAAAACTCTGTTTACTCCATTGACACTGACTTTCCCTAAATTTAAAAAAATACGGGCTACCTGGTTGTTGTACAACTTGCAGCTGTGCACCTGCCTGTGTTTATTCCTAACTAGCATTGATTTTAATTCATCATTCACTTTTATGCACTACACAATAATTATACTTTCACACTTTCACTTTATTCAGTGCATTCACCTTATTACAGGTTGCTATATTTCCATTTCTTTTCATCATATATTTGATTAGAAAAAAACACTGTTTGTGTTATTCTTTGCCTAAAGTGGTTTTACAGAAATGCCACAAAGTGACTAAAGAATTTCTTCACTAAATGTAATTGGTTGCAGAGTGTTCATACTAACCCACTTCAAGCATTGATGAAAATGCAGAGGACAGCTGCCTTCCAAAGGAGAGCAAAGTAGACATTCCAGAAGTGACAATTTGCTTGGTCTATGCTGAGTTCATTTTGATTTTGCTTTACTTCCGATCATACATCAAATGAAGAAAAGCCATCATCTCTTTGAAACTGACCCTATGCGTACAATGTTACATCAGAAATATTACAGGGAGATTCTTATCGATGATGTTTCACAATATGCCTTCAGCTGTTAGTAAAAAAGATTAGTTTCAGGGTTTTTTTTCTGTATCAGGCAGCACCATTTCAGTAACACATTAGACTATGTATGCTAGAGATGACATTCCGTCACTTATAATCACTTTAGGTGACAGCTACCAATTACCAGTCTTTGTGTTCATCATCACTGACCATATTCTCCAGCTGTCTGCGCACCTGTTTGCAAATTATATTTGACTCACCTAGGAGTCCTTCTCATTTCCCAAATAAATTCTTCTTCCAAGACATTCTGTGTACCAGAAATGCCATCACATTTATGCAAATTTGAATAGTGTAAAATATCAACTAGTTTAGCTAAGCATTCTATGAACAAAATTTTGTTTTATTGTATGGGATATTTATAGACAGAAATCCAGAAATAAGATGGAGACAAGCAAGATGTTAGTGACCCAACAACTCTGTCCTGCAGAAATTACATTTAGAACGGTTCAGAATATTTTTAACAGAAATTAATCTCAATGTCACAGAGTCACAAATTCAGTCACCTTCCCCTTATTAGGGAGGGTCTAGCCCATGCTTGGGAGAGGCTTGGGAGAAGTGTGCAGTTGTCAATGAGCTATATTGCCAAGTAAAATAGCTTCAGGGGAGGTCTCCAGACTGTGAAGAGGATGAGAAAGATCAACTGTATCTTTTCTGAGACCAGACACCTTAAAAAGCCTGAACCTTCAACTGTAGTGGAGGGGCAGGGAGAGCCTGTGCCCGTGAAGCTGAAAAGTGGCAACTGTCATAATGAGAAAATCTAGAAGCTGGTGACTTCCCACACCAGGAAGAAGGTTCTTGCTGTACCTGAAGACTTGCAGTAACAGAATAGGTACAGTGTCCTCCAAGCAGATGGGGAGGTGGGAGTGCCATCAATGTAGCATATTTGGCAGCTGAGCCTGAGCCGCTCAGGACCATTAAGAGGAAGTGGTGAGTGACAGTGGTAGGAGACTCCCTGCTGTGAGGGACATTGGATCCCACCTGCAGACCTGAGTTGTCATTCAGCAGGATTTGCATTAATAGTGTTGTAGAGACACTATGGAGTTTCATCTGGTCCTCTGACTAGTACTCGTGTTGCTATTCCATATATACACTGCCAGGGGTGACCTGGGAAATCAAATGTGACTACATAGTTATGGTGGCAATGGTCAAGAGCATGGAGGCCCAAGTGGTGTTCTGCTCAATCCTCCTGGTGAAGTAGAAGGGTCTGAGGACTGGATTGATCCTATGAGTCAACAATTGGTTGCACAGTTGGTGTTGACAGCACAGTTTCTGTTTCTATGACCATGGGATGGATCAGGAGCCAGTCAAAAGCTTATGAGTCAAGATCAGCAGGCAGATCATACATGGGTGCTGTTGTAGTGAGTATCTGCTATAGACCTCCTGATCAGGAAGAAGTAGATGAAGCCTTCTTCAAACAGTTGGAAGAAGCTCACGTTCATAGGCCCTGATCCTTGTAGGTTCACCATCCCTGATGTCTGCTGGAAGGACAACACAACAAGACACAAGATCTAGATTTTTGTAGCGCACTGAAGACTACTTCCTGACACAGTAATTGAGGAGTCAACAAGTAAAGGCATCCTGCTGGACCTGATACTTGCAAACAAAGAACCGGTCAGAGAAGTGAAAACCTGAAAACCTGAATACCAGAGGCATCAGTGAACATGAGATGTAGAATTTAGCATCCTGTGAGGAGAGTTCAGGGTAAAAAGTAGCACCATGACCCTGGATTTTAAGTGAGCAGACTTTTAACTTCTTCGGAGATCTGGTTTGGAGAATCCTATGGGATACAGCCCTGGAGAGAAGATGGGTCCACGAGAACTGGTTGATGTTCAAGGAGGCTCCAAGCTCAGGAATGATTTATCCTGACAAGTAGGAAATGAACCAAAGGCAGCAGACCTGCATGGATAAACAAGAAGAACCTAACTGAACTCAGGCATAAAAAGGAAGTGTACAAGTGGTGGAAGCAAGGACAGGTAACCTAGGGGGAGTATAGAGATGCTATAAGATCACACAAGGATAAGATTAGGAAAACAGATATTGAATCTGTCAAGGGATGTAAAAGGCAACAAGAAAAGATTCTGCAAGTGTATGAACAGCAGAAGGAAGAGTAGGGAAAACATGGGCCTGTTGCTTAATGGGGTAGGAGAACAGGCAACAAATAACATGGAGAAGACTGAAGTATTTAATTTCTTCTTTGCCTCAGCCTTCACTGGTAAAATCAGCCTTCAGGAATGTCAGGTCCCTGAGATCAGGGCAAAAGTCTGCAGCAAGGAAAACTTACCCTTAGTGGATCAGGATCAAGATAGGGACAACTTAAAAAAACCTGGACATGCACAACTATGGGCCCCGATGGAATGCACCCATGAGTGCTGAGCGAGCTGTCTGATGTCATTGCAAAGCCATTCTCAATTTTCTTTAAAAGGTCATGGAAATTGGAAGAGGTTCCTGAAGACTGGAAGAGAGCAAATGTCACTCCTATCTTCAAGAGGGCAGGGGTACTACAGGTCAGTTGGCCTCACCTTGGTCCCTGGGAAGAGGGAGGTGATCCTTGCCCTGGGAAGTTGAGAGAGGTGATCCTTGCCCTCTGCTCAGCCCTCATGAGGCCACACCTGGAATACTGTGTCCAGTTCTGGGCTCCCCAGTACAACATATGGACTTAGTGGAATGAGTCCAGTGAAGGGCCATGAACATGGTTAAGGGACTGAAGCAATATTCATGAGGAGAGGCTGGAAGAGCTGGAACTATTCAGCCTGGAGTAGAAAAGGTTCAGGGGAGATCTCATCAAAGTGTGCAAATGCCTGACAGAAGGGTGCAAAGAAGACAGTGACTGGCTCTTTTCGGTGGTGCCAGGTGACATGACCAGAGGCTCAAACTGAAACACAGGAGGTACCATCTGAACATCAGGAAACACTTTTTTATTGTGAGGATGACCAACATCGGTGCTTTGTAGTTTGAGGGCAAGGATTTATTCACAAAGCATCTTTTGGATGCAAAACACTTTGTGTTTTTTCACAGTAATGAGGCCTGGTGAAGAATGCCCAGAACCGTGCATTGAGGCACATACCACAGGCCCTTAGAAATATGTAGAAAAGCTTTTGGAATATTATCTAAAAATCGTGTCAACACAATAAGCTTCCCATAAATGTTTTTCAGTTATTCTTGGAATGCTAAAATACTGCTGTCAAACTCCATTTAATTTGACGTACAATGGCAGTTTCAAGAAATATATTAATTTTTACAAATAAATTAGTTTACAACAATATTTAATGAAAAACTAAGTCTTTACTGATGTTCCTAAAGCCAAGCTATTGAATAAAGTATCAGCAGTGGCTCACATTGTTATCCGTAGCACAGTTTATGAACTGTAAGACACAAATAAGTTAATCATATCTCTGTTGCCTCAGTAATATGAATTAATCAGGTGTTGAATGGATTGTGAAAGTGAATTCATTCTACTGAAATCACATCATGTTTGTATGGAAAGACTGAAAGTCTACTTTTGAAGCCAAAAAGAAATTAAAGTTTTAATAATAAAATGCACTGTGGCCTCGATCCGACTTAACATGTAAAATAAATAATCACAGCACACTTCCAAATATGACACCATCCCTGTTGCAGTGTTGCAGTAGTTACCTCTGGACTAGCTGCTGATATTCTCTTCTCCTGCATGCTAATTATCTAGATCTACACATGTACATACATATATGTTTGAACTTGCACACTATACACACAGACTTGTATATATTGTGAAATATATATTATATATAAAGTCAATATATATATATATAATCAAATATATATTATATATAAAGTCAAATGATATAGACTGAACTAATTTTAAAAATGGACAGTATAAAAAAATATGAAGAATGTTTTGGAAGCAGGACTGGTAAAATGGCATTAACAGAAATAGGAAAGTATAATGAGCTGGTAGATGCACAATGAACAGCTTAAAGACCGGAAGAATTTGTCAAATTATGTAGTAGTCTACATTCCACACCTGGAGTATGGTGTTCAGTTTTGGGCACCTCAATACAAGAGAGATCTCGAGGTGCTGGAGCGAGTGCAGAGGAGGGAAACGCAGCTGGTGACGGGCCTGGAGAACAGATCCTGTGAGGAGAGATTGAGGGAGCGGGGACTGTTCAGTTTGAGGAGGAGAAGGCTGAGGGGAGACCTCATCACTCTCTACAGCTACCTGAAAGGACATTGTGGAGAGGTTGGTGCTGGTCTCTTCTCACAGGTGATTAGTGACAGAACAAGGGGGAACGGCTTTAAACTGCAACAGGGGAGGTTTAGACTGGACATTAGGAAAAAAATTTTCACAGAAAGAGTGATCAGACAGTGGAACAGGCTGTCCAGGGAGGTGGTGGAGTCACCATCCCTGGGTGTGTTTAAGGGTTGTTTGGATGAAATGTTGGGGATATGGTGTAGGGGAGAACTTTGTAGAGTAGGGCTGATGGTTGGACTCGATGATCCCAAGGGTCTTTTCCAACCTGAATGATTCCGTGATTCCTAAACAAGTCAGTTATTTCTACCATAATCTGCATAGTTTTCATTCTTCGCTTGTACTGAGGTGTCTATACAGTGTAAATAGCTGCTTTTTTAAACCAATATACCTGCTTAATAATACAGCAATGGCATTACCACATTTCCTTGGCAGTTTTAACCTAATTATTAATTTATCTATAATACCTTGTGGTCACTTTTAAGCACTGGTATTTATCTCCCATATTACCTTTGGTATTTCACTAGTGATGTCTGTAGCTACAAAACATAGTACATACGTACAGGAGTTATATTTACAATAGGTTTCATTTTACTTGATAAAAAGAAATTAACCTATAGCATATATTTGTTACAAATACAGAAATATATTGCATTCACTTTTTATAGTTCACTTTTTAAAAGAACAAAAAATAAACTTTAAATTGCTTTGTATAATATCTTAATATAAAATTACAATATATTGGATCATGATTTACATTTAAAGTGGAGTTTGCAGGGACTTCTACAAGGAAGTCACACTCTGATGCTAACGTGAGACTGACACACATGCCTACCTTCCCCTAACCTCTGTTTCTTTACAGAAAGACAGCTATACCCAGGCATCTGTAATTCAGTGTCATTTTTGCTTTCTCTCACTTCAGAATACACTTATTAGAGAGATCTAAGCCTATATTTTCAAATTAAGTCATATCAGCTGTATTTGTTTATAGTAATTCAATATTAATATTAAAATCATAAGAATTATTTTATTTAGCTGTCTTAGCTTTCTACTTCTACTGAAGTAAATATAAAAATCACCTTTGACAATCATAGGACCTGGCAGATCAATAATATGATTTGATTCCTTCAGAAATAGTAACTGTTGCTTATTATAATTAACGAATAATTGTTACAACCAAGATATAATTTCTGTAATCTTCTCCTCTAAAAACAGTTACATTAACTGTAATAAAATACAGAAAAAATACAGGAAAAAAAAAAAAAGCATATTTTAATTTCTAGGAATATATTGATTGCTCATCCATATACAAACTAATATGTATTAGGAGTGACCAAGAATCACATCTAGACTTTCCTATGTAACATTTATCTTATATGATAATACTTCACCTTCCCAACTGAATAACTAAAAAATTACAGGCAATAATTAATATAGCCACAACAGCAGTAATACATTATTCTATGCAAAGAACAGTTATTCTCTAAACACCAATATGAACTAAATATGATTTGCAGAAAGGTCAGCATGATCTAAGCGCTGCACAGTCTTGTGAAAAACAGCTGTTCAGCTAGGAGTGAGCAGTAGACTAGCCAGTACTCACCCCTTGCCTGAGAGCTGTGACTTTTTCATCCACCTGTGAGAAGATGTGAACTCCATTGAAGAGCCACATGTGTATTAAGTATTCATTACTTTACATCCACATATAAGATTAATTAAAAAATTGTTTTCAGCAGACAATGGAAGGGCATAATTTTTTATTCCCCCAGATTGATACCTCCTTGAACAAGATGTGTTGCATGTGACCATGTGGAATTGACCAAAAATCTTCCACCTCAAAGGCTGTGTAGCTCAACGATCTGGCCAATTCTGCATATTCCTAGGCAAAGACATCTGCTGTACCCTGAGTAACTCTCCCATGATCACCTTTGAAAAGAAACCCAGGGATGTGAATGAGAAAAGAGCCACTCCAGTAACCTTCCCAACCTGGACAGTCAACAGGCAGCAGATGTGCAGTTCATGGAGTTATCAGCTTCACAGTGTCAACACAGGCACAGAGACACAACTCTCATGACTAATGTTGATGACCAAATGGAAAAAAGGGAGAATGAATTTCCAAAAGCAGTCACCATCTCACCCCGGACACATTACAAGGTGGTTAGACATAAACTGAAACCCTAAGAATGTGTTCATGTATCTCTGTGCCCAAGTATATGCTTTCAGCAGGCTGTCTTAGCTCACATATCGTGTTGTTGGAATACTAGAGACTACAGCTGGCTGGTGTTAACTAATATTATGGTTTATGTATTTATTTCATTGTTGTTAAACACTATGGCTTCCATTAACATTTAGCTCAAGATTACTTCTTAACCATTCTTTTTTTTTTTTTTTTTTTCAAAAAGAAGTCTCACATATGAGCAAGCAAGCCGATGTGAGATGTACAGCTTTAAACTAGCTGAGAATCTGGTTAAAGAGTGTCTGAAACTAGAACTGCCTCTTCTGATGCACCATTTACCATAGCTGTCTATAATACTTTATTTTCTACACTGTTATGCCATTATATATAGACACAGGCATAGCTGTACACACAGGAACAACTGTGTGGATGAGTTTCTGATGCGATATCACGTTCCTTCCCTTTTGGTCAAAAGCACTGCTAGACAGAGTTGATTCTGAGATATGTGCTTTCAGGAAGGGTACCGGAATAACCTGAAGAACATTGCTTCTGTTTCTACTAATAAAGGAAAAGATTCAAGCCACATCTGTAATGCTGTATTTCTGAACAAGGTGTGCTTGTTCTACCAAGGATATGCCAATAATTCAAGGTAATCAGCAGGGTACATTACAGAGGAAACTCTGAACCAACAAGCTGTACAAACAAAATAGCAATCAGAAGATTTAATGCATTTCTGATGTACATTTAAGGCATTGACACTGGGCCACAGATGTACATGTGTTGTGTTTTATCTTGTTGAGATATGGCCTGTGAGAACCTATTACAGCACATCATCACCCACAACTACTGGGCCCAGCAAAGGAAAAATTCCATCACACATTACTCCTGCAGATATATTAGAGAAACAAATTGTACTTGGAATTGAAAAGTCACAGGCTTATTCTGTCTTAATAAATTCCTGCCAAAAGGCTAAGTGTAAAACTAGAAATACTTCCCAAATGTTGTTACTGTATTATCATCTCTGACATCTCAAGGGCTGCTCAGGGGATCATCTAGATATCATTTCAGAGTTCTCACAATAAATCTGCTTTTTTTAACCTGTGCTTGGTTTTATGTAGCCATTTTGAGTTTGCTGTACTTGAAATTTAACATCCCCTTTACCAAAAGGCAAAGGCTGTTTTATAACAAGAGCTCTAACATTTTGGTGATCTGATGATGCTATACACTTTTCAAAATCATAGATATACCTTCAAGTGTTACGTTAAATTTTCCAAATCCTGTGATGCATCTGCAGAATCTTAATAGATCTGATTCTGTCCCCGCACTGCCATCTTTCTATTCTTGATCATGCATTATATTCTGATAATTTTTTATTCTCTTATCAATACTTGCAAAGACTCTTGAGTGTCTTGTTTCACACAAACCTTGTAACTCTTCCACATGTCATTGTATATCGCGATATTGTAAAGTTCTCAGCTACATCTATTATTTCTGGTAACTTCTTTTCTGTTTTTTATTCTCTATGTCTCTTAATAAATTCGTGAGGAGTTTACAATGTACTGGTATGAGAATGACAACACAGTAAATAAAATGAGTTAGGAAAGAGAACTTTTTTGAAGTTATTCCAAGGAAAGCAGTCTTCCATGTCAACCAGCAAAATCATTTTGTCCCATTTTATTTCTGCTTCAATTAAACAGAGAAAAGAAGAGGAAAATGCAGAGGGTGTGCCTATACAGTTAGCTTAATTATTCAGTTTCACTCTGAACTCCTGCTTTGACAGGCTACGCTTCAGGACTACCAGATATTTCCTTGGATGGAGTGATGAGGTTCCTACCCAGGAAGAACTCAGGCCTGGCTGAAAATTTAGGTAGTCAGATACAGTGATGAGACAGCTTGCTCCATTGCCCATTTGAGTCTGCCAACACCTTACGTCCAAAACCACACTCATCCCACCCTCCTCTGCATGTGGTACATACTCTTAACATCATTCTATTAAAGCACAAATATGGAGTGATGTAAAGCAGCCCTGTAATTATCTTTGTTCTAATATAAATTTATATTCATTCTGAAAGAAACTTAGGCAAATTCTATAAGAGTCTCAGTCCCAATCAGAAAAAAACACTCTAGACCAAGAAGAAGAACAAGACTTGACAAGTGCTTCTAGCTATCCCAGATGCAGGGCATAGGGTGCCATACTGAGGGTTATGAAAAGTACAATCCCAAATTAAAAACTGGTCTCGATTAAGATGGGAACTGGTATGATCATAGCAAAACAGACACATGCTGCGACTGGCACAAGAGTCCTAGAGGTGTAGATGCAAAGGGCTATGAAACGGGTACCAAACAAGAGATCACTGAGAAGATATGCAACGCAGATCAGTCAGAACACTTCCGGAGGAGCTGACTACAGACAGCACAGATGTCATCCACCCTCACTCCATGTGCCGGGGAAATGTAATGACTCTCTGGATCAAGTCGCAAAGCTAATATGGGTGTAGCCAAACAGCAGGAACAACCTCATCTGCCTGTGGTAAATCTGACAAGGATCATGAAGCAAAAGCTGCAGTTGATCTGACAAGTTTGTAAATTAAATAGATGTGGATTTACTTTAATATAAGAGTTTCTAAACTCTGTCAGTTCACAAGTGCAGCCATTCCTACTACATGGGAAGCAACCTATAGCAGGGGAAGGGAACTGAGCTAAAGGTGCCAACTCCTATCTTTGTTTCAGCAAGAAAATTGTAATTTTCTTCAATCAGAGCCTTCCACCTCTCTGGGAAGCAGTATTGGGTATCTATAGATAAATAGGTACATGAGTACTTTTAAGGATGTGATCCTTGATGTGTTCAGTCTATAAACATAAGCAAAGGTGTTCCAGATCAGGTCAGTGTCACACCGAGTCATGTATCTCAGCAGCCATCAGTACAGCATGGTGTAATGGAAAGTGAACTGACCTAATAAGAAAAAAGCATTGATTAAATTTAATGCTGAAAGATTAAACAGGAGATGATGTTTCCCTTGTAAGTAGTTTTCCCTTATGAAACTTAGTTGTGGACTCTGATTACCTATGAATATGCTAACCTTTTTATGTTTAATACTCTTTCCTCAAATAATTCTGGGTTCTCAGTGGGATCTTAGTGTAATAAATCATTTGTTGTGTAAAAAAATTGTTGCCTTTTGGTCCAAGAAGAACCATCGTGTTGTTCTTACACTAGGAAGAAAAGGTGAATAGTAAAATAGTAAAGGTAAATAGGTCATTCAGCTTTTTCTCAGTCATCTATGTGTTATGATTCTTCTTCTGTACCTCCTTCCTAAAATGTCCCAGTATTTTTTTTTTTATATATGAAAATGTGATCTGTTCTGGATTTACACAGTGTCAGTCCATCACAAGTGATGCTACATGACATAACTTTTCCACCAGTCATTCATCTTCATCCTTGTCCATATCCCTGTGTGTTCTTTTGGAAGTGAAGAATTAGTAGGGTACTGCTGCACTCTGGGTAACCAGAATGCCTCATCTAGTATCTTGTTTATTTGGGGGATGTCTTTCCTCCTTTTCTTTTGCATAAGTGTCATTTTTCTAATAGTTAAAAGTTGGTATGGCTAGTGCTGAGCTCTATGTGAGGCCAGATATACTGTTCCAAGAGAGCTTCAAACTTCCTCCAGTATATGTGCTTAATGTGTCAGCATGCAGTGATCAAAATTTTCTGTCTTTGTTTCAGTGTTTTGAGGAATAAGAACAGCAGACTGCTGTTGGCCATGTACAGGCACCCCACACAATGCTTTTACATCAGCAATCAACAGGTAGGTTAGGCAGCCACAGGTCTTGAAATAATCAAGTAGCAACTTGCCATTTCAGCTGCGATGAAAGTCAACAGCTGTGGTTCGAGATATGAAAGTGCACTGCAAAGAGTGGTGCTCTCCTTTTTCTGGCATCTGTGTAAGACAAAGACGACAACTGGGTTTCACGGTTGTGCATCAGTGCCTCATAGTTTAAAACTTGTTAATGTTACCAGGCTCTGGTAAATGAATGAAAAGAAAATTGATCATTAAATGGTGTGATAAAAGGTATGAACAAGACATCCAGATACCAGGAGCTTTCTACAGACCGAATGTAGCAGCCTTATAAGCAACAAGCTTACAATGTACACCTGCAGACCCCACTAAATTGTTTGGATTGCACACTTTACTGTAGGTCAGGGCTGTTAATCACCAGAACGCCCCAGGGCAGCCACATACAGCCTTATTTATGGGCAAATCAAGAAACTGAAATACTGAACCGTGCCTGATTAGCTGCACTAATATGCTACTTGTGGCTAATTTCTGAGCTGCTTAATTCGCAGGTGTTTGCCCCAGCCAATAAATCATGCTTTCTACCTCCTCTTTGCACTCATGGACCTGCCATGCATATGTGGAGCCTGTTTAAGTGACAAGCAGGAAATAATTGATGGTGCATTAAATCACTCTAGTGTTTAGTGAACTGGCTCCCCTTTGAAACAAGCCTCGCTCCGTTCCCACTCCCAGGCTCATTTCAGATGTTATTGTAACCCAAGTCTTCTGCGCCACTGCTTGCAATCTTTCAAAGGTACAATGTGTACATTTCCTCATTTTTATTTGTTTTACTTGTAGAGCATACTATTTGCATAAGACATCGCTATTAAATTTTCCACAACAGCTAGTCACCAATGCGATGAAGCAGAACAAAATTCTACTGACTGAGAAGTTGGAAGGGAACGTACCAGGAGCCTTAGCAGCTCCAGCCCTGCAGTTTCTCTTTAAATATTTTTCAACAAAGCTGTCAGCAAACAGGGGGTTCTTAGTCATGTTTGTATTGATCATCACTAACTTGCTCGCTCTGATTCTTTTCCTTCAGATGGGAGGAGGGGATCTGAAAGCTGAACTCACAGAAACAACTCCTAACTCACTCTAAGTCAAAACCAGGCAGAGTCATGTTCTTTCCTGCATCTTCACATAGATCCACAGAGAAGCTGTACAATTTCAAAATTTTAACTGAAAATGCTGTCAAGGATATACTGGGAGGCCTGAAACTAAGGAAGACCCTGATTTTCTCATCTGTCTTTTGGTTCATCACATATTAACATGTGGTTACCTGAAGCAGCTTTTTATTTTGGGAGAATCTCTGGTCTTCAGCTTGCATTGTATCTGAGATGATAGTTGCTCAGGGAATTCTGGACGAGTTGTATAAATCTTTTTTATACAGCTTATGGAGAATGCCCTTTGAAGCAAAGGATAAGAGGCAAGACCTAACCACTTCTTTCTACTTGAAGGAGTCTGTTACCATTATCCATATTAAAATTCATTTTCTATTATTCTGGGGTCTAAGATAAATTATCTCAAAGTAAAGGATTTCAGAAACTAAGTAAATATTCTGGGTTTTGAAGATTTTTACTGGCCGCTTAGGCCTTATGCTGACACCAAACAGAAATTGAAACTAACAGGTAAGCAGGTAGTCTGTTTAATAGTGTAATACACAAAAAGCTTATTGGTGTCCTGCAAACAGCATTGCCACCAGTTTTGTGGTAACAGCTAAAAGTGGGGATTTCTAGAGATATTTTTTCTGATGGTACTTAAATGTGATTATATTAACTTAGAAGAGTGTTACATTGTTTGAAGTATATTTGCCTGAAATGTTTTCTCCTGCTGCAGCTAAGGCCAGCAGAAAAAAAAAACAACAAACAAAACAAAAAAAAAAAAAAAAAAAAAACCAACCAACCACAAAACAAAACAAAACAAAACAGCTCTCCAAACAGAAGGCAGCTAGTTACACTTAAATGAAAAGGAACAGCAAAAAGGATAAAATGTCCACACGTGGTACGACAAGTTTTTAAAGAGAATATATTAGACATTCTCAATAACAATGAATCACCCCGACCATCAAAAAATAGTTCTTTCATGTTCCATAGGAAACCATATGGCTGAAAAGAAAAAGTAAAGGAGGCAACTAAAAATCTGAAGAAGAAAAAAAAAAAAAAAAAAGGAAATTGTCCTCCTTAGTCATATCCACATGAAGAAGTTTTTAAAAAGTGTAAATTGAGACAAATTATGTACAAAATCACAATAAGGCACATTAAAAGAATTTTTGGAATAACTTTCTACAAACATAAAAAAAGAAAAAAGATAATAAGAAAACAATAAACTCTCGAGGGTTTGGGGTTTTTTTTCCAAGCTTGGTGAGTAATCTGTGAACAGAAGGCCAAAGTTTATAAAGAGAACTTAAATGCCCTGTAGTAACCACTGGTGAAGATGCAATACTGAGTTACATGAATATTTAGCCTGACCTAATACGGTAATTTTATGTTCTTCTGAGGTTATAAAATGAAAGTTCTGCTGTTAGGGTAGAGAGATCTCTTGCTCTTACCTGCTTTCCTTAAATGCCAAGAGAGGATTTGTTAGCTTCTGGGGAAGCTGTAAAGTGATGCTTTGCGATAGACTTGCAAAGGAGTTGGGTTATGATCTGGATTATGAGATATTATTAGTGCATTTGTAAATTTTAAGGCCAGAAATAGCCATTATGTTTGCCCAAAGTAATTTCCTTTGTTATCTGGTTATAACATTTTTTTTCTGGAGTGTTTCTGAGTTGGATATTATTCTTTTCCATTAAAAGGGGGTTTGTTTATATTTTGAAACTAGCAATTTATCTTGGAATAAACTTTTCTAATTTGTCAGACTTTTGAAATATTTTAGTGGTAATTCAGTTATGAAAATAAGAACTATATCTGGGATATTGTGTTTCAATTTATCTCAAGCACCTTGATTTAAAGGAGATTAACACAAATATATGTCGAATAAAGGTAAAACATAATGTCTGACCTGAAAACTTTAGAATAAGATTTTCAAAGCTCTTCTACATTAAATTATTGTAAACCAGATCTCAAACTCCAGTATAAATAAACATAAATCTTATTATAAGGGCATGAAATTGTTCCACTATTTATTAACTGAATGTTTTGGTTTGGTTTTGATGCCTAGTTTGCCAAGATGCCTACTAGAACAAAATATAATGCATGCATGCTAATTAATATCATTTTAATATAACAGACTACAGTGTTTTGACTCAACAGAGTCTTTTTCCCTAAAATGTCCTTTCTTGGAAGTCAATTTTTTGCGGTCAGGCTTTTTTGTTAAAATAGATTTTTCATTTGCTTTCTGCATTACCTAAAAATTTCACCACCTTATTAAGTATTTTAAATGCTTTTTCTCAAGGATTAGAGAATGGTGATTGATGCTGATTATTTAATAAATATCATGTTTGTTTTTTTGTTGTGGTTTTGGTTTTTTTTAAGTTACAATTTCGATGAGACATTCGGTAGATATTTCAGGTAAATAGCACTGTTGAATTCCATTATTTGAATAAACAAGTGCAATAAATTTAAGCTTGATGATATGTTGCAAATAAATAATAATATGACTGAGGTGGAGAGGCAAGGAGTGACCAAATTTGTACAGCTTCATTTCTTCATTTATAACCTGTTGGAGGAGTTTGCAGGAATAAATTACTTTTTGGTCAGCTGACATCTGTGGGAAAACTCCAGCTGAATTCAGTGGAGACAGGGGAAAAAATACACAT
Source organism: Athene cunicularia (assembly GCF_003259725.1). Lineage (NCBI taxonomy): Eukaryota > Metazoa > Chordata > Aves > Strigiformes > Strigidae > Athene > Athene cunicularia. The sequence goes on from NW_020799095.1 coordinate 86,754,547, forward strand.
ATGTAGTCAGTCTTTCTAATCTGGCTTGATATTTTAGGTCTTTCTGTGCCAATCTAGAGAAATTATCAAGAAAATGTTCATTGGCTCAGTTCTGTCTCCTTTTTAAAGTCCAGGATCCTTTAAACAGGAACACAAGAAGTGTTTTCTGAAAACTAACTTTTAAAAATATTTTGTTCTATGTTCCTTTAATTTTTATGATATTTTAAAGAAAATTACTGAAAAATTCATTAGGATTTTCCCACAATGCTCAGTTCAGGATAATGAAATAATTTCTGTTGTTTTCATTTGCATTTTTCTTTTCTTTCCTCACTCATCCTGTTCAACATAGTAGACCAACATATGCCTCACTCATGTTAATTTTATGTTTATAACAGCCACACAAAAACTCTGACTCAGGGATCATCACTGGGGATTTTAGACCAATTTGTCACACCTCTATAATAGTCTGGAAATCTGGTCTGAAGTTTACACTCTTTCAGAAAAAAATATACTAAAATGAAGTTAAATGTACTTTGAAATTTCTTTAGACTCTCTTGATTTTTCTGTTTGTTTCCTTTTAACCAACATATTTTTCCTAGTTTGAGCTTTAGTGAATTCAATAAAGAGATCCCTCTGAAGTTTCAAAGGTTGCAGAAGAGTCTCAGGCTGTTACAGAAAATCTTACAAGTATAAGTTGAATCTACAAGCTCCTATTTTATGCAGTCTTGAAGAGGTTTATTAAGATAAAGAGTAACATTGGCTTGTGATCACTCTTGGGGTGTACACTAGTAGCATTCTGACAGTTTTCTGAAGTTTAACTTATTTTTTCAAAGTCATGTGGTAAGGAGAGAGTTAAGATTGTTTGGGTTACCTTAATTTCTCTTCTGCATATTCATGATGTTTTACCAAGTAAATGATGTTTTACCAAGTGAAACTAACCCATGTCATTTTTGTGCTTTAAATTATTTGTACTTTTGAGAATAACTCTGAGAATGCACTCTAAAGAGATCTGATCTAGAAATAACCAAAAGATACCTGCAATTTAATTCCATTTTAACAAAGATTCTTATTATTATTGAATTTGGTGTTCATTTGCTTCATTAGCCCTGAATTATTTTCACAGTTGAAGATTCACTCCGTATTTCATCACATCTGGGATCAACACCAAAGGAATAATGTATGACAATCCAAAAAAGGAAAAAGGAAATGTATCATGCAACTTAGTACCACTATGTAATTGTCATATTGCTGAAGTGTAAGCATTGGAGAGGGATATGGGAATGTCAAGAAGAGCGCTTTCTGTATTTAAGAATTAAAGCTGTGCCAGCCTTTACTGTCAGAATACACTTCAGGAGGCAGCAATGAAAGTTTATATTACAAAGGTCACTCACAGAAGAAGAATGTCACAAAGTTAAGTACACCCAGGGAAGATCAGATAATAGGGAATATCTTTTTCAAAGCTAAAATGATAGATTGCAAGAATGGTAAAATAGAGCACATGGCAGATAGAAAGGGAAATCAAGACAAGTAAAAAAAAATAAAATAGAAGGGTAATACAATATAAGTGAAGCTGTAGAAATCATAAAAGAAATGCTTGGAAACAAGAGTGAAACTTATTGAATAAAATAAAATTTATTCAGAGCATTCAGATGGCAAGATTCAGAAAAATAACCAGCAGAGTGGCATCTTAGCTGATTGCAAGATGCTTGACGAATACATTTTAAAAAATTGTCATGTGTTTTCATATAACACCATATGAATAATTTAACAGCAATGCCAAGATTTATGAAAAGAGTATTATCAGTGAAATGTTAATGCCTGAGACAAGAAATTGTGGGGGTTTAGGGTGACTGTACAGTTCTAATTTATAAAAACTTACAGCATTTAACATGGACTTGTAAAGTTGGGGCAAGATCTGTCTGGTATTCTACAGTATTAACAAAGATGAAAGTTTCATGATATTTGGGAATTCTGTGCTAGTTATCATTTAATCCAATCTTTGGCAAACATAATATGTATCCTACTGTCAAAGCAATATTTGCACAGAATAACAACACTAATTATTTTTCATTTAATATTTTGCTTCCTTTGATGAGCTCATCATAAAGTGATCCTTTGTACTGAAAAAGAAATTTTATTATGTCATTAAGATGTTACAGACACAATCATTATGTAACATTAGTCATTTTTGCCCTTGGAAAACCTATAAGGAAGAGCATGTGCAGGACGATTTATTTGCTTGCTTGCGTGCCTTGCCACAACATGAGACAGACACAGCATTTTGGTTTCCTGTGGACAGCATCTGTTGCACCTCAGCAGAGAAACCCACTTGTATTCACCATCTTTCCTACGACACATAAAACAGTGGATGAACAAGCACAAAATCAAGAAATTCCATCACTTCACCTGGATAGCTCTCATCTCCAGAATTACAACAGTTTCTTGCAGTAATGGGAAACTGTTGGGGACATCTCCTGAGAGAACACAAGTGGGTGAGGCACAAAAATATGAGCAGTGTCTGTTTTAAATTTATGATACCATAACCATTTTCCAGCTTTATCTACCTGAGTGTCTCCTATAGGGAGAAGATACTAGGCTGAATTTCCATGGGTGTAATATGTGTACAACCAAGACAATCTGATCCTTGGGGATTAACCCAGTGATGTTGAAATCAGGAATGGTGAGCATAATCATTCTTCAAAAGAATACTTTCATATGGAACAATGTAATTTTAAGTAAAATTATTTAGACAGTACAATTTGTGGCCAGAAGAGCATAGTTTATGGCTTCAAGCCTTTAGGGTGGATGACGTTAAAAGCAAGCTTTCTGTTAGACATATGTTATGCTATCTGTTTTTTGCAAACATACCAGAAGATGGAAAGCATACTACTCTGATAATTTGTTCTTTTCCACTTTTTCTCCACAAATACTAAAAATTTGCTCAAACCTAAAATCCTGATAAAGTGTAAATAAGCTCTGGGTCAACAATTATTAATAAACAAGCCCCATTTCCTCTTCCTCCCTTGGTGAGCTAAAGAAATAGTGTAAATTCTTTTTCAAACTACATGATACAGTGTGCTTCACAGAGAGATTTAGAGGGCATACTTCCTTCCCTACACATCACACAACGTTACCCACAAACATTTCCAAATCTTCCAGTACGTTATTTCATCTAAATGCTACAACATCTTTTACCTTGGCTTATACTCAGTTCTTAGCTATAGAAAGCGCATACCTGATGAACATGATCCTCTCTCAGAAAATATTCTAACTATTAAATTTGTGTCAGCAACGTAAAACTCACATGCACACTGAGACTGGTCATAAAGTCTGGCCATGGTCTGTACCATGGGTTGCCTCAAGTTACAGAAATACACACCTTTTACCAACCAAAAAACCACATCTTGCTGTGGACATGCTGACTCCCAAGTGTCTGAAGATGCTGGGGTCAACCCATTACCCCTTAGAACTATAACAACTGACAAAAAATAACAGCTGGGAACAGGCTTTTCAGTTGGACCTCTCTGGAGGTCAGATTGACAGGAGAGCAAGAAAAAGCACAGAGAGAAAATACATCCATGAATGCATGGTATGACCTCCAGGAATCTTCAGCTAGAAGCAACACATATTTAAAATTCTGTGCCTTCTAGAGTACAACCCAAACTATGCTGTGTAGTCTGCAAAAGCAACTGTGCAACATCAGGGATTAGACATAAGCAGGACTTCAGGAGAAAATTTCATGAATGTCTGTCAGATCTGAATAGGGTGCAATCCTAGGCAGTTAATATTGCTTGTCCACCTAAGATGTTTTTTACAGGATCATTTTATCTGAAGATATGTCTTAATCAAGCCCACTTAACCAAGAAAAGATGAGCCAGGGTTTAATGCTGAAGTTTTGGCTTTTGCAATGTATTTTTGTAGTGCATTTTTAAAGAATGCTTTGCATATGCATGCAGACTATTACACGGGTAATTATTATTATCACAGAATCACAGAAACACAGAATCGTCTAGGTTGGAAAAGACCTTGAAGATCATCCAGTCCAACCATTAACCTAACACTGACAGTTCCCAACTACACCACATCCCTCAGCACTTTGTCGACCCAACTCTTAAACACCTCCAGAGATGGGGACTCCACCACCTCCCTGGGCAGCCCATTCCAACACCTCACAACCCGTTCTGTGGAGAAATACTTCCTAATATCCAGCCTAAACCTTCCCTGGTGCAACTTGAGGCCATTCCCTCTTGTCCTATCGCTTGTTACCTGGTTAAAGAGACTCATCCCCAGCTCTCTGCACCCTCCTGTCAGGGAGCTGTAGAGGGCGATGAGGTCTCCCCTCAGCCTCCTCTTCTCCAGACTAAACACCCCCAGTTCCCTCAGCCGCTCCCCGTACGACCTGTGCTCCAGATCCTGCACCAGCTTCGTTGCCTTCTCTGGACACGCTCGAGTCATTCAATGTCCTTTTTGTCGTGAGGGGCCCAAAACTGAACACAGGAATCGAGGGGCGGCCTCACCAGTGCCGAGTACAGGGGTCAGATCCCTTCCCTGTCCCTGCTGGCCACGCTATTGCTGACACAAGCCAGGATGCCATTGGCCTTCTTGGCCCCCTGGGCACACTGCTGGCTCCTGTTCAGCCGGCTGTCAATCAACCCCCCCAGGTCCCTCTCTGACTGGCAGCTCTCCAGCCACTCCTCCCCAAGCCTGTAGCGCTGCTGGGGGTTGTTGTGGCCCAAGGGCAGCCCCCGGCATTTGGCCTTATGGAAACTCCTCCAGTTGGCCTCAGCCCATGGCTCCAGCCTGTCCAGGTCTCTCTGCAGAGCCTCCCTGCCCTCGAGCAGATCAACACTCCCACCCAACTGGGTGTCATCTGCAAACTGACTGAGGGTGCACTCGATCCCCTCGACTAGATCATCAATAAAGATGTTAAACAGGAGTGGCCCCAACATCCAGCCCTGGGGGACACCACTGGTGACCGGCCACCAACTGGATTTAACTCTGTTCACCACAACCCTCTGGGCCCGGCCATCCAGACAGTTTTTTACCCAGCAAAGCGTGTGCCCATCCAAGCCGTGAGCAGCCAGTTTCACCAGGAGAATGCTGTGGGAAAGGGTGTCAAAGGCCTTACTAAAGTCAAGGTAAACAACATCCACAGCCTTTCCCCCATCCAATAAGCAGGTCGCTCTGTCATAGAAGGAGATCAGGTTTGTCAAGCAGGACCTGCCTTTCATAAACCCATGCTGACTGGGCCTGAGCATCTGGTTGTCCCTCATGTGTTGTATGATGGTACTCAGGATGAGCTGCTCCATCAGCTTCCTGGGCACCAACGTCAAGCTGACAGGCCTGTAATTTCCTGGATCATCCTTCTGACCCTTCTTATACGTGGGCATCACTTTGGCCAATTTCAATCTGCCAGGACTGCTGGTAAATGATGGAAAGCGGCTTGGCAAGCCCCCCAGACAGCTTCTTCAGTACCCTCGGGTGTATCCCATCAGGTCCCATAGACCTGTGTGTGTCTGTGTGATGCAGCAGGTCACTGACTTCCTCCTTCTGGATTGTAGGGGGGTCATTCTCCCAGTCTCTGTCTTCTGGCTGAGGAGGCTGAATTCCCTCAGTACAACTAGTCTTGTTATTAAAGACTGAGGCAAAGAAGGCATTAAGCACCTCAGCCTTCTCCTCATCACTTGTTACCATATTTTCTCTTGCATCTAGCAGGGGATGGAGCCGCTCTCTGGTCTTTCTTTTGCTGCTCACATACTTATAAAAACATTTCTTCTTGTCCTTGATTGCTGAAGCCAAATTAATTTCCAGATGGGCTTTAGACATGATTTCCACCCTGCATAGCCTCACAGCATCTCTGTAATCATTGTGACTCACTAGCCCCTTCTTCCAAAGGCTGTAAACTTTTCTCCCTGAGTTCTAGCCAAAGCTCCCTGTTCAGCCAGCATGGTCTTCTCTGTTGCCAGCTTCTCTTATAGTACCCAGGGACAGCCTGCTCCTGTGCCATTAACACTTCCTTCTTAAAGAGTGCCCAGCCTTCCTGGGCCCCTGTACCCTTCAGGAGAGTCTCCCAGGGGATCCTTTCAAGCAGGTGCCCAAACAAGACAAAGTCAGCCCTTTGGAAGTCCAGGATGTCAGTTCTGCTTAGCTCTCTCCTGACCTCTCTAAGAACAGAGAACTCTAGTATTTCATGATCGCTGTGCCCTAGTCATCCTCCAACCACCACATCATCCACCAGTCCTTCTCTGTTCACAGAGAGGAGATCCAGCAGGGCACCTTCTCTGGTCAGTTCACTCACCAGCTGTGTCAGGAAGTCGTCTCCCACCCATTCCAGGAATCTCCAGGACTGGTCCCGCTCTGCTGTGTTGTATTTCCAGCAGACATCTGGGAAGTTAAAGTCTCCCCCATGAACAAGGGCAAGCTATCATGAGATTTCTCCTAAGTGCCTATAAAATATCTCATCCATCTCTCTGTCCTGGTTGGGTGGCCTATAGTAGACTCCTACTACAACATCTGCCCTGTTGGCCTTCCCCCTGATTCCAACACAAAGACTCTCCACCCTGTCTTCACTACATTTGTACTCAAAGCAATCATAACAGTCCTTAGCATACAGAGCCACCCCACCACCTCTCCTTCCCTGTCTGTCCCTCCTAAAGAGCTTGTAGCCATCAGCTGGCACACTCTAGTCATGGGAGACATCCCACTATGTTTCCATAATACCCACTACACTTAATTTACCTGTGTGGTGGTTTAAGTCCTTCCGGGACCGGAGAGCACATTGCAGTTGTCCCTCCCCCACCCTCAGCTGGTCGGGCTGGAAATTAAGCACAGACCCCGGGCTGAAATAAGAAGAAATTTAATACAACGGAGTGATAAAACAATCCGAACAACAGTGGCAATGATAACAACAATAAACAGCAATAACAGTGAACAAGATAAAAGATATACAGAGAAATACCGCAAATGGTCAGGGAACAAAGCCAACGCGTGGGGTCCCGCTACCAAAAAGCCAAAGAGAAAGTAAAGTCAAAGTTTCCCACCCCTGGATCTAACATCAGCATGGTATGAATAACTCGGCTGGAGATCCCTTCCTCCTCTCTCACTGCTGGGGAAATTTAACCCTATCCTAGTTGAACCAGGACAACCTGTACCATCTCGGCTTCAAGCTCCTCATGCTTGTTACCCCTGCTGTGTGCATTGGTATACATGCTCTTCAGATGGGCTGGTGTTTTGCCCCCTTCAAATCTAGTTTAAAGCTCTGTCAATGAGCCCAGCTAACTCCTGCCTCAAGATCCTCTTCCCCCTCTGGACAGGTGCATCCCATCTAATGCCAAAAGGTCTGGCATCCTGTACACTAATCTGTGATTGAAAAATCCAAAGCCCTGACAGTAACACAAGTCTTGGAGCCACAAGTTCATCTGTTGAGTTCTCCCTTATTCTTCATTCATCCCCCCAAATGAAGGGATGGAGGAGAACACAATATGTGCCCCCGACCCTTTAATCAGTTTCCCAAGGACCTGAAATCTGTCTTCATTTCTTTGGGACTTCTCCTGGTAATGTCATCACTACCTATCTGAAAAACCAAGAGAGGGTAGTAGTCCTTGGGTCTCAATAGAGCGAGCAGTTTTGCCATGAGGTCCATGACGTGGGCCCCAGGGAGGCAGCAGACTTCCCTATGAAATGGGTGTGGTCTGCATACGGGGCCTTCAACACCCCTCAGAATGGAGTCACCCACTACAATGACTCTTCTGGGGTTCTTTTTAGAACTGGTTTTAATACCTAGTCTAGAATGACCCGGCCTTGGTGGACCTTGGTCTTCCTCCCTTGTTGTCTCATTTTCTTCCTCCTTCTCTTCTTCATTCACAAGTTCTAGGGCCACAAATCTATTGTGAAGGGACACCATGAAGGGTGAGGGATGTTGAGAGAGGATTTTTCTGCCTCCTTGAGCAGAGACTCGTTTCCAGCCTCCCTCATTTCTTATGTCCCCTCCTTCTGCCTGGTAGCAAGAGGATGAGGGATTATCTGCTTCGTTTGGAGCCTCCATTTGCTCCTGTTTCTTCACGGGTGCCAAGGTGTTACTCCACCCATCAATCTCCCTTTCACAGTCCCTAATAATTCTTAATCTTTTGACCTCTTCTTGGAGTTTTGCCACCAGGCTGAGAAGGTCATCCAGCTGATCACATAAAATATAAACCAAAAGAGTCCTCACTTATTTTAATCTCTGCAGTGAAGAACATTGTAACATTCATGCTTTTATACTTTTCAGACTGCCCTGTATCAGACATAACTACCAATAGCAATTGTGACCATTTTTCTCTTTCTTTTCATTCTTTTTCAGCACATGGTGGCTGATTTAGAAAAAAACATCTCCTAATTTGAAACTGCAAAGAGTTGAAAACTCTTATTTTATTTTATTTTTTTTAATGATGTTTTGTTAAGATATTAGACTTACATATTGCAGTGCAGTTGCATATGATGTTAAGGGTGGTACTCAGGCTGATTATATAGTTTCTTTACATTCCTATGGTTTCTTTTCACCAGTGTGGTATAAAAGATCTTAAAAAAAAACATAATTAGGCCTCAGGGCTTTTTTCCTCTCCGTCTATGAGTAGTTCTCTGATTTCAGCAATCATGATTTATTCTCATGATAAAATCTACTGATTCATGAACCACCGATTTACTTGGTAATCTGTTTCTACACGAGTCCTAGGAAACAGGAAAGCAGAAACTACGTGGTCATCTCATCCTTCCACTTGCCCTTTCATCATTCATGATGGAAACTTGTCTGACTCTGGAAACTCCTGTGATGGAGATCCCACTACCTCTCTGGCAGAACCATGCACTTGTTACTTTAAGAGAAGGATTTTTCCTTTGTTGCTTTAATGCAGAACACACACATCTTTCGCTGAAGAGGAAAAAAGTTTATTCCCATCATACAAAAAAATATAGTTATGTCTCTATTTCTCTAAGCTAAACAATACCATTTCAAGCAACCTTTTCTCATAGGTCACAGTTTCTATGTTTCTGATCTTTCTCATTCTTCTACCAATTTGATCATTCCCTTTCTAAAAGCATGGTATTAACAAACTGAACATGATAGTTTAGCTGGGGCCATTCCAACACTGAGCAGGGCTAAAGCATTAGGTCACATGTTTTTTTGGGGTATGTTTTTGACAGCCCAAGGTGTGGGTTGTCTTTTTGCAACACCATTGGCATCATTGAATCAGACTGGGTCTGTTACAACCCTCCAGATCCTCTTCTTCAGTCCTCCTGCCTAGTCAACCTGTATTTGTTCTTGCAACTATTTATTCTTATCTAAGCACAGTGCTCTGCAGATTCAGTATCTTTATCTTTTCAATTTGTCAGGAATCTTTTTTATTCTAATCACATCCACCGATGCACTTCATGCCTCAGCTGATCTATAGTTTCCTTAAACATCCTCTCAAGACCATTGCCCAATTCTCTAGTGACAATCTCAAACCAGGACAGATCTCTGTCAGGTCTCATTCACCGCACATTCCATTTTGAGAATTCACCACTAATAGCTATAAACTGGGTATGGTTTCCCATCAGTTTCTGTGCTAGTAACAATTTAACATAAACCACATTTATCAAGCTTTCTTAAAAGACCACAGTGCAAAATGCCTTATCAAATGACGTATACTGTCAATTATTTCACCTATCATGCAACTGTTTTTGATATGATTTGCCCCTCACAACTCCCCATTGGGTGTTTATTTCTCTCTGTTACCACTCAGGTGTTTACAAATTCTTTCATTATTAGGTGCAATTTTTTTCTAGGAATGGAAGTTTCTGTAACTACCTTATATTTCCTACTTCTTCCTCCTTTTCTTGTTCATATCTAAAGACCTTCTTTGCCATTTTCTCATTTGTGGAACATCCACAAAGTCTCAGAGAAAATGGCTTCTGGTCTACAACTGCTTCAGCCAGATCTGTATCACAGAGTGAATTTCACCTGGCTCAAATGATTTACATCACCTACAGCACAGATTTCTCACTTTTTCCCTACTGTAGACTGCTTTTTTTTTTTTTTTTTTTTTTTCAGTCTGACACTGGTCAGTGTTAACTGTGTGATCACAGTCAATCCTTTTAGCAAAGGTTGTAACACACTGCCTTGTGGTATGTTGCCATACTTTCCAGTAGCCTTCATGTTACAGCATATCTGTAAATAATGAAAACATAGAAGAGCAGAAGAGTGAGCTGTTACCAAACTAGTGGAATATGTTTATCTTCTCTAATTGACAAGTATATTGGTTTACGTTATTGTTTCCTAGCTTTAACCTGATATATTTCTTACTGATAAAGGAAAGCTCTTTCCTTCTCTATCTCTTTCCATATGTCTGCCTTCTTCCTTTATTTCTTGTTCTCTGTCTATTATTGGAAGTTACAGATCTTGCATGATCTAATGAGATGAATGTTATAAAGTGAGAATGGGAAGCTCTGTGCTTTCACTGAACTAATCTCTACTCTGGTCTAAGGGTCCTATTTGAGGCTGAAAGTCCTGGCAGTCTAGAAATAAATGCCTCATAAAGAATTACTTAATTTAGTTAATAATGTTTGAATCAAGTCATTCTTCATTTTCCATAAAACTAGAATAGGCTAGAAGTAATTCAATTATTTTTTACAAGTACTAATGAATAAAGTAAATGTGTAATTTCCAATAAATTACATAGTTACTTGTGGTGTGAAAAATTGTGCACTCAAAACAAGTAAAAAATGTGTCACTTTTATTTTTATAGTATGTCCTTTAGAAGAGATATTAAAGCACTGTTTACTTTATCCCATGGTACTCTATAGAAAACTGTAGATTAATTTTCCCTCAGAGAAGCCATATAGTATTTCAAACCTGGAAGAAAAAAGTGCCTTAGAGAGAATCATTCAGGTACCTTGTATAAATTCTTCAGTAATAAGAAATAGGTATTTATGCACTTCACACATAGCCTGTATCTGTTGAGGAAATATATTCTTGCCCTGTTAAAGGAAAGATTTGGGTTTTTTCTTCCTGAGTCTTTTTGCCCCTCTTTTAATTAAAATGCAAACTTGGGCACAATCCTGCCCTCTCAAACAGTGTTTTTCTGTTCTGAAGCATGTGGTTAGACTTTATTTTCTCTGGGCAATGGGTAGAACAGAAAAGTCATGAATGGAAAACAGGATTAAATACCCCTCATGCCATGCACTTCCTTTCCCTCCTGTTTTACTTCCAAAGATCAAGAAAACTTCTGTGTGTTCATGGAAATGACAAAGGAATTTATTTCATATTTCTGAATATAAAAAGAGGCAACTTATAAGAGCACGGCATTTATAAAAATGTACTTACTGCAAGCTGGGATCCCTCTTGGCATACCTTCATGCAAGCACCATCCGTGAGTAACACATCCACCGATTGTGCTCGTGCACTGTGGGGGGAAGGGGAAAATACAGAGATTTGCAAAATACATATCTCAGTAACCATAAATGAAGCAAATCCACTTTAGCTTTGCTGTGACCTCCAGGAAGCAGAGCATGAACTGCTTTGATTTATCACAAAATTGGAGCTTGCGTCTAGAAATGTAAGTGTGAGATCATTTACTTAAAAGCTGTAGTCATCACCATAATCTTTAAGGAGCCAGATCCTGAAGCAAATTGCTGATGTGCTGATGTGCTAAGGCCTAGAAAGCAAGTCAGACTTCCAGGATACTTTACAAATATGGCAATACTGACAGGCTGTAAATTGCTTTCTTTGTGCATGCTGCCTAGCCAAATAACCCTTAAGGAAAGCATGATAATAGCATAAGTCACCAAATACATTTCACCAGGCCTCTGTGCAAATGTAACGCTTCATAATAAAATAAACCAGCTATGCTAGTTTTGAAGACAAGGTACTCTTACTTAGTTGTGAAATAAACCATCACCCAGCACAGTACAATCTCCTCCTCCGTGGTAGGCTTTGTCTATAAGACATGAAACCAGTACCTTTACAGATGGCACTGGCTCCAGAGCAGGAGTGGGACAGACATGGATTTAGTGAAGAAACATACTGGCCACTAAGACAATCCAGGTAAAGCAGTGGCATGCATTCAGAAATGCATAGAGGAACAATGATTTGTGAGACCTCCATGATTTATACGTTTCTGGGCCACGGAGGTGAACACAGTCTTTGCCAGAATTTCTTTAGATGGTGATGTCCCTTTGGTTCGAGCATTTGCACTCCTGGTAGACAGAAGTTAGAGAGTGACCCTTGTTTCAGCTCTGCAGATCAATGACCCATCACCTTGTTCCAAGTATATCTCATTATTATATTCTGTGCTTTACAGCAAATCTACCCAAATAAATAACTGTTACTAAAACATTAAATAAATGTTGAATAAGTGTTGACTTCTTACAATGACTGCCTAGTATTATCTTTTCAGTAATCTGAAGACCAACAAACAAAGCATGCAGTGAACCATATTTTACAAAGGAAGCAGAATAACAGAATGATAAAATATATTTTTTAATTTTTTTTTTTCCTTTGGTAAGCTGATTCAGAACAGAATCGTCAGAACTAAACAACGTATGACCAGTGTGTACAGTTATGTACTAAGAGTCCATTTAAGTGTTAGAAATGCCTGGAGTACTTTATCTTCTGTAATATGTTAATGACATATGCTGATTTCCAAAACAGTATCCAGTGTAGGCTAACTACTGGCAGATATAAAATTATTTGCATAGATTAACAAAACTGTGTGTGGTAATATAGTTGCAAAGTTATTTTATAGATGTCATTTCCAGACATGAAGTCATGATAATAGTTTTCTACCTAGCTCTAATTAATTAGCACCCTAAAAAGCTATAACAAATTACCGTCAACATATTTGAAAGCATTTTTTAGAAAGATATTCCTGTATTTTTCAATCAATGTAGAAATGTGGTGATAATTCTACTATTCATATTCCTTCTGAGATTTGTTTCCTCAGCATAAACTAAGAAATTATTTTTTTCTTCTTAGAAATATCAGTTCTTTCCAAGTTTCCAGTAAATATTTTCTTTAGAATTTATTTTCCTATGGGGAGAGAAAGGGAACTTCACAGACATTTTAAAATTATTTTTTTTGCAAAAACATACAGCAGAGTAAATCAAAATTGAACCACACCACTCCCCAGAATTAAGAGCGGCTTGTATATCCTCTGTATATAGCAAAATATTATAACAAACACTTTAAAAAAATTCACAAATTCCAGAAACTGGACAAGAAAGAATCTGAACTAGCCAGTAAGAAACAGTGAGAACTGTGATGCACCCAGTCCTGGGCAGAGGCAGATGAGCCCTGAGTACCCAACAAGAGGATCCCAGAAATTCCTCTCTGCCCATACAGCTCTCTGGTCCCACACTAGCAAGTCATACACCCTCTTGTGTTCACTTTCCCCGACCCCAAGGATTTTGCATTCATGACAGCTCTGTTGCCCAGCTTCAACAAGAAAATGGAGAGTCAGTCCTTTCCAGCCAGTGTCATGAAGCCTGGTGGTTATGCTGTATCTCTACGTGACATGAAAGCTGTGAACTTGAACCCATTCAGGCTGAGCCACTTTGTGATCCAGCTCAGACACTTTTTGTTAAAGCTCAATCAAGACAATTAAAACAGCCCTTGTCAATGTAGAAGAAACTCAGGCACATAAATCAACATACTGAAATCTATTCCTGAGAGGTATTACTTAATTTCTAAGTGTTGTAGTGTTAAGTAATCTTTTAGGTTTTTTTTTTTTTTTCATAATGACTGTATCCATGCAAAACATCTGCTTTCCAGTGGCTACATTTTCAGAAAATGTCCCATAAATGTTGTTCCTCACATTATGTTCATAGAGCATAATATTTTTAGTATGTTATTATTTTCATTGACCTTAAGTTACAAAGACATAAGTAGCATTTACATTAAGTTTTGGGCAGATAAAAAATTCGGTAGGGGAAAGCATGGCCAATATCAATGGAACTGTTTTAAACATTAGTCTGAATTCTTAACACACAGTTAAGCTTAATTTATGAGGGCTTATGAAATCTGACAGCTCTGAATTGGGAAACTGAGCAAAATTTCTTTTAGAAAAGGGCCATTTTCTTGTGGAAATTGGCTTTTTATATTCCTGAGTTATTTCTTTTTAACTTGGCTTTCTTTTTCTTTATGTGAAAGTTTTTGAAAAAAAGTCTTTTTTTATTATTATGGAGTTTAAGGACTTTTCAAATATTCCAATTTAAAAACTATAATGAATAATGCCAGGAAAAATGACATGACCACAATATCAATACACTTCTCTCTTCAAAAGAAGCACATACGACTTTGGCTACTCAGGAACATAGGCTGGGGATATTTTATCCAATGCAGTGGTACCATACTTTCTCAGAATATTTGGAAGACAACATTATGCAAGAAGTCAGAAAACTATGATGCCCTATTAAAAACTAACTCAGGATTCCAGCCCATATATGTGCTGTATGGAAATGGTGTGTGGAAGCAGTTTTCGTGTTGAAACCCTCTGTCTAGGATTCACCCTCCTGTCGTCTGTATGGGCTCTGAGCACCTCTGAATATGAGAAAGTTACATTTATGGCCCTTGTAGTGCTCAGAGCCATTAGCTGCACAAGAGTAGGAAAAAGATGCTTCTGAATGCCTCGCCTGAACAAGGAACCATAGCTCACTCACACTGCTCAGTGCCCACCTCTGTCAATTTGGTGATGCAAATTGTCTGGTGATGGTGATCAAGGAGTGGTACCAGCACTTCTGAAGAAGCCACATCTAAAGTGGTGTGTCCAGGTCTGTCCCAAATACAAGAGAGATGGAGCCAATGGAAAGAGTCCAGCAAAGGTCCAAGAAAATGATGGGGTGACCTCCTGTAAAGAGGGGCTGAAAGAGCTGGAACTGTTCAGCCTGGAGAAGAGAAGCTCAGAGGGGATCTCACCAGTGTATATAAATACCTGAGGGAAGTGTACAAAAAGAGAGATCCAGTGGTGTTTGGTGACAGGACCAGAGGCAATGGATACAAACTAAAACACAGGAGGCTCTGTCTCTGAGGGTGATCAAGCACTGGTACAGGTTGCCAAGAGAGGTTAGAGTCTCCACCCTTCGAGATATTCAAAAGCTTTCTGGACATGTTTCTGGGAAACCTGGTCTAGGTGGCCCTACTTGAGCCAAGGGGTTGGACTGAATGACCTCCAGAGGTCCCATCCAACCTCAACTAAATACTGTGAAATATGTCCCAAGTCAGAAGTATGGATATGTAACAAAAGCCAAACACTGTATGCACCTCTTCTGGACTCACCCAGACAGCTCTCAAGGCCATGACGGGAGGCAGAGGCAGCATGTCCTTGCTTCCCCCTTCCCTGAAGATTTTTCCTCACAAGGTTATGTTCTCACTCAGTGTTCCATGAAGTTTATATTTTTAATCCTTTAAAAAATGACTATGCTCCCCGAGGATTTCTCTCCATTTCAGAAGGAAGTTCCTTGTGAGTTCTCCATCTCATGAATGTCCCCCATGAATAATTTCTCTTCCTGAAGCCAGCATTCTCCCTGAAGGCTGATTCATGGTGAGAGAGTCTTCCTCAAGTTCTGCTCTTTAGTGATTGAGGTCCCCTGTTTATGGAAAGAAAAAAAAATATATATCTTTTGAGAGTCTCAGGGCATTGATATCTTGCATCTCAGCAAATTGCCATGGGATAGAGCATTCTGGTGTTATCTGTTAATACCAGAAGGTGCAGTCTTATAGATTTTTATGTTAAGATGCAAAACAGTGGCACCTGGTGACTCCAGCTCCTTGAAGAGAAACAGTATTTTTGTATTGAGTCTGTTCCATTGCTGTATTCATCAAGTCACTTTGCTGAGCAAGAACAGATCAGTTAATTTTTTGGCCCAGCTTGCTGCATAGCCATATTAATTGGAATTTTCCATGAAGGATTTATAGGGCACAGTTAAAATGAAATATACTTGCTAACACCTCTGCAGAGGAGTTTATATTAGAAAATAGATGAGGACTAACTGGGTTCCCTTTAGAAAACAAATGTACATGTATACACTGCACATTGCAAACCAGATAACATGCATTGTTCAGGGTATAAATTAGACACAGGGGAAAAAAAAAAAAAAAAGGAGAAGAGAAGATCAAGAACTTAAATCTGAAAAGCTTCCAGAAAAATAATAATGCAAAATATTTTCTACTAGTTTTTTTTTTTTTTTCCCCCACAAACCAGCTACCTCTCAGCCACCGGGTGGTAAAGTTTCACTCTAAATAAAGCATTGATGGTATGAAAAAACAGCTGCAGAAAAACAAATGACAGTCAGTTCTGACTGTCAATCTACACATTTAATGAGAAACTCTGCTCAATTTAATGAATCCTGGTGCTTCAGTCTACCATCACTTTAAGTAGAACCTGCATACACAACTATGTAGTGTCAATTTGGGGCGTATATTACAGCAGTACAGTACACCTCTGAAGGGAGAACTTCATTTTCTGAACTATTAGCCATGTAAGCAATTGTTACTAATTTACTGTGAGAAATGAGTGTGAAAATGTATGTGCACATGATTGGCTTGGTGAGACAGCTTGAAAATATTTAATCAAGGCTGAATAATTCTCTGTCTACAGTGGCAGTTAGAATAAAAGCAATCAAAAGAGAAAAATAATACTATCACTTCACCAGCGTGTCAGGGGTGAAAGTCTAATTGGTTTGTAGTTGAAGATAAACTAACTTCACTGTGAACTGACTAGTTGAAATTTGGGGGAGGATTAGTTATGTGGGGCTTGACCTTTGATTCCTGAGTCTGATAAAACCTGGAGTACCCTTCTTCGGAAAGTGTGTTTCATATAGAGGGAAAAAAAAAAAAAAAAAAAAAAAAAACATCAGAACCAGGTGGCTGATTACAATGCCTAGGTCAGGACCGTTCAACTCATTATAAGCATACGTATATAATGTTACCTCTGACAAATGCTTACATCTATGCATGTGTTCATCAGCCAGAAGTGCCAGCACAAACAAAACACTTTGATTATATTAGGAATCCCTCTAAAAGACTGCCCTTGAAATTCTGCACAGAGTTACTGATTTTCACAACGATACTTGAATGCTGGCTCTGAACATCAAACTCACGCTCATTGCAGACAGCCATGAACAAGCCCAAACCTCATCCCCTCCACCCCATGCTCCCTCGCATAAACCCATCCTCGCACAGCTCTAATGGACTGCAGCCCAGCTCCTCTCTGCGTGAGGCTGAGAACGGGCTCATGTAAATACAAGCTGGAGAATTTAGGTTGTGTCACGTAGCAAAAACAATGAGTGGAACAAATGAGTCGAGCAGCTCGGAGAGTTGGAAATCTCTAATTGCCAGACCCAGTCACAGACAAACACTGAAGGAGGGGCGGACTGTTTGCACCTAGTGCCACTCAGCTGGGGTGACAATAAATTCATGAAAGGTCAAAGAACTTTCCATATGCAAAACTTGCAGTGGGAACGAGGCGGGGCTGCCCCCGGCCAGGGCTGCCAGGCCTGGGGCGATGCTGCCACCTGCCGATGTCTCACCCTGCTCCGAGCTCCATCGCCAGGCTGTGCTCCCCTTTCTCCAGCCCTGCGGCTCCTGCTGGGTTTGTTCTCATCACCTGACAGAATTTCCATCTCACTGACATTAGGACCTCGCTTGCTTAGGAGCTACTTAGGTCAATTTGGCGTTTTCTTCTCTGCTGGGAACCCACTATCTTGTGTGCAACTACAATTATCACTTGCTAAAAAGGCAAACATAAATATTAGACAGCTACTACTTGCTTTTGTTAAATACAGCCTCCTTTTCTAAACAGAGCTTTCACTCCTAACAGTTATATTGCTGTGGACTACACTATACTCCTTGCCTGCATGCCCCTTATTGATTAGTTATCAGACTGTGAAAAACAGTTTTCTCATAAAAATGTCTCTCCGATAAATGTACAAAAACTTCCACATCAAGGTGTCTTAATGAAAACCCCTGTAACAGTAGTAAGTCTTATTTATAAAATTTACACAGATTCATATAAATGCACACATAAACATACACACAGAGGGAAATAGGATTAAAAAAAAGAGAAATATAATCTAACCATATTCAAGAAATATTGTGTCTGTGAATTCCTTCTGCTGGGTTTTTTATTTTTGGACAATTCATCTAGCCCAAGCTAAAAGGTGAAGGAAAAAAACACTGCAACAGCATTCTCATTGAAGACTATGGATTTTTCTATATGTCTGTGTATCAGACAGGACTTAAACATCAAGAAGAGCTGAATTACAGGATGAGCACTTTGGCAACTACTCCTGCTGCCCAACTGTACAGCAGTGCAAAAAGCAGCCTGGCATGTGCTACTGCACCATCCACCTCTCAGATTCATTCAGGAGCTGTGCCTGGGCAGCAAGAGGGGCTGCAAGAGCCACACAATCAGCAAGAAGCAGGAGCACACCACAAGGACAGACCTCGATGATATAGAAGCAAGGGGACACATCTCAATGTCTCTGGGGCTTTTGGGATGGTCTGTGCCCTGCCAAGCTCCCCCTCCCCTACTTTGTGCAGGGAATTCTGCAATGTCTCGCTCATGCCATTTCTGTGCTTGTACTGTCCCATTGCACAGGTTTCTCCACCTCACCTGGGAGACTTTGTGAAGAAGGATCTGAAGCTCCTTCCAAAGAACTGTTTGAGTAGGACAATCTCTAGCTGAACTCTCAAAATTAACTCACCAGCTAAGTGTGTCCTGCGTGTGCTGCTGCTCCCCAGGGCATGCGCGCGCGCACACACACACACACACACTTGAAAAATGTCATAAAGTGCTTTGGAAGGACTACCATGACCCTTCTCCCTTACAGTCTTGATTTTGTGTAATTATGTGTGCAAGACTGCTTAGGGCAATAGCATCCCACCTTTTCATCTAGGTCTGTTCTCTGCACTTTGCTGCAAATGTATCTAAATTTTCATGTTCCAAGGCTGCACGTACCATCATCACATTTACTTGTGCTGCAATTACAACTAGGCCAACACTAAGCAACAGCTTACATGACCAAGCCCCTTCTAGCTATGCAAATACTTGCATTGACCGATAGTGACCACTGTGGTCAAACCCTAGAGGAAGCATGTGGTAGTGGCAACAGTACCTGTCCTCAGAGCAAAACCATCAGCTCTCCCACGCAGTCAGTCCAGCATGAGCGTCATTCTTGTTTCTGTGTGCCTGATTAAGGACTCTGCACCTGAATTTTAATCATGAGAAAATCGTGTCAAATGCAGAGCAAGAGACAGAGAGAGGGTGCCCTTGGAGGACCTTCTGTAGCAATTATTTAGCCTAAACCCCTAAATTTCTTACATTATGTTTAATCATTATAAGACAGATAGACTAAGGGTAACAATTTCAGCAGTGCACAAGCCCTGATGGTTAGCTAAGGTACCTAAGGGCGTGCATTTAAAAAGAAAAAAACATTTGCCTAATGATGTGGCTGTTTAAAAATTACATAACAGTACAATTAAAATGCCAGAGAATGGCACAGTTAAGCTGTTGCTTAGGTTAGCTGATGTGATCCCGAATCTCTCTGCCAGCTGCTTTCTGCTCTGAAACTGCTTGCCCACTTCAAATGTAAAGACATGTTTTTCTAGTGCCTCTCAGAGTTTTCACTTAAAGTCTGGTGGGATGCATGGCACTTCCTCAAATAAATAGCTCATACCTATAACATAAAATAGCATTTGAATATTTGCTGCCAAAATAATACCAACATTCAAAGGTCACCTTTATCTGCTGTTATGAAGTTGTGGACTAAATATTATTTACAAATGTATATGATGATAATAGATGTATACATAGACCAGCTTTCTTTTTTTTTTTAAAAAAAAAGGAAAACACCAATACTCCCAACCCTCTGCTAAGCTTCCAATATATCCTAATAGCTTAATTGAACTATCGATCTGACTATTAAAAATCTGTTAACACTAATGTAGGTTTCTGCACTTCAGCACCACTATATATCTTTAAAATCTGCATTTAAATGGCATTTAACTTTGACATCCACAAGTGTTGAAGAGAATATTCATATTTTTTTCTTGCTGAGAAATTTCTTCTTGGCAAATGTATTCAAGCCACTAACAGCTGCCATGAGTCGTATCTGCTTTGACAATCGCGATACCAAATGGAAAGTCACGACTTCCCTTGCCTCTGAGTTTCAAGATCACAAAGGACTCAGACCAAAAGCCCAGAACTGAATATTTCCTTGTTCAGATAAGACTGATTTGTGAGATCAACTGAGTTTAAGTTTTGTGTCTGGTTCTCATCCCAGTTCAAGACATGAAGTGGTGCTGGGAGGAACATGACAGGCTGAATTTTAATGCCATTTCCCATTTCTAAAAATGAAAATGTAAGACTGAAACTTGCAATTCTTAACTGCAAATGACTGCAAGGCGCTTATTTTTGATCACTGATATTTGCTAGAAATAAATTAAAAATTAGAGGAAGGTCAAATATAATCTCCTGTCTGTGCTTCAGAGAATTAAAGATAATGACCGCTGAGAAGCCTGCCTAACTTTAAACACTAGTCTTCCTGCTGTCTATTAAAAGTTATGCAAGACCAATAACAAATGGTAGTGAACAATAATCTTCCACGACACTGCCAACCAATGGAATATTTAACAAAAACCTGCAACAACTTAACCAATTTTATGTAAATAAACAATTGTTTTCCGATGTGCTTGATTTCATCCCAATTTTGTTTTGCCAAGAACTTTGCTACCATGAATTCTGAGCTGCTGTCAGGATTATTGTTATGTGAAAGACCTCAGTTAGTATTGAAATTCATGTTTTTTCTAAAGAAGTTGCAAATTGAATCAGAAACATGATTTTACTTCACCTATCAAACAAATGCAGCTTCTATGATGTGCAAGAAACATCTTACAATGAGCACATGACTGTCTCCAAGGGGACTTTCTTCAAGGTAAAAACACAAAGTGGTTTTCACTTGCCAAAAATGTATTGTTGTTTTAAAGAAGCAAATTAATTAAATATATATGTATGATTTACATTTACGAACCATTTAGGAAAGGGCAATTCTTCCTGATTGACAAGAAAATAAATTAAAAGTTCAAAAGCAACCTTACCACTCCAAAACAAACCCCAGTATGTGTTGACTGACATGCCTTTAGCTTATTACTGGTGTTACAATATTTATTTGCTACTTGCAAAAGTTACAAAGGGAAGAAGGTATATGGAAGTAATCCTCTTTCGCAGTACAATGGATTTGAACTGTCCAAAGAACATCATTTTCAGTAGAACAAATATGAAATAAATAGGCCCAAGGACTCCATTAGCAGGAAAGTAGACATTTCACAAGGAATACATGGCTGCAGAAACACGGGGGGAAAAAAAAAAAAAAAAAAAAAGCAAGCATTTTTTTTAAATCCTGAAAAATATAAATATTTTATAGCTATGTCATCACCACCATAATATCACTTTCACACAATAGTTTATAAAAACAGGCTGTTATTCAGTGAGTTGTGTACTTCTTTCACAAGGTCAATATGACTCTTTCTTGAAGAAATGTACACTGGTACATCCATCAGGAATGGTTGACAACTTCAGAGTCAGGTACAGTGCCTCTTCTTCAGAAACAATGTTACTCTGAAGCCACACCTGCAGCAGAAGTCAGTGAGAGGTGTATATTGACCAATTGTAGCATCTATTGTACATAAATGCCACACATTTGTCAGCTGTTTGAGGTTTGTAATTGCTTGGCTACAGCATTACATAGGTAAAGAGGAAGACCAGCTCAACAAGTGGTTTTAACATAAAAGCGTTTCATACTACAGTTTAATTTGCTTGAGCTGAAAGCCAAGAGAATGGTCTCTTTTTCTTAAAACCAAATCAAAATTCCTTTAATTTTATCCCAAACATTAATACATGAGATTGAAAGCCAAAGTAGCAGGACAGTTACAGGGAAGAGCAGCATGTCATTGTGCCATAGCTCTATTGATGATAAACACAAGAAAACTATTCTGTTTTCTGGAAATTCACCTTACAGGACATGGACATAAAATGCACAAGATATAGTCCTCTAACACACATGTATACTACATGTACACAAGAAAAAGTTTGCATGCACATTTATCACTCTGAACAAGAGGAAACATTTTATGAACTGTGTTTGAATGCTATTAATTCAAACAACCTTTCCATTCCTATTCAGAAGACAGACTGGAGATACATCTATTAAAAAAACCATATTTGAACCAGTTGAAAGTGCAGTGCTTAATTGCTCATCTCCAATACATGTAAGATAATACCTTATGGGTAATCTATGTACTGATCAAAATGGGGTTTATATACTTATTACTGGAAACCAGATACAAATACGTCAAGTAACTGGATTAATTTCATTGTTTTGCAGGAACTGAATGAGGGGAGAATCAGCTATGATCAAAAATGCTCTTGTTCTGCAAAATAAACTATGATTCTATACAGTGTTTTAAAGTTTGTTCATTACTATGTAATATAATGAAATGTTATGTTGCTATACATATCTTGCTTCTACTCAAGGTATTATAAATCACTATTGATTTCAGTGGAGGCAGGATCAGGTTCTCAGCAATGATAAGTCAGTTCTAAATTCTCTTATACTTTACAAAAATAGTCATCATCTTTGACAGAGATGAAGAAATGGCAAGAAAATCTATTTGTGTGCTTTGGACACTGGCTTTCAGCAGGAGAAAAAGGATACAAAAGAGCACAGCTTTACAAGCATAGGCAAAGAGTGGCATTATGGATGACTTTCCTGAACAAAGGCTCGCGTGATCAGGCCAAATTGCTTGTGAGGTTTTCACCAAGCTTTCAAATTTTATGGAAAAAAAGGAGGGGAAATGGTGTTAAAAAAGTATTTTTATTTTTAAACCTGTTGCAGTATACTGCCTGGGTTTGAATTAAATAGCAGTCGTTCAATGTCCCTGAATTAGTACTTTTTATTAACAGACAAAGAGCACTGCATTAAACTTCATTTTCAAGTCAGACTACTTGTCATTAAACAATCAGAGCATGTTTTCTCTTTCTTTTGACCTTGGCAATTAACATATAAACTTTCAAAGCACTACACTCAGACCTCTGAAAAGAAATATGATATAGAACACAATTAGTGACATCGAGATGAAGGAGACAAATAAAGGGTATCTAAATATAAAGAAATTTCCTAAAAACTCTTCCTGAAAATGAGACACTGTTATTAGAGATTAGACAGTTTAAAGTGAAAAGACATCTGACATTTGCATTGGTGCTGTAGTAGTGTAGCTCTGACTTACAGTAGGTGTAATTAGAGCATTCGCTCTATGGAGGAAGAAAGACCTGTCACTCTGCAGCAAAGCCCCAAGCAAAGCAGAATAGCTAACAATGTCTTATCCTTAAATTACACTTCTGATTTGAAAAAATATTTAAAAAAACTAAGGTTTGAGGTGGATTGTGTAGTGTTAGTAACTGAACCTTTCCCTGCTTCTCTGTTAATATTATTACAGCAAGTTATTACATATTTTTTGAAGCCCAGAGGACAGCTCAAGATTCATCTGCTTGAGTAAATGCACTGATAGGATTATTTTGGAAAAGCATGATGTAAGCAGGCTCTTTCTAATAGAATGAAACCCCTCAAGATACTCATAATTAAATCGATTAATTTGGCTTGTGAAGGTGCACTGTGTCATCTGATTTTGGAGGTAGACAAATATCCAAGAGATAGAATATCAGTGTCTTCTTGTCCCTTCTGTATTTAAGGTTAACGTACTATCAGCTGACATGAGAAGCATCTCAGACAAAAGCTTCAGCTGAACAGAGTTGGAAATTTCAATTTTCCTCAGTCCTGGACAAGAAAGAATTTCCATGCATTGGAAATAGCTTTGAATGTTCTGAAATACATGAAATATAAACAGTTCAATCCCCGCTCAACCTTGAGGACATTCCCTGCAAACCCCACTGTTCTTAAGAAATCCCTTCTTCTACTAACAGGTGTTTAGACAAAATAGATGAGGTTCTCAGTCCTACATGACCAGGGATAGAGTGGATGATATTCTCTTTGATTTGATGATTTTCTCTTTTCTTGAAACACTATTGATCTTTTTGTCACCTGCCCCCAGAGATCCACTGGCACATTTTTGTCATTACAGTGCCTGCCATAAGACACAGAAGGGACAACTTAATGCTGCTTTCTGAAATACTGGTCGTTTTACAGACTTCAAAATGAAGATTGAGACCGAATGCTGGAAAGTTTTGTGAGGGGTAGCTGACTTCCACATAATGGCCTCACACCAGCTCCTAAAGCAAGCCATGAAGATTTTGTCTTGTAGGGATCTCTAAATCTACTCTGTTTTGAAGGAGCAATAGCTTTTCAGGGAAGTGGAAAATGGTACTAAAAATTATTGACAGTTTCAATTTGTAAGGATCCCCTTGGCTACAGCCACAATGGAAGAGAAATATTTGGGCTTCCCTTGCCAAATTAATGAAAATCCATAACTGAAATCTATTCCAGCAAACAAAATATAAGGCACATAAGTAAAAGCAATGAAATATAATAGAAAATCAGAGCAATTTGGCCAGAAATCAGTTTAGGATTACTATGAAAAAAAGCAAGCTGGCTCCTCAAAGAAGGCTTTCTCTATAGCTCTCCTACTTCTGTTGAGTAGGCATTGCATTAAACTTGATCATAATTTAAACTACTTATGAATAATTGATTTAGGAATAATTTCACTGAAAAAAAAATCTCAAAGTTCAATTTGCTACAGTTTGTGGAACATATTTATATCAATTTATAACAATGCTAATCGACAGCAATCCAGACTTTGGAACCTTAAAAAAAATAATTGAACATAACAAACTCAAATACTGTTGATCAACATAATTTAATAGAGTGTCTTCCATAGATTACCTAACAAAGATCAATCATAATCACGGGACCCTCAACCATTTCTATTCTCCTGTGGTTATTAAAATAGATGGGATTTTCCGGTATGTCTAGAAGATTAATGAATCAGATTTCTGGCAGATCAGAGTAAATTAGGAAGTAGTTCTCCAGAAGAACCCTCACCAGTAGCCTGTCCCTATATACAGTTTTTGTCAATGGATTTCCATTCGGAATATCTTTGTTGATCACAATAACAGAAGTCTGTCCCCAGGTTGCAGAATATTTAACACTTCCAAGATTCCCAGATGAAAACTGGACCTACAGGTGCACTATAAGATGAAAAAAATATCCAGTGACAATCCTGAGATGCTATATGTTGTCTTAATGAAATGTATTTTATTATTTTTCATTTTGTTGTTGGAATTGATGACTGAATGTAATAGAGTGAGACTTTTAATGTGGTATCAGTTATGGACGTGAAGATAGCTGAACAGAAAATGCATGTGCCCTGTAGTCCTAGACCGAACATCTACTTATGTCACCAGGAGAGATGAATTACATTTAACTCACTGCAATAGCAAGAGAATGATGAGCAATTATGACATCTCTGGGTTTCATACATCTCTACATGAGAGCACACTAAAACCTAAAAGATAACAGTGAATATTGTTTATCTTTTTGTTGGCTTGACTTGTGTGTCTGTCCCAAACAAATTACAGTGTTTTCATAACAAATACATTTTCTGTGTAAGAGTGCATATGCTTTGTTCAGTTGGACAGTAGCACACTGAAAATAACAGCTCAAATGCAAATCCAGAATAAGAAGACAAGTAGGAGAAGGGTCATCAGTACAAGAACTGGTAACAGCACAGTACATCCTGCACAACCAAGAGACATAGGGTACCTGAGGTGACTCAATGTAGAGTACTGAGTCTTCTTTTACCTCCTGAGTACAAGAGATGTAATGTTCAGTGATAGCAATACACTTTCCCCTCATAGACCTTCACATGATGATGAAAGTGGCAGCTGGCACAGAGGACCTCTGGCACTGATCTTAAATTTTGGCTACATAAATATGAATTTTTGCAAAATTTCTTCAATTCAAAAAGTAAATCCCCCAAAGGGACATTAATAGAAAAATCTATTTTGTTTCCACTTCTCTATTTCTAACCAGTTTGCCTTTCTAGTCAATTTTCAGGTTTCCTACATGGCTTTATCACAAAACCTGCAGTTACAAAGCATTAGAGAAACTGATCTGTGTACAAAACAGTTGTATTTATTACATGTGTTTATTCAGAAACAAGCCTGACACCACCATATTGCCAAATATGTGGAAAATTGCAATGCTCCAAAAGCCCTTATGCCCCTGTAAGACAAGGAAAATTAGAATCTTCTTGGAACAGTCCAATGAGTCCTAAAACAACAGAACCTTGGTCCTGCCTTCCCTCCACCTGTGCTCATAAAAGGGGGCTACAGAGCATGAGGGAACAGCTGCAATGAGTATGTAAATTTTGCTTTTCAGATTAGTTTGGTAACCCTTTCTCTGCCAGGAGAGAAACCTTCTGTTTCAGGAGAACTGTGGCAGCAGCTAGCAAGAGAGATAGATCTTGATGGGTCACCTTCCCCAAAGCCACACTACCACAGGTTCAGAGTGTCAAGGACACAGGGGGGGTAAAGAGGAAACCTCTGCACAGAGTGTGACTGCATCTAGTGTCTCATCCTAGAAGCAGATTTTCCTGTTCAATAGATGATTACCAGAAAAGAAGCAAATTCCAAGTGAGTCACATGGTAAGAATGTCGCCAGATTTCCTGGCTTCACTATCTCTTAAAATGACCTGAATAAAGGTGTCCTGTTATATATGAAAATTAAAGCAAGCATTTAGAGATTATGTAGAAGACATAATCTCCAGAAGGCTGGATGAGCACCTTGTAAACCACCCAAACAAAGGTCCATAACTCTTTGCCACCAATGCAAAGAGAGGACTCAAATGCAACTCAGACCATTGTGCTTCACAACAGAATTGTAATGGTCACAGTAAGTTGGCTGATCTGCACCTAAGCGATGAGGAAAGTTAAGTGCTGGTGTGGTAGCAGCTTCTCCTCTGCAATGCCAAGTGCATCAGAGGAGTGTCCTGTTCTCCACTTCCTTATGTGAGCATGCAGCAGTTGTCATCAGCTGGCAGAAGACAAGTAACCAGCCACACACTCCAAGGACTACCAAGGTTAAACCACAGTGTCAGAGCAGGGTGAGCCTTCATTTGTGATACAAAGATACCAAAGAATAACTGGAATTGTGTTCTTCAGGTCCCTTTTAAGATATTGCAAATCTTCTTGAACTGAGGCAATTAATGCTGTTTGGGCCTAGTACTGCAGCAGTCATAAGACTTAAGAGGATCATTTTGAAGATAGTAGATTCATACTGATGGCACACACCCTTCCAGTAAGGAGCTTCACCATTCCCTTTGGTGATGCTCAAAATGAACCAGAATCTAGAACCTCAACCTCCAGTAAAGAAGTGGCATGCAGCTGTGCAAGTATTTATAAGATATTTTTGTCGCATTTTCTACATACACAAAGAATGGGCACCTTGGCACTTATATATTCCCTTTTCTACTGCATCCTATCTCCATTGTCATGGTCTGGCACAAGGGTCCAGCTGGGTAGCACACACAGGAACATTGTCCCAGATGACCTTTCAGCTGTGCATGGGTGGTTATAGGGACAGCACAACAGTGGGGTTCTTGAGACCCTCCCGAGAAGAATCCTGTTGTGGGAACAAAAATCACAGCAGGTGCATGAATGTGGTCCAAATAGAGGGGAGGACAATCTCGCTGGCAGGCAACCATGTCCTTAAGCAGGCCTACAGGTACCACACAGGGGACACAAGCTCAAATTTTGCAGCCCCTCTCAACAGGTCCGTATGAGACTGAAGAAGCAAAACATAGTTGATACACACTGCTGATGACAGGAAATAAATTTTCTTCATCCATTTGCAGCTGTTCTTCAAAATACATAGAAGTATATTTTGTTTCACAGTCACTCAGAGTTTTAATGCTATGACATGATGTTCAAAGTGGTAGAAGTTTCATATTCTCTCTTGAGAATGGGGGGAAAAGTAGAAGTGAACAATTCAAGAAGTTGCAAGACTTTTGTTCAGAGAGTAATATGCGCTGGCATGGAACACCAGGAGAAGACTTAGATTATAGGTTTATCTGTCGCTTTTTATGGGTGACCTTGAAAATGCTTAGAGAAAGCTAGAGAGAAAAGCAATTAAATTTTTGAAATTACACACCACTGTTCTCATTCATCTTGATAAGCACTTTTAAGGAATCCAAAAAAGGCTAGAATATTGCTTTTATAAGAGTTATAGAGACCTTGGTTCTGCAGAGTCAGTTTTAAAATAAATTTAGATGTACAAAGATGAATTTTTATTTCCTTTGTGTTGCTAAATTGGCCACTTGAAAAAAAACCTGCAGTTCTACACTGAGGCCTTTGGCAAAAAAAGAGTATACAGGATTTTTTTTTTCCTTGTTCTGAAAAGATATACAGCAGCTCAGCTTATGTTGTGCAGTCATCCCTACTGTGTCACAAGCATCTGCATTCATCCTTTTCTGTGTGTTTATAAGTGTGATTGAAGTGTTGATAGGAAGCTACATTTATAAAAACAGGATGTTATGCAAACAATAGGCAGTAGATCTTCGTTATTCTTATTCCTGCTGGTTAAGCTCCCCTGTGTTCATTTAAGCATGATCTGTCTTCGTGTCTCTTTTACTCTCATTATTATCTTGCCTTACCAATTAGGTAAGGCACTGAACGGCCTGTTATTCCAGCCTGGGAGGGCTGAGGGTCAGGAGTCATGCTTAATGTTAAGTAGCTGTGAAACGTTAAAGCCTGTAAATTCATCAGGACAGTTGGCCTAGCCCACTGCAGGGCAAGGGGTGTAAGTACTTTTCTGCTTGAATTACGGATGGAGCAGCACTGGCTTTGAAACGCCAGGATCCATGCTGAGCCCAGCGAGTGCTCCCCAAGCGCGTAGCTCCAGCCTCAGCATTAATAGCAGGAGCAATAGGGGTTATTTTTGGAAGCTCTTGGCAGTCAGATAGAAAAAGAAACTTCAAAAATCATTCTGCCTTTTTACAGAGGACCCCCTTAGGAGTACTACTGGGAAGAAGTCTGTCGACCTGCCACAGTTAATAGTCACTCAGCAACCCTGCGTAACCACCGCTCCAGAATAAATGCGTTGCAGCTATTCAGTAGTACCACATCTGATGCTTGAAAGGATGGAAAATATGATATGTGACAGCTGCTTATGAGTGATAGTGATAGTGAACAAAAAGCCTAATGGGTACTGGAATCTCCCCACCCTGCTTACAGAAAAGATGAGGAAAGGAATGATGACTTTTCCTAGCCCTGCTGCACTCTTGAGCAGGCACCGTCCTGTGTGCCAGATTGGCATCTCCAACAGCTGAGCAGCAATTATTCACATGCCACCTCTGAAGCTGTAGTTTGTTACTCACATAATCTCTGCTGTATCACATACCAGACTGCTGACTGCACATCAAGAGGTTTTTCACTTGTTGGACAAGAGAATAAGAGACCAACAGACAGGAAACAGAAAAGGGTCAAATCTGTTAGTCTAGGTTGTACAAGGAAAGCAAGAGCTTTTGTAACCAACATCCACAAGGTTAAAATCTAAGCAAGGCTAGTTTAGCTTTGGAAAGAATGATTTTCTGATGCACCAAAAAAGATGGCCAGGCTTTGTGGTATGCTGTTTTTACCACTGGCTTTGTTGGGAACTCAGTTGTATACCCTCTTGACTGTCTTGAAATTTAGCACCCAACAATATTTAAATAACTTCTAGAATTTCAGATTATTTCCTGAAATCCCATAATCTCCATTTTGATGTACAGTAAGACATTTCTTTGGGAAAGGCAACTTTACTTCTGTCTACTATGCGGCTTAGTACCTCAAACTTTGACTCCAAATTTGAATAGATACTTATACTTCACACCCATGAGCTTCATTCTTCATGGTGTGAGCATAACTTTGATTGTTATTTAGACAAAAATATTCACTTGTTCTGAGAGAGAAGCACATCTGTTAATATGGCTGAAACTTTTAAAAATGTGTCTCAAAACAAATGTCACGAGCTATTCATTCTGGCAAGCTTCCACAGAAAAAATCTTCAGTATAAAACAATAATGTGTTTCTAGCATGCAGAATGACAGAACACTTGCCCAAATGGAAGAAAGAAGACAAGAAGAAATATCATCAGGAGACAATCTAATTATTAAAGACATTGTAAAAGCAGAGGTGACTGAATTTGAGGTAGAAAGATGAGTTTGATCAAAGAGCTAGTTCAATCATTTGTCTATACAAGAAAGTGCTTCCTAGAGTTGTCAGTAGCTCTTCTCGACATATTAAAAGTCCTGAGTAATATTTTGTAGATCTCAATTGGAAAGACTCCATTAATATTCCCATGTATGATAATAATTAATATCTATTTTTACTAGTTATTTTTCACTCAAATATTTTCTGTTATTATGTTCAATTTTTTATACTATAAGACCTTTTTTAAATCTTGATTTAAGATATATAAACATCCTTTCAAATGTTTATATACTATCAAGAATATTTTCAAGGCTACCTCTGTTTGTGATTTTATCTTCATGCTAAGGGACACAAAAGGTTAAGATTTTAATCCACTGCAATGGATTTGCTGAATAAGTATGTAAGAGTTGGATTAAGACAACACACTAAAACTACTCCATCTAACTACAACTCAGTGAATCTTGTCAAGCAAATATCCTTAGTTATGCACAGATCTATGAATAACTCTTGTAACTAGCTAGTGATCCTGCCTACATTATCTCGTATGAAAACGCGTTCTGCATGCTGAAACAGCTGAAAGGAACATACAGGATTAGGAAAAATCACAGAAGCTGAAAACATGTTTTAACACAACTATGGGAGAAAAAAAAAAGAATCCTCTGCTCCAGGTAAAAAGCTTTACAGTCTTTCTCATCTCCCCTTATCCTCCCACATTGCCCAGAATTGCCCTACTTTGTCATAGAGAAGCTGTGATGAAAAGCTCCTTAGAATGATCCAACTTGAAGGGATACCTCCCACATTAATTTCTCTAAGAACAGATAAACATGTAAAGGTATTAAAAAAAAAAAAAAAAAAAGTTACATCTGAGCAAATAAAACACAGACCCCAAATGGATCCTGAATTTGTAAACAACTGCTTAAACTCTGAGTTTCAACATTTGCTTTGTAGCCCAGGAAGTCCCAAGCATGTTACAAACTTTATCAGCTACCCTGTTCCCATTAATTCTACCAGAATTTTTGTTGCCAGCATCAGTTGGAGAAGTAGTGAGCTGCTTGTTTAAGGTGACATACTCTCCCAATGACCCAAAATAGACCTAAGACAGAATTCTACATTTTCTGTAATCTGCAACATCTCAAAACTGCAATCAGCCATCAATTCTCCTCAAAAAGATTCCATATTGGGATCTGGTGAGGCCCCATGTCACAAGACATGTCACTTCAATCCGACTTCACAAACTCTACAGGCCCCTCTGTTTATCAGATAGAATAAGCACAAAGCCCTTGATACTTACTAGGATAAGATTTGACTTACAAAATTAACAACACTTCTGGTTTTGTAGCTGAGCAAGAAGACTGTAGCTGCGGCACAAAACTGTTACAACCTGGGTTTGTTACTAAATGTGTCTGATAGAAGAAGGTAAATGCACTTCACTGAGTATTCAGTGCAGTTTGAAGCACCTCAGTCTCACCCAAGGGATGAGAGAAGGTTTGGCATAGTCATAAAACCTCACCTCAGTGATATGGTCTGCTGATGTGACATATTTAGAGACTGCAGGACCTTGAAAAATCTTATCAGAAAAAAAAAAATAGTATAAAGATTCATTTATCCTACTTATGAGTACATCATAAAAATTTCTTGAAGACCTTTATCTTTCTGGAAACTAGCTCCCCACCCCCAGTGGGCTGGGGAAGTAACAGAAAGAAGATGTTGACCTTCCTTTAGAGCTCTAACAGGGTGAAAGCAGCTAGAAAATTGCATTTCTAGGTGTTGCTGACCGCTGTCTTTGAGCAGAGAAGTCTAATAACCTGTGCTGATGTTACAGATATACAGCAGGCTCCAGGGAAGCCTTTCCCTCAGCACTGGATGCAACCATGGCCTGCAATCCTACATTTCATGTAAGAACTTATTGCCACATGCAAAGGAAGAGGTGCATCAGCTAAGGCTTAGATTCAGCAAAACCTTCTCATCAAAGATGGAGTGATTCTGTACTTTGCTATCTTGAGACTGTACTTTTGTCCCACTCAACATCTGCTGACAGAAGGGATTGTAAGATGATTCCCTGCTTCCTCAAGGGTAACAAGAACTTGCGAGCAAGATGAAAAATGCTTACTTGCAGCTCACCCAAAATTATCTGACTTGTTTGTCATTTGGTAGGGGAGGGGAGTGGTGCCAGAAAGGAAAATTTTGCTCAACAGCAGCATGTTCAGGAGATGTAGGTCAGTTTCAATACACCTCATGATCCCCATAGAAAGGTCTCTGATTTTCTGCCCGCTGGTTTCCAAGCTTCAAGCTCTTAGACATCAGGCTTTTAACTTTTCTAGGAAAAACAGCACCTACTCTTGACATTACCCTGGGAATCAATCAGTAAATCCTAACTCGTCATCGAGGGAAAAGAAGATGAGGTGTTGCCTTCATAGAAACAGGCATCAATGACAGCTCATAGGCAAGAGTGGCTATTGCCTTAGGTACATTTATGTTTCTATGAACAATATGTTTTGTTCTGGAGTACTCTACATGCAAAAAGTCAGAAAACCAGATGCATTCAGTCTGATGTCACATGTGGTTAGGTTGTTTAAGATCAGAAATATAGGCCAAGGTCTTTCACTCATATTTTGAATGCTGCTACTGGCATTTCTGATGAAAACAGTCAGCCCTACATCAAGGCTGTACCACAGGGAAGAAAGTCTGGCATAGTCTATACTTAAACACCAGTGCTACTATTTCCACTTTATGATGCAACGCAGTTAATGTAGCGTGGGACATACCACAGATCAGACTCCTGTATGTATGGGGGTTTTTTTCCCTTTGGCAATTGGCAAAGTATTGATGTTGCTGTACCACTATGTCTTCCAAAATACTATTTTTACCAAAAAGGAATACAGTGATGAAATACATCAGATTAAAATCAATGTTTGAAACCTGCACAGAACTAACAGTGAAAAGAAGTACAAATTAATATCTTAACGGCACTGTTAAACTACACGATTTAAAATCCAGTCTTCTTGCTTAACTTTCTACTATAGAAAAAGTGACAAAGGGGCAAAAAATGCCATGGTCTTGAATTTCTGAACACTAAGAAAATGATTCCTGTTTCCACCTTCATTGGAGAAACCTTTGTGTTCATGTATGCAACCTCAGAAACCAGATGCATATGCAGTGTCGGTTTAATAACTGTTACAGCTTTTGCCAACAATTAAATGCTTTTCTAATTAGAGTATTTCCCATTTAACTTCTTTAGCTAAAGTTATTGCACAGGAAATTCTCTCAGTTGTTTTCCTATTATTTCCTCCCCAAATCTTCTGCTATACACCAATACATACTGTGTGCATACACACACACATTTATATATGCTTCGTTTCAATAGTGGTTTTTGTCTCTAGTACTTGGCAGAATGTGGTCTGACTCCCCTCTTGTTATTTAGTTTTATAGTGGAGTAGTTGTACTCAGTAATTTACTGAAAATAAATTACATTTTTGTACAAACAACAGTGAGATAAGATCATAATTTAACATCAAATGAATGACTAATACCTCTAATTCCAGAAATGGTCATGAGAAAGAAAATGTATTCCATACCCAAGGTGTGTGAAATAATAGATCTAAACTGAAATTCAACCACAGAATTTGGATAGCAAGCGTACTAGTCTGGACAAAGGGAGTATGAGCCCTCCTGTGATGGCTCACTAATTTTGACCTGGAGAGTAATTTTTAGGAAGAAAAGGAAAGCCTATTATGTAGACTCACTCAGCCTGCAGTCTATCCTCTGAACCTCTGAGATTCCATAGTAAGATCTAAAATATACATTTATTTTATGTTTCTCTTCCCTAAGAGGTGAACTGAGAACATCTGATTAACAACAGAAGTGCTAAATCTCATCTTTCCTGAGTTCATTTTCTAACACATATAAGATTAAATATTTACGTTCCTAAATACAACTTTGATAGTGCACAGGAATGGTTTGCTGCTACAAATTGAACATTAATGAGACCCAGAAGAACAGTTACATGTAAAATGATTAAAAACAAGGACAGTAAGGCAAAGATCAATCACATGATCTTCAAAAACAGACAAAAGATGACAGGAGCTAGAGAGAGAGTTTAATGTTGCTATTACTCTCTGATAATTTGGTCAGGTTTTTCTTCATATACAAAGAAATATTAGGGGACCAAGAAAGTAATCCGAAAACATCATATATTTTATTTACCACACTTCTTTTGACAAAAAAAACTTCAGGCCATAGTTGAAGCACAAACTGACAGAAGTTTGGCTCTAATGAAAAAGAAAGGTTTGGAAACAGATACTTAACTGTTACACATTGCGCATAAGCACTGCACAATACCAGATGCACATGGTAAGTTTTTTGCCTCAGGCAGACCACTGCATTTTACATATTGCCAAATTTTGAATATTTAATTACTAAATCAACTACAAAACAAGATCCACAGATGTTCTTTTTTTTTTCTCATTCAATTTCATAAACAGTTCCAGTGGATATAATTTTGTAAAATTAAGCTATGTAAGATGCTGATTTGGAAAGATATAGGTTATAGAAGACATTCTTAATAGAAAAACATATAAGTTGCTGCCTGTAGAGCATGGACTTTAGAAATCTGAAAGATGAGTCTAGGGTTTTCTTCATGTTTTCTCTTCAAATTAAAAAAAGAAAAAAAAAAAGCTGAGAAGTCCATGGGAAGTTGGAATTACACCAGTGAGAAAATATTTCAGATGTGGTTCTGCACACCTTAATAATATACATGGCCAGGAGGTTCCTACCTTCCTAAATGAGTAGAGAACTATTTTCTCCGATAGCTATAGAAATGAAAAAAAAAAAAAAGTTATTTTTTTCTAATTTCACATTTGCACTTAAATTTTAAGTTTTTTGCTATGAAGAACAGAGATTACATCTCTCATCAGTTCTCCTCCATAACCAAACATATTTTGCCACTAGATTTCTTAGAACCCCATTCAAGAAAAAGTGTTTTTACAATTTTTTTTACAATTCGTAAGCAAATCAAAACAAAGCCTCACAGTTCTTCTTGCCAATAAGAGCAGTAGCCTCATCTGCCTTAAATGTTCCATAAGGCACGGCATGATACTAAATTTTTTTTAAGGGTTGCTCTTGCAGATTTGTCTGGTAAACAAGCATATTTTATTATTTACTTTATTTCTATTACACAATCAAAAATAATGTGTGACCAGCAAAATGAGCAAAAAGGACAGTAAAATGATCATCTGGTGTACAAGTTGAGACATTCCAGTCAGTTAATTTACTTTCCTACAGGAAGTGTAGCTATCTGAATTTCCATAATGTAAAACCATTTACTCTTTCACTGAGTAGGAATTTCTGAACAAAATATCTCTGTGGCATGGTTTAAGGACAATTACTGCAGTAAAACATTCATATTCATGATATATATGAAATAAAGATATAAATATAAACCACCACCATTTCTCTCATCAGCAGTAGTAAAAGCAGCAAATAGTGAGCTCAGCAAGTGGACCTCAAGGAAGTTTTTACAATTCTTCGTCAGGATTTTTCATTGTCTGGTCAGAAACATCAGTCACTTCTCTAATTATTTATGAGTAAAGATGTAAAGAAGTGAACACTGCTTAGTATTCATTGATGCTTCTATAAGTGAAATTATAGCCTAGATTTATTCATAAAATAAAGAACACATTCACTCAGGATATGTGTTCATTTTATTCCCTCAAATAGTTTCACAGGATCAGCAGTCTCTTCTCATAAAAACCTTACCACTCTTAATAAAATGGGGAAAAAAATTATACTGTGATGAAACACACACAGAATTCATAAAGATGAATCACTACGTATGCTGGTTAATAATATCTCAATTCAAAACAATGTAATTCCTGAAAGTTGTGTATCAGAAATCATTTGAGCAGTATTTATATGGAATTGTTAGTGGTACCAGAAGAAAACAAACACATTTTAATATGGTTTCCTAAAACTTACATATAAGCATACACTAGCCAAAAACTAGACTTATAGCTAACAGAGATATAAATGTTATTTTATTTCTAATCCTGTAGAGGTCTATTTTCTCTAACAGTTCCAGAAATGGAAATGAAATGATGTCTAAAATAAACATACTGTATTTTTTCTTCTTCAAAGACCAAGAATTTCAGCTGAATAGTTTTGGATAAGTTGTCCAACATATTTTAGGAAATATATATTTCAGACATAAAAAAAATAAGCATCTTAAATAGAATATAGTGATGCATTGGAGAAGACCTTATAAATGAAAATATTAGAGAGTTTTTGAGGAGTAGGATTCATTCCCTTGGACCATAAATTTGGGAATACATATGTTCTGGGCTTTCATATGTGTATATGTATGTGTTATTCTCTGGTATTCAGCATGTCTGCATTGGCAAGTAATTCATCTGGCACTGACAAAAGAGCTATGGAGAAGTCTTTTAGAGTTATATCCTGCAACCTCTGGCTTCAGGAGAAATAGGATTTTCCCTCATCTTTCCCAAGTATTGTGAAATTTATGTTTCTGTGGACAGAGATGCTACAAATGCAACTGTTGTGGTTTACACTCCCGCCTGAGACTAAGCACCACTTAGCAGCTTACTCCTTCCTTCCCCCACCCCCTGGCGGGATGGGAGAATTGGAAAAAAAAAAAGTGAAACTCATGAGTTAAGATAAGAACAGTTTAATAATTGAAATAAAGTAAAATATGATGATGATGATGATGATGATAATAGTCATGAAAAGGAAGATAACAAAAAGAGATAGAAATAAACCCCAAGAAGAACAAGTGATGCACAACATAATTGCTCACCACCTGCTGACTGATGTCCCTGAGCAGTGAGTGATCTGCCCCTCCTGGCCATCTTCCCCCAGTTTATATACTGAGCATGACATTCCAAGTTATGGAATATCCCTTTGGCTCCTTGGAGTCCGCTGTCATGGCCATGCTCTCTCCCAGATTCTTGTGCAGCTCCTGAATGGCAGAGCATGGGAAACTGAAAAATTCTTAACTTAGAATAAGCACTTAAGCCAGACCCAGTACAGCACTACTTAGCAACAACTAAAACATCAGTGCGTTATCAATATTATTCTCATACTAAATCAAAAATATAACACTGTACCAGCCAAAGCCAAGACAACAACTCAATGTATTTCACATATTAATATCTGTCTACATATGCCCATGCCTTAAATTTGGGGACTCTTTTTTCTTAAATGTATAACTGTTTCCTCAATTCTATTGCTTTTGTCTGTGTGAGTGGACCCAAGACATATTTGGTACCTAAATTGAAGGAGGTAAACTTCAGTCTAAATACTGGAGAAACGAGAATGAAATCATAGAATTAGAAACAAAACTATTAAACGAATTATAAGAATAACATTTTCTGCCTAAAGATTTATTGAAAAGATTGCTGAATGATTTATGCTCTTCTATAGGTACATATATATACTTTAAATAGTGTTCCTCATGACTATATTGAGTTATAAAATTTTCATTGTTCCAAAATTTCTATCTACCTGAAAAAAAAAAAAAACAAACAAACAAAAAAACCCCCAACATTTTACTCTTGGAACATCTTTTCTGGTATCATTGATTAAAAATATTACACAAAGGATATGTGACATTGTTAAACCACAGTAAAAAGTTTCATGTTACCATTGAGAGAAAATGGGATAAGAAACTTAGAGCAACATCTGGATCCCAGTATAATTCTTCTGTATCCTTTCACCTCATCTATCTTTGATGTTCCCCAAGAAATTAAATGCATGTAACTGAACAGCCTCCTAATTCTTGGACCAGTCAGAGGCGTCACATAGTACCATCCTCTCCCTCTGTCCTCCTGACACTTGATTCTAGTCTGTTGTTTGAAATAGTCCTGGACCAGTCTTCCACAAAGTCTGAAGATGTAATCCAGCTCCAGAGAAGCCTGAAGACCTTCCCTTGAAGATCATTCTTATCATTGGGAATGAGAGTCTTTGTCCAAAGGAAAGCTCTGGGTTAGGAAAAGAAGTCATGTATGAATAAAAAAAAAAAAAAAAAAAAATCAATCTAATTTGTGAAAAGTCCTATTATCTGAACGGGACATTTTACCTGTGACCTTCACTCAGAACATCTCCAGTGTACCTTCCATCTATGGCAGTGCTTCAACAGAGTTTTGAGTTGTCCTAATCCAGCAACTTGCACTTTCCCACGCCAGCAGTGCTGGATGGAGTCTAATATCTGTGTTCCATTTGTGTGCAAATACTTCAAAGACACAAATAAATTCCACTGCTTTTTTTATGAAACACTTTGGATCTGTGCCAATGGACAGGTATTAATGCACAACCAGCGGCTTACTAGTTTGGACTGAAGTTCCAGTGCCAACTGTAAGCCACTATTTGTAGCAAAACTGAGTTGCTCACTGAAGGCAATGACTTGAGAGCTGTCATCTCACTTTGAACTTTAAAACATACCACAATACTGTTGTTTCTGGCAATCTAAAATGCGTCTCTTACGGTTGTTTTCCTGAGCTCTCCATTTGCTTCCTAGTGTTGGAAAGTAGTGGGATGGGTAGGAGAACCAAAAATCAGGCAAGGGGGCTTTGTTAAAATATGAATATTCCCTACGTATTCCCATGCTGTTCTGTTTCAGATTTTGAAGGTATAACATGCTTCAGTAATCTGGGACAATTGCCTGC
Organism: Athene cunicularia; assembly: GCF_003259725.1. NCBI lineage: Eukaryota > Metazoa > Chordata > Aves > Strigiformes > Strigidae > Athene > Athene cunicularia. The sequence continues at coordinate 86,793,410 of NW_020799095.1, forward strand.
CTCAAGCCCAACTAGTTGCTTCAAAATGTGAGAACCTTTTCTGAATTTTCTCACAACTTTCACCCTTGCCTACAACCATTCTGTAACCCTCAATAACCCGCTTTCTTTGTCAAGGCAACTGCTCCTGAAAGACAACCTGAACCACCTTATGCCAGTGGATGGAGGTACATTAGTACTTCCAGGCCAGTTCAATCAATTAATTAGCAATAACTATTAGATTTAATCATCCTTGCCCATCTGGCTTCATTACGCAGGAAGAAAGCATTAACATTTTCCTGCTGTCAATCCTATTCATTTTTTCTATATATTTTGCTTAAATCTCGGATGTCATTACATCTGATTTTATTTAAAAGTAAGGTCTCAAATTACTTTTCAGTATCTGTGCTTTGCCCTATACCAGCACAGCATAAGGAAATAAGGTGGTCTACTTGATGGGCTGCATTTTTGTGAGTGGAAAGCGAGAGTGTGTATTAGGAACAGTGGAAACCTATGCAGGTTCAGTGACTCTATGGCTGCTACCCTTGCATTTGCCAGTACACTGAAAGTGTGACCATGGACTCTAACAGGTAGTTGAAGTAGGAATAAAACAAAATGGCAAAGGCCACCGTTCCTTGCCAGCCGTGTCATATTCACCACCTCAACGGCAAAGACTTTTTTTGCATAGGCCATCAGCAGCAACAGTCATGGGCATGGTAATGTTAATATAAATGCTGAGGTGAAACCTGTTTAGGAGAAGTTTAGGAGAAAATAAGATTTCTCTGCCTTATGAACAGAGACATCTGTCAGACAGTTGAAGAAGATACTGGGCCCGTATAGATTCAACTTTCCTGTTGTTGTCTACTCCTGGCTGTTTATGTAGTTCCTGTGCTGCAAGTTTTATCCCAGAATGGAAATGCAAGTACACTGTATCCACAAAAATGGACCAGTTGTTGCCATTTCAAAAATATTCTTATCCAAGAGTGTTCTCATATAAGTAAACTCTAGACATCTATGCTGAACGTAAACCTAGTATGCTCAAACTCAACCATCCAATCCTGACCTCTTCTTCATGAGTTTTAGTTATTCTTCTAGATATTACTATTTAAAGCCTTTCCATGATGCATAACATGTTACTCCACACTTTCTTTAGTTTCCAAAGTCAGGTCCTAAATAAAGACCAAAAAACACTTCAAACAATTTAATCCTTCCTAGAAAAGGCTGTTAGCATTCAAAGATGACATTACATCAAAAGCAAAGGTTAAACTCCAGAATGCATTCTTTGAATGAAGTAACAAAAGCTCCTTTGATCATTTGAGCTCACCTGTAGGAAATGTTACACCTTTTTATTAAACTGTTGAATTGTCTTTGCTGTACAAGCTGGAGACATTCTTGACAGGCTTAAAGTCGTTAACACCTCTGAGGAATGCTCAGCTGAGCCTGTAATACTCTCTCGTGTCTATGCATGTTAGCCCAGCCACTCTATAGTTTCCTAACATCCCAGGCACTCTTTCCTCTTGATATTTGTATAATAAATTTATTGAAATGAATGAAATAATAGCATATTGGCAAAATTCTCCATTACACAGATGTGCACAGTAAAATATTTGACGGTTACAAATAAAACCCCCTAGCAATAATTTAGCAAATTTATTGAATTATTATACCATGACACATTTGAAAAATAAATCACCAGTTAATTACCATAAAAAGCCCCAAACAAACAACTTTGCATTTTTTATCGGTGTCTGGCCAGTACATTTACCACTGCCCATTACCAACTACTGTATACACAGCCAAGCTGTCTTCCATTCACATAATAGACATTCATATTCTCACACAAATAGACACACACACATCATGCACTTTCACTTTCTCTCTCTCAAAATATCTACTTATATATATATGCATGCAAGTATGGCCTATTAAATAAGAATAAAGATCAACATTGTATCTTTGGTATCTCTTTTTTTTTTAAAGATTTTGTTATGCATTTGTTTTGTTTTAGAAGTATAGCCAACTATAAACATGCTTTCTCTTTAAAATAAATAAATAAATAAATAAATAAAGTTTATAAGGATTTTCTGGCAATCCAAACTGCTATTTAGTTCTAATATCTTCAGTAATGAACAGCTGAAAGCTATTTCCCCCCAGTCACTGTGGATCCTGTTTCCTTTTATTCTTTCCGTTCTTTTGCAGAGCTCATGTCTTCATGCTTAAACAATATTTTTATGAAGACTAGCACTCTTACATGGATGCACTCTCTCAGACACACAGAGAACTAGGAGCTCATTCTCCTTCTGTTCTCAAGTTGTGCTCTATGTATATTATTTTTTACATCTCATGAAGTTTTTGAATATTTCTAATCCACTTTACACTTCAGGTTCTGAGATATCTTCTGCTGCTCATATACATGAAAGCTTACTGCCAGACTGTCACTACATACTCAAAAAAATTCTTACATAGCAATGAATACTATGAGACTGCTAAAAAACACAGCACAAAAACCTGCTGAATATAAACGATAGTGGATTTTTAAAAGAACATGTACCCTTTAAAAAAGAAAATACACATGACCTTGTATTGTAGCCAAAGCCCCATACACAAGGTAATGCAATCACCAAAACCTAGGTTTACATCCTTCTTTCATACTTGACTTATGATTTTCTTTAAAGAACTTTTGACTTACTCATAGTTCTATTCTTGGCCTATTTAGAGATAACTATTCAGTGGAGACTTACAGTGAGCTTCTGGATCTTAATCCTGTTGTCTCGATTAGTCTCTCTAATGATTACACAGTCTGATTGCCTCAGAGGGAGGTGGAGAAGAATGGGGTAGAGGGAAGGGAGCAGTTTGTATAGTCCCCATTAGCTTCTGATTACAGGAAAAACAAGATAGTGTCATGTTGGCTGAGTTCAGTGGGGAGGAAGGCAACAGCCTTAGAATAATTCTGTACAATCAAGAGATTAGAAGGATTAAATGTAACCAAACCTTTCCTAAAACAGAAGGATGAGCAATATGTTTTAAAATGGTAAACACTGGCTAATTTGTTGACTCATTTGTGAGATAGTCTACTAACACAGTGAGAACACTAGTGAGAATAAAGCAGCGGCATATACCCGTTTCCCTGCTAAATGACATGGAATGGATTTGAGATTGCTGTGCCTATCTGACTTTGTTCACTAAAGATTTATCTCCCTCTCCCACCCCTGACTCAATTGGGCAGTAAAAGCTGAGTAGTTTCTAAAACTATGATTGTTTCTGTACTTGTGTGTAACCAGAATGAATGAGTAAAAGCTACCTTACTTGGAAGAATTTTTCATTGGCAGTTTCTTCTTAGGTTTTGAGTGATTTAGAATTTGTATTTTTCATAAAATTTGAAAATCATTTTCATAACAATTCATCCAGAAAAAAAACAAACCAACAAACAACCAAAACATATATTAAATTTATTTGCCAATTTCCTGTAAAAAAATTATACAATGCAAAAACGAGCCTGATAGATTTTTCATTTTTCCATTTTTCATCCCTTCCTAAAGTAACAATTAATGTTTTCCCTATTTCATTTTATGAAAATAGCTCATTATTTGCAGTGTCATCTGGAAATTCTTCTACTTCAAATGTCTTCAGTTGCTGGAGAATAATTTCATCTTTTCTGTAATCATGCTGCTGTCTGATGAAGAAAGCAAGCTTCACTCTGCCCAGAAAAGCCCTTTTCAGGCCCTACAAGGACTCTACTAATGGAAAATATATTCACACCAGTGAAAAACCAAAAACATATCCAGTACTATCCTCCCCTAAAAGCTCATAGAAGGTGATGGCTTAAACTGAGAACAGCTCCTCTGACTGAAAAAAAACATGTCCCTTCCTTATCAAACACTTTAGTCTGTGCTGCTTGCTCACTTTTTAAAGTAATTTATCCCCAGTAATGTCAGCCTGCCCCTCCATTCCAGTTGCAACCTTCAGAAGAGAGGGTTAACTGCAGTGAAGTCTGCAAAAGGATATGGAAGGCAGTAGTAAATACCTCCTATATGTGCAGTAACACTAGAAGAGGAGGCCTGTCAGTTGCTATTCTCAAAACATTAAAATAAAAATGTTAAATGAGAGTTTACATAAGTAGCTTATGCATCACCTCAACAGAAATGAAGGTAACTATAGGTAAACTGAAAGTTTACAGCTCATGTAGATACATGCTTGCAACAAACTCAGACACAGCCTGGAAAAAAATTTGGAATCGCTCTTGGCTTCAGATACCTGGCCTTCAGGCATCAGGATGAGTCTCAGATTAGCATTTCCAGATTAGTTTACTTCATAAGCACTGTGTTTATCATAGAATCATGGAATAGTTTGGGTTGGAAAGGACCTTTAAAGGTCATCTAGTCCACCTCCCCCGAAATGAACAGGGACATCTTCAACTAGATCAGGTTGCTCAAAGCCCTGTCCAACCCTGAATGTTTCCAGGGATGGTGCATCTACCAACCTGTTCCAGTGTTTCACCACCCTCATTATAAAGAATTTCATTGTTACATACGACCTAAATTTATCCTCTCTCAGTTTAAAATCATTACCCCTTGTCCTATCACAACTGATCCTTCTAAAAAGTCTGTCCCCATCTCTTTTTTAAGCTCCCTTTAGGTACTGGAAGGCTGCAATAAGGTCTCCTCGGAGCCTTCTCTTCTCCAGGCAGAAAAACTACAACTCTCTTGGCCTTTCCTTATGAAGTAAGTACAGCTTTTTATACCGGCTTTCTACCACTGCCTAAACTGGAGAGCAGTCAGTGTCACTCTTTTCCAATTAGGAGTCAGAATCTGAGGTTTACTCAACTTGTGGTAGAGCATAAAATTAGTAAGAAGAGAAACAGGGTTTGTTGACATTCATAGGACTGAGGTTTGCCTTCTTGCTGGGAGCTCAGCCTCATTTGGAAAAGTGCGTGCATAGGCACTAGCTCAATTAAGGATCTGAATGATCAGGTTAACATGGATATTTTAACAAAAGAAAAATGGTGATTTCCAAACACTCACCCCAAAGTTGGATTGTTTTCCAGATCATTTGTTCAGCATCCTTAGTAATCAGTAAAGGAGTTTAGGGATTCTTCTGACACATTATTCATCACAAGCAGAAACTAGAAAGTCATAACACTAAAAAGTTTGTTGCCCTAGGCATGTTTTAGCTTACTGTCAGCTCAGTCTGTTCTAGTGTTTCACTTGTAATAGCTCCCTTGCTGTATTTATAATAACAATAAAATATTAACAAAATAGTATTGCTTGGTGGCGACTCTAGAGATAAGGATGAAAACTCTTGTTCTGTCCTTTGTTTTGTTTCAAGTCTGACAACTATTTTTGCTCCCATTACCACTGTATCATTTTCGTGCTGAAAGCATCAGTGACAGCAGTAGCACCATAATCTTCACTGGTGTAACAATAAACAGGCCAGTATGCTCTCCTCATCTTAGAGGGAATTTCTTTTCCTTTAGTGTCTCTTGCTCCTCAACTTGAACTCCTCAACACCATCCAGCTTCCTCCAGTTTTTCCAGCTTCCTCCCTGATGTTTGCTAGAAGACACAGTGATAATTTTCCTCCTTGAGCTGCCTTGACGCCTGTGTTGAGCTTCCTTTTATCTCTTCCAGCTCCTTCTGCACTTATTCTTCCTCCAGCCACAGCCCTTACAGCTGCTATGATTCACAGAGCCTCCAGAGTGATGCCTTCTTCAAAAACTGAACCTCTCCCCCTCTGTACTGCAGCAATGGATGTGAAAGGTTTGCCAGTTCTTAAAATTGCCCCAAAATATCTGACAGATTACATAGAAAATTTTTTAAAATATGTTTTTATTTGATTGTAATTACTGCTTGCTTATAATCATGCCTACAGGTCCCATGTGATATTGGACGCCTTCTCTACCCATAGTAATAAACAGTCTTTAGTGCAGAGTTTGCAGTATAGTCTTAATCAGACCAAAGATGAATAAAATAGGTACAAGAATTCCTATTATCTCATTTCACTCCAAGGTACAGCTGAGTTTGTTCAAAATCTTTGGCAACTGCAGCAAAAGCATTCAGGCAGTGCTATGAGCTTAATGCTGTGTATAGTGAAATGAGTTTGCATCATTTGCAGAGTTTTTTGCAAAAGCTTCATGTGGTTCTAGTACTTATAGAACTACAGTCTTTGTTTCAGCACGAGTGCCTTATGAACTAATGGCATCTGTGAAGAGGTTCTCAAGCATTTCATTCAAAACAAATTCTGTGGTAAAGTTAATTTTTTTAAAATAAACTAAACTCTTATGTTTTTAATCCCTTGAGTGATGTCACAGGGATGTAAAATTTTATGGGCAAGTGAGGATGGATTCTTAGAATGAGAAAAAAGGAAGTTTAAAAGAAAAATAAAGTTTGAAAAAGTCAGGCACTAATGATTGGCTAATATTGAGGTTCACTTTTACATTTTCTGTGTAATCTGTAGCCTGTCATTCCAACTGACACCTTTAAAATCTGCTTTGCAAACAATATGATGAAATTAGACAAGATTTGTATGCTCATGCAGAGATCCCTGTTTGTCCTAATGCTGTGGCGCTCACCTCTTCGAGGTATTTCGTTTTCCATAGTTTGTCCTCTCAGACTTTTGTATTCTGTTGCTTTTTTAATGCTAACACTGGTTGACTCCAGATTGCAATATCCCTTGGCATTGTAGTGGTGATATGATTCACACTACCACTGGCAGGTTATCTCCTGATAATTGCATAATTAACTTACTGTGTAATTGCCATTGTTTCCAGCAACTTGTAATATGATTCCCACCTTGTTACCACAAAGTAGCACATGTTGGTTTTGACACAGTCAAACTGTGTGGTGTTTGAAGGCTTGTGAACTTTATGATGTCTGGAGGGCTTGCAGGCTAATTTGTCATAGCTGGGAGACTGAAGTGAGAACTGAGCCAACTTGAGGAGGACCACCATACTTAAATGGATAACAGCAATCTCTCTAACCTCCCAAACAGAATATTTCTGTGAACAAATTATAAATTCTCAAAAAATAACAGATTCTAGATACATGGAAACTCCTATCAGTTAGGAAAATTTCGCCTCATCTAGGGATGCTCAGCACTGTATATGTCACAGTATACTGTTGTTCAAATTCTTATATGTGTCTCTTTTATATACTAGTCTCCATACTTTTCCACACTGTCTGTTCTTTCCTACTGTTTTTAATCCACTATTTTTTCTTAAGCTTTCTACACCATTTCTGTAGACATGTTGTTACATTCATTCATTGAAAATAATTTTCAAACACAGGATTTTCAAGCCAATTCAAGAAGAGGCAAATGTGGTTTTCTCATCTCACACTCTTCTACAAAAAAAACAGAAGAAAAATAATGTCCCAGTGCTTCTCTAGAAACACAGCAAACCTTTTAAACATCAGTTGTTATCAGCGAGATCAATGCTTTGATTTTTCTTACACAGAGTCATGACTCAGTTTTGTTCAGTTTTGTTCAGTTTTTCTAAATACTGAAAGGAAATAGGAATTCCTTTCAGTTCAAACTGACAAATTTTCCCAACATCCCTGAATCCTACAAGCATTCAGTTGCCTATAACCAGAACAAACATTGACATAACTGTGGATTATGTCTGCAGATCAGTAGCAGAAGCAGAAGTAGGACAGATCTATTGGGTGATTTGGGAGTTAGTCAACTTTGGCTTTTATGCTGGCATGTGACACACTCTTTTCTTCAGTTTCTTAGGCTGAAGACCAGGGATACCTGTTCTAAACCAGCCTTTTGGACTTCCATGTGAATGCTGAGCAAATTACACTGGATATGACCACATTATTGTTACATATAAATAGTCAGAACCAAGTATGGATTCAGATGAGACCAAAACCACTTTTTCTATTGAAGACTTCTCCAGCAAGACAGGCCAGAAGGGTGATGTTCGTTATTGTTTAAATATCTGCCAAACTGCAGCTTTAATATTAATGGCTTATTCAGGTCATGCCATTTCTTAACTTTTTTTTGTATCATCCTCTATGATATTTATGCTAATGGCCAAATGCTTTCAGTGAACCTAATTTCCAGCTTCAGTGAAATAACTTCTACACATCTAATTTAAAAAGTAGAACACTTAATTTAAACAGAATATACATAAAAGGTTTTGTGGGTTTTTTTTTTCTCTTTTGCCTTATACTGCTATTGTTAAGCCTGAATCAGATATGAAATCTAAGCTTGTTACTGGGAAAAAAATCCATTCACATTCAAAGTTTAATGTTACTCAGCTTTCCATACAATCACTGCAATAGCACTTTATCTGCCTATTATGAGTGTCCTTGACAGAATGTTCATGGAGCTAATCATTTACAGAAAAAAATCAGAAATATGGGTAAAATGATATGTATATATTTATACACACACACACACACACACACACGTGTGCGTGTGTGTACATCCAAGAATATATACACTTAGAGTTGATTTTTTTTTTCTGCTCTGGACATTTGGAACTTCTCACTGAAGTCATAAGAAGTTAACTATAACCTAAGAAGGAAATCGGGGCTTCTGTATTCAGTTATGTTTTTAAATTCTTACAGTTACAGAAATTGTTTTGAAATTCTTAAAATAACAGCCACTCTTCCATACTGATTTGCTACCTGTACTAAAGAAAATATTGCTGTCAAATATAATCCTACTCAGTGTCTGTGGTGAAATCATATACCCAAGCAACAAAAACTTTCAGAAAGTTATGACTGCATTCAAGTATTTACAGCTGCTGGCCTAATATACATTCTGGTACAGCTTCTTTTTTAACCTCTTAATGAAACCTAATACTGCAGATCAGAGCGTAGCTCCTTAAAACTGCAGCTTACAGGATACCTTTGTGGTGCATTAATCTTTTAACCCCTTAAGGCATACTGAACATCAATTACACAGTGCTGTTGCCCAGAGGTGAGATATGTGAGCTGGAGCTGAAGACAGACTACAGCAGCGGCATCTCACACACAGATCATGAACAATCCATCTTCTTCAGGGTGTGGGGGCAGAACAACTTCAGAATGCCATCAGTGCGTAATACGGTATTTGAGTGCCTTTGCAGCTAAAACTAACTTGTCGCACAAGGAAGAGCTCGCAAATCATCCTGACCTTCCTGACCCCACACAATATGCTGCTGAGGAGCACAGACTATTCAAGAGCCTTGCAAGATCCACACAAAAGGAGCAAAAAGGGACTCTTATAACTGCCCTAGATTTCTCAGAGCATCCAGGTTAGCAAAAGGATGGAAGGTAAATAACACCACCAAAATTGAGAGATATCTTTGGTATTGCTTGAAGACAAGTTCACCCTCAGAAAAAAAAAAAAAAAGGGGGGGGGGTGTGGAATAGCTCAAAAACCCCATGGTATGAACTCCCTGATTTTGAGATTTCCCAGCAGTTGCAAATATTTAAAAGTGAGCTTTTCCTATGTAACAAGGCTCCTGTGAAAACTGCAATAAGTGTATGCCTCCTCTATATGTTCTGCTAGATGCTGTTTGTTCTTAAGGTGTTTACAGATTAAGATAGTAAGAATCTTATTGTTCTAGGAAGTAGAAATTTAATACATACAGAGAGGTTCTTATGAACTTCAGCTTGCTTAAGGGTAGATAGAACTTGCACCATCACCTTTATGGTCATCCAGTATTTCCTGTTATAGGACTAGCTGCTTATGCAGGAATATATGTATAGCTTTCATGAGCAGCTACCTGCAATTTCATCAAGGCTTGCCTTGATGCTGTGACATATTCTCTCTTCAAAAAATCACCACAGCAGCGAGTTCAAGAAACCTCTAAAACACCGAATAAAGGATGCATTGACTGAATAAGAATAACAACATATCGAATAAGGGGTGTGTTAGAGCATGATAGATGCATTTCTCAAAGGTTTTCACTGAGGCATCCTGGGGCTGAAGAAAGGGAATGAGTAGCCAGGAACCAACACTGGTGTCAGGCTCCAGAACTAAGAATTTATTATGTGCTTGTTATAGGTCCTCTATTTCTATTGGACAGAATAACATGGAAGTAAAGGAAGTCTGCATCCATCTGTGTTCAATATTGTACGTATCTTGATACCTATTGCACAGCTAATGCACTATCAGTCAGTGCACATTACTGCATGATTTCTTCAGAAAATACTGGGTACACCTTTTCTTGTTGCAATTTTTTGTTGAGGTTGGAATTTACTACCTGCTCAATTCCTTCTGTGAACAGGCTTACTCTAAACTCCTTCTTAGTAATTCTTGTTTCATCTGACATTGCTATCTTCTGTGTTTCAAGAACGTTTCCCATTTTAGAGATATCCTTTGATATAGGTAATGCTTTATGCTAGCTGAATGTGTAAAGGCATAAATATTTCTCTAGTAATCAGATAGAAAAGACACTACAGTAAAAGTCCATTATCTCCTTCTGTTTGCCACAAGTCTGACTATTGTCTGTGACAGTCTTAAGTCAGACAAGGTGTCTGCTCCTGCTTAGTCATCAACACCCTTCACAGGAGGCAGAAGTTTTTAGAAAGCAAACCAAGGCTTGTGGGTCTGCCCAAAGTTTCCAGTAGCATAGGCAAAATTAAATTTGTCATCTTTAAGATAAGGAAGAAGTAACTTACTTTGCTTTCATACACAGGTTGATAAAATTAATTTTTTATTGCAGCAAAGCATGTGCCATCTTCTACTCATGCTCAGTCTCTGCTTAAAGCTGGCCACAGTTATGTCTATTTGCCTACCATTTCTACTCTTCCCTTCCTTTGCAGATTATCAGTATTTTAAGTACCTAAACAAAGGCATGAAAACAAAGGCATTTGCATGAACTGTATAACCACAGAATTAAATGCAGTAAATAAACACTCACTTTAGTAAAGCACAAACATTACATAGATGATAGTTCTTCCTAGATTCAGTATGCTGCAGCTGCAGAAGCTTGCTGTGCTTGTAAAATAGTTTTACACAATCACAAACTTATTCAAGGAGGAGAAAAACTAGACTGAGGTTGAATATTTTGCACACATGTAAACAGACTTGAACCTGGCAACAGCAGTGCTGGTCTTGCTGAAGTTTATAGGGTCACTGATTTTAGTAGATCCAGGGTCTCATTCCCTCTATTTTAGAAAATAATTGGAGGGGTTGGCAGCATCTTTCACTAATGGAGCATAAGGGAGATTCTTGGCTCCATTAGATCTTTAACTTCTAGATAGATAAAGTTAATCTAAAATAGGCTCCCTCTATAGTTAATGGATGCAGATAGACATCTCCAGAGGGTGTTTCATCCCACCTAGTTTTGATGTATACCAAGGAAGAACTGCCCTCAGGAGATGCATGTTTTCTGTGCTGATTGTAGAGAGAATCCAAAGGACTAGTGCATTTACATGTCTAGCTTTCAGATAACTAACTTTATATTAAACAAATACCACTCTGAGTAGATATTTAGAAGTAGATATTTTATAAAGTCTTGTGATCTCACTCCCAAAATGAAAATAAAAATGCAGAATAAACAAGTTACGTATTAAAACTGGTATATAGATGCATGCAAAGAAGGTAATGGGACTCTCACAACACCATTAACTTTTACTTAACTTGCTAGATAACCCTTATTTATTTGGTCAGTCTGAGTAAAGAATTTCTATGTTATATTATCCATAAAGCCACACAGCTAGAGTGATATTCATTGCCTTCATACACAGGCACTTACACAGTAACTTCTGCGTGTGGCTCTCTGAATCTCTTACAAACATTAATGAATTTAACTTCTCTATGAGCAAAATAGTATTATTATATTTCCTATACAGCTGTTGAAATTACAGCAGCAAACATAGGATAGATTCTAGTGCTTCAGAAATACAAAGTTTCATTTAATGTTCATCCTATGAATGTAAATATGAAACAAAGACTTTTGAAAGCTGCTTTCTGGAAGAAATGGTTCTTGGCAGTAGTGTCAAAATTACAACTGTCTCTCATTTTTGTGCAACTTATGAGTGACAATCATCATAGAACAGAAGATTAAAAATCAGACATGCCGAGATGCTTCAAAATCTGGCCAAATGAAGAAATATATTTCTAAGGCAGTTCGGAGGAAAGTTTGCAACTTAATACATGACATTGTCTTTTCCATCATAATACACTATACATATTATGGTGAGTGTATATTATAAGACTAGCTGGGAAACATGTATCATCACTATTTTAAAAATGTTTAGTTTTTCAACACAGTGTTTATTCTGAATTAGAATAAAAATAATCTTTGATTTTTTAAAAAATATTGTACCTGTGCTCATGAAAAAAATATTATTTAATTTCAAGTGCCAAAAACCCCCTGTCATAGCCATATACTATTAGATAAGCCGGTACTCTATACATTGTATAATGTGCATGTCTACAAGCATATATTTATATCCAGAAAGGTTCAGAGGAAAACGCCAATAACATTAAAGACTGTGTTAAAATTTTCAGGAGATTGTCTTTTATTATTTTGATCATCTAAAATGTGTCTAATAACTCTACAGACATATAACTCACTGGGGGAAGAACATTTCAAAGACCATTTCAAAAACTTATGCCTTGAAGTATCACATATGTTTTGTATTTTTGAAAATAAATAGATTCACAATAATATTGACTAGCCTGGAATGCCTGATTTATTGGATGAAAACATCAGATTATTCAGTCATTTTTATGTTTTGATCATTAAAAGGATCATTCTTTAATTTATGGAAGTAGACAACTAGACATTTTTCATGTGTATACACATGCATGAACACAGAAATTAGTGTCTCTGCAGTATCTTTTATTATTCTAATCACTGGTAAAGAGTAGACAGTTAATATTATATCTCCATCATTATGTATTTCAGCTGTCAGAACATTTCCACCAAGAACACATCAACTATCCTTTCTCCATAAAAAAGCATTACAGGATTTACTTCTAAAAGACCCTTGTGGTCCAGACAGAAATACAGGGACCTCCAGAGATCACTGTCAACTGTTTGGAGCCATCCATTTCAGTAGTAAATTCCCTGGTAGGCCAACTTCTACCCAAGAAATATTGTTGGCTCTGTTTGTAGCATAGTATATTCAGTCCACATTTCCAAGAAGAAATGTGGACTAGAAGTTATTTCTGGATAATTTTGTTCAGTGTGTCTGCTCCCTCACCTTATTCTGACCAAAATACTTGTCTCAGGTTCTTCAAGTGGGGTTTCTCCCCTGCAAGAAGCAGATAGTTCAGAGGAGGCCGCTCTTTCTCTGAATGCGACATTTCTTGCCTTTCAGCTTATGGGAGAATAGATAACACTGACTGAAGACTCAAGACAAAGAACACTGAATGTCTAAAGCTTGCAAGGAGTTACAGTACAGGGCATTTCTCCCTCTCAGGTTAGCAGCCTGTTTCAGCCACAGGGCTTTTCTCATCAGATGAGTTTACCTGCCTTAGCACTACTTTTGGATCTCAGTGCCAGAAATACCTAGAAAAGTATCTACTAATTATCTGATAAATGTGTTTGTTCATGTCTGAAGTGCAGCTTATCTAATTGCCTGTGCCCTTCCTATTTTCCTCTAAGGGGTGGGTTTAGTTGAGAGTTCTCCCAAAGAGCTTGCTTTTCATGTGAGTAATTATGTGCTTTGATTGCTTCGAAGGGATATTAGCTCATCTGCCAATGGCAGCAAACGAGAAAAAAAAAATATTCTCAAGGAGATTCAGATCTAAAATAAAACAGCGCAAAGAATTTTGGATTTGTGGCTTCAGACTTTATTAAAATCAACATAAAGCTAACAGTGAGGCTTGTTAGAAAGTACTAGCAGATCTGTGTTACTGGAAGTGCTGTCTTAAGGGCATAAACTTGTAAGGCCAAGTCACTAATCAGCTTTGTACTTGGAAGCCAGGAGACTGAAAAGTTAGTAAAAACAATCAAACACACAAGAAAAAAAATTAGGTGTTATTAAGAGGATAAACTCTTGCAAAATCTTGCAAACTCTGCAAATCCATTCGCAACTGTTCCTACATCTGAAATTCCCACTACTCACTATGTCTTGCCAACCCATCTTCGAGGCCTAGATGTCCCTTTCTTTATGTTTTGCAAATCTTGAGGAACTACTATGAATCTGATGGCAGCAGAATATAGTTCAGCTTCTGTCATAGTTTGAGCCCAGGGGGCAGCTGAGCACCACACAGCCATTCACTCTCCCCTTCCCCCATCACTGAGAAGGAGGAAATGAAGCAAAAGTCTCAGGAATCAAGATAAGGACAGAGAGGGGTGTCTCACCAAAAAAAAAAAAAAAAAAAAAAAAAAGAAGAAGAACCTCACTTTAATTCAAACACTAACAAAACCAACACTTAACACAAAGTGAGACAGTGAGAAGCATTACCATATCTTAAAAACACCTTCCCCCCACCCTTGCTTTCCCCTCTGGCTCAGTTTTTTTCCTGATATCTCTACCTTCGCTCCCCAGTGGCACAGGGGCAAGGAATGAGGTGATGCAGTCAGTCCCAACGCTTCTTCCTTCTCAGGGCAGTGGGTGGGGCTCTCCTCTGACTTTCTCTGTCGTAAGTTCTGACCACGGGCTGCAGCCATTCAGGGGCTGCTCTGGCATCAGTCACACCTACATGTTGCAGTCCTCCCAGCATCGAACTACAACTCCTTCCCACAGAGCCATGGCCTTCTTTGTACACAGCTGCCCGCTCCAGTGTGGCATCCTCCACGGGCCACAGGCGAATCTCTTCACCTTTGGTGACCTCCATGGTGTCGGAGGGGCATCCCTGCCTTCTCACCGTGGGACACAGGGAGGGTCTCTGCTCTGGTGCGCCTCCTCTCCTTCCTCTTCCTCCCACTGACTTTGGTGTCTGCATAGGTATCCTTCTTGTAACTCCTCCTCATAAGTCCCAATCCCCTCTCAGGTTGCCCTTCTTAATTATGTTATCGCAGACTAATTGGCTCAACCTTGGCCACAGGTGGATCCAACTTGGTGCTGGTGGAGATTCTGAGAAGCTTTTCACAGGGGACCACCACTGTAGCCCACTCCCCTGCTACCAAAAACCTCACCACACAAACCCTGCACAGCTTCTTACTAGATCTACTGGACTTTGAATGAGAGGACAAGAACTCAATCCTTTTCATAGGACATATAAGCATTAACTTGGGGAGAATATGGTTCAGCTTCATTCAGTAAAGTAGAAAGCATTAATCTGGATAATACTAAAAAATACAAGATAAATTGTAACAGATATATATATATATATTGCATACAAAATAAAATAATGTTTGCATTTATCAACAAGCATATGAATGAAGGAGAATGTTAACACAGAAGGTTATATAGGATCATTTGATGAATGAAGCCTTCACTAAAGGCTCTTAAAGAACCTAAAAATCAGTAGGACAATATGTATCTGCACACAAAACTAAGGAAACAATTAAAAGGCAGGAAACAACGAGCAGTTTTTACTTTCTCAAGTGGTTGCAGCTAAAGTCTGACAAAGAGCTATGCCATGGATGGTGTTAAGCAATATAAAAATTCTTGAAAGGGTATGAGCTGGAAAAAATTATTGTTGCTCATCAGGGCTGACTGCTAAGAACTACAGACTAACTCATTATACTTAGTGATAGAATGAGTGATGAACTTCAAGATAGATTAACATTTAAAAAAGGGGGTTGGGGGGGAAGAACTTTCCTTATTCACAGATACAGGGATGGTCTCTTGACTTACTGTTACTCCAAGATAAAAAAATCTTATTAATATATTGGGAACTTTATGAAAATGTCAACTCAGGATAATTTTGTGAACAAAACCAAATATACAGACTAGGACTCTTCAGCTTGAAAAAGCGATGACTGAAAGGGATATAACAGAGGTCTACAAAATCAAAAGTGACAGAAGACTATGAACTGAGAACTGTTGTTCATCATTTTCCATCAATACAAGAGCTAGGGGCAAGAACTGAGATTAGTAGATTTCATATTCAATACAGCAACAACAATAAAAGAGATTTCTTCGTACAACCAATGTTGTGTGCCAGAAGATCGTGTAGCTGCTAAAATTCACATGGTTGCAAGAAATGACCAAACCTATCCACTGAAGAAAAAAGCCACCACACACCATTACAGAGCTCATCAGTGATGTAATTAGGAAGGCCCTGTGAAATAATTTGTTGGATGGTGGAAGAATATACCTAATAAATAATATCACATGTGGTCATCTTATATTGTTTCTTATGCTCTGTCGTGAGTTTACATTCTCAAGTTAGAACAAAATTATTAAAACCGTAGAGCTAAAGCAAAATACAAGACAAAAGAACCAGGTCTGGTATCAAAGCTTATCAAATCTACTTAAATAATTTCATGCAGTTTCTTGCAAAAGCTGAACAAGTTCTACTTTGAAATGCGTCTGATGGCTAGTCTCCAATAACCCAAAAAAATCTTACTCATCCAAAGGTGGATTTTCAATCTTAAATTGTTCCAAGCAAATTTGTAAGCAGTTTTTTTAGTGACCACTGTACCCTAAAAGGTCTTTGTTCCCTCAGTGTCAATTGTTGCTCCCTTGTCTTCCCTTCATCCCTAATTAGCAACAGAAGCAGATCAATTATACCTTCTTCCAAATTTCATCTTGCTGGTTTAAAGAAATTGAGCTTTTTATGAAATTAAACCTTTGGACCTGATGAAATTGTATTATTTTATACACTTTTTAAAAGCAAGAAGTATTTCATTTTGATGACAGCACCTTTTCTAACAATGAGGTGCTTCAGCCCTTAATGAACTCTGCAGTATGCAAGTACGCAGTCCGACTGAACTAACACTGCTTAGGTACCTCTAAATATGGACCACCCACACTAAAATATCAGTAAAGCTGATTTCATCAGGGAAAAACAGAACTCATTTTTCTTTTGTGTTTGTTTGCTTGTCTTGGGAGTTAATTTCTGGCACCCTAAATGGAACCAAAAAAAATTAAAGAGAAAATGGAAATACGACAATGAGAGAAATAAAATAATAAAAATAATATCACAAAAATATTCCATGAAGTTAAAATGGATTAGTAGCTAGTTAGATAACACAGTGACGAAAAGCAATTGTAAAGCTAGAACTATATAAAATGGAATGTACAAGTAGTGTGAGAGGGTCATTGAAGACTAACATGTTCCTGCAGACTGAAGATCATAATGGGAACATATGCATAATGAAAAAGATATAAAATATGTTTCTGCATGCAATACTGGATATAACTTAGCTTTTAATTTTTTTTTTCAATGTCTTTATGTCCTGTTCAGTATGTGTGCAATAACTTTTTCAATGCATACAGAAATGCTTAGGTATCAGTAAGTACTGGTGGTAGGATCGATATTCTGCATATATCCATATATTTATGGTTTAATACTATTTAGCAATGATAGTCTTCCATCTTGAATATTCTTTTGATCCAGTTAGATATGACCCCTTCTGTCAGTACACATGATAGAGCCTCATCTCAGCCAAACACATAATAATTCTTCATTTCACTGAAGAAAAAAAAATCACAAGATTTGTAAAATTCACAGAAGACAAGCAATGATAGGAAATTGTGTGTATTTTTTTTTTTTTTAATCATCTCACTTGAAGGATCCTCACACATCCAGAAGGAAAAATAGATTAAATAGAAGTGAAACAGAAGTATGGCAGTGTCCAACACATCTTAATATTAAAGAAGTAAAGCTTTGATCCTCCATTGACTAGACTTGTGCAAACTCTCAGATACCCTAATCTGACTATAAATTTACATTTCTTTTATCTTATAACCCTTTATATTCTTTTTTTTTTTTCCTGAACAGACTGCTGCTAACATTGTTGACTGCAAACCCCACCAATGTATGAAATTCAGTTAAATAATTGTCTATTGCTAAGAGTATTGCAAAGAGCTGCCATTCCTATAAGAATAAATTTTCAGCAAGATAGTGGAATGTGATGTGGCTGTCTTATTTAGAAGATGTGCAATTTAACCATGGAAGTAAAGTACTCCTGGATGATTGGAAATATCTACATCTGTGTTATTTCTGTAAGTTATCTGTAGCACAGCAGATGTCTCACAGCAAGTGTTGTCTTGTGAGAAGGGAAGCCAATACTGAGACACAGAGAGGTGCCAGCTCACAGGGTTACAGATCTTCAGTGATAAACCTCCACACTCTAGGAGTCCAGACATGGTGGTAACTTAGCAGGGTCTTTAAGCTTTTGAAAAAACAGGGGACAAAACATACCCTAAGCAATATAGACCACTACACTGTTACTACTAACAACCTTTGTCTCAGTCCCACGCTCCTTTCCAAACTGATAGGGAGAAAGCCAGGTGACTTCTGTCTGAAGCACTATAGAGAAAAGTATAAGCAATACCACAACCACTTCTTTCATGCTCAGGCAAACAGCTACAGGGAAGTATAAGGAGCCAATGGCAAGCTGAAGGAGAGAGATGTTCACAGTTCCCCGATACTGTTATGAAACACGCACACTCCTGCAAAGTACTTTTTGCTTCAGTATCAAATCTGAAAAAAACCCCAAAGACTGCCAAGTAGCCTGAAGGGAACTGTGATGAAACATCCCTACCCTCTTCTCTTCCAACCTACTCTCTTCCCTGCCTCTTTTCTTAGTCTACTGCTTTCCCTTCAACTAATCATCCCTGAAAAAATAAACAAAAGAAAATATTTTTTTCTTATTGTGGAGCTGGAATGATCCTCACATACCACCAGAGAGTGGGTGCCCTATCCTTCTTGCTATTATTTCTCTTATCTTCTATCCTAAGATCATGCCTTCTTTAGTAGGGAATGATATTCATTCCATGGTGTCTAGAACAACCTCAAGTTTGACTGGCTCCTCTTACCACATCAAACAACAATCTGACAACTAGAAATGACACCTTATTATATGCTAAATAAAATTGTGAAGTCTCAAAAGTCTGCAAGTGAGACGGGCATCTGAGCTTCTGTCAGTGGAGACATGTGTCTCAATTCAGTTATCTAAACATAGACATCTAGAGCTGTTTGGGTTATCTGAGATATTCATAAGGCAGGTACAACACAGATTCTATAGAACAGTTGAATCTTTCTGGGGTGGCAGCAAAAACCAGGTTGGGATACTATAGCTTGTCCACAATGACAACAGAGGCCTGGGTTTAGGCAGCCAAATTAAACCCCGAATCAGTGAAACCAGTGCACTGAAGATCTTCTCAGTAGTCATCTACTTTTGGTCAACTGATTTAACTCCACTGATTGCATCAAGAACTCTCTTGTCCTCAGCCCACCCTTGGTGGTGAAGAACCTACCAAATCAGAGGGAATTTATAGCAAGTTTGTATCACTGATCCAGTAGAAAACACTTAAATTTTGTGACAGAGACCCAGTGGATGCAAAATACAAGATCCCAGGAGAGAATGTTCAGAACAAATTCCTCACTTTCTGAAATTACCATAATTTTGAGAGCAAAGCAGGATGTCATAGGTTATTCAATTATTACAGAATTTGGAGTAATTCTTGTAGCAACATGGTGCAGGCAGAAAAAAAATATGAACATTTTTCCTGCTTCTTTCTGAGAAGCTGGAACATAAATTCTTCATGCATTGAGACTGGCGTCCAGTCAGACTGATGTCCTGACTGACTCTTATTCATATTTTCAAACTGCCACAACCAACCATCATCATGGAAAAGATACTGATACTTTGGCTGACCAACAGTGGTCACCTAAGATGCAACTAGATACCCTAGTTGCAGGTATGGGGGAAAAAAAAAATAAAAAAAATTAAAAAGCCCTGAGCAGAGAAGCATCTAAAATATTTTGATTTCTCATAATACTTGGGTGTTTACATATCTTAAGCTATTTTAAAACTCAGTGTATAAGAATGTATCTCCCCTGCAGTTGCATTTACTGAAAAGACATGTAAATAAATGTTGCACCAGCTAGAACCAACACCAGAATCAGCCTAGACACAGCATCATGATGTTGTTTGCAACTGTTTTCCTGAGTTTCTCAGTCAGGTTTTGAGCCTGCAGTGCTCAAGGCAACTGAATTTATGTTACCTAGACTGATTTACTGAGCTGATGGCACACTTAGTTTAACTTATGTATAGTACACTCTTAAATTTCTGTAACAAGTTTCAACTCATAGACCTAAACATTTTTAAAACAGTAAGTACCAGAGTTGAAAGTACAGCCAGTTAACTTATTTCACTGTAGCAATACAAAAAAGATAACTTAGAGCATCCATGCTTAAAAGTAGTTTAAAGCCAGGGGCTTTTCCCATGGCAGCAATTTATTATGTCACATGAATCTGTCAGCTTCTCTAGATTTAAGTTTACATTTGTGAGTTTTAACCTAAGAATTCACTGATTTAACATAGAGTTAACAACAGCTAGCATGTTTTGTATGTATCCTCAAAAATGTAAGCTATTAATTTTGTGCTGATTTTAAAGTGCTTAACTTCTCAGAGTTATAAACTGCTTTAAACATTAAAGGTACATAAGTTTCTTCTCACTGAATTAAATAAAAACTTTGTTATCAACATGAAGGAAACCGGAATCAGGCTCTTGGTGAATATTTAATGGATATTTTCAGGCCATGTTGGATGGGGCTTTGAGCAACCTGGTCTAGTGGAAGGTGTCCCTGCCCACGGCAGTGGGGTTGGAACTAGATGGTCTTTAAGGTCCTTTTCAACCCAAACCAGTCTATGATTCTATGATGGCATTAATAGGGTTAGCTGTGAACAAACACTACTTGGGAAAACAGTTTTCAACTAAATCGAATTGGTTTCAGTTAAGTGAGTATTCAGTTAAATCATAGTTTCAAACTTGTGAATTACTTATGGTGATTACTTTCATTCAGGCAGTAGCAGACACAGTTTCCATTAGACCTTCCAGCTTGACTGTCAAAGTAATAAAGAGATCAATAAAGCAACCATGGTTCATTTTGATATGGATTTTAATATATTTGACTTTTTAAAATAGTTTTGAGTCTATTACTTTGATTTATTATTTCTTGAAATGAAATCATTTGTTTAGCCATTGTAAACATTAGTATTTAACCACTTTACCAGTATTTTCTTTCTGATTAACAATCATCAAGCCCATATTTCATTGCAAACAATCCGCATTTGTGAGAAACATGCTAAAGGACAAACAATCCTTAACTATAGTTATTTTACTAACAAATGTTTTAGCATAATTACTTTGTTGTTTTCAATGCAAGAAAGAAAATCAAGTTACCACTTCATAATTATTATCTCTCAGAGCAGAGTTTGAAGTCCGGTCCCAATATTTTGTACTATACATGGACTGATTTTCAAACACTTTTATAAACTTACCAAGTATACTTATGTGCTGAAACACAAGTTCAGCTCCTTTGAAAGGCTGGACCTAAGGGCTTGATCCTGTGAAATGCTGGACTATACATGCAATATTTCCATGATCTTTCTGCTGCCTTCAGAGTAAATCTTCCCTACCACTACAAAATACACTTCCACATTCACACACATGGACAAACACACACACACAGAGACATGCACAGTTACCCCTTCTCTTTTTTATGTACTTTCTCTTTCCTTGAGCACCTCTATGTACACTCCTTCCCATCCCTTTAACTTTCTTCTAGTGCTCCCTTCTAAGAAAAAGTTCAAAGACTGAGAGGTTTAGCACTATTTGGATAAGCATGAAATTCTAGTTGCTTATCCCAATTACACAAAACCTCTAAGTCTTTTGAACTTTCCCTTAGAAGGGAGATCGCAAAATTTTATGCTTATCCAGGACACCTGGATTTTCAAACCTGAGCTGGAATTTTATGAGGATTGCCTCTCTTTCATGGGGTAGTACATGTACTAGGGTGAACACAGAAATAAGAAAAGCAGTGATTTATAATCCTGGATTTACTACTGTTTTTTGAAAACTTTGGTGGCCATCCTCCTGTCTCATCTGCTCTTTCTGTAAGATGAAACAAATGAAATTACCTACCCATCACAAGAAAGCTGTCAGGGCTTTTAATTCATAACCCATTGCACACGCATTACTCTACAGAATGAACATGATAATGCTGTTACCTCTTAATGCTCTCCAGAACTAGAAGTTCAGACTGGTCAGTGCAGAAAAACAATGTAAGGAGCCAAATAAATTTTATTTGCTTGTGGTACCAGTACAAAAACCTGTAATTAAGCTTGTCCATATTTAGGTTTGCATGTATTTCATATATTCCATTTGGCTCATGATTTAAGATCTGGCATCATAAAATGTCATTCAAATTTCCCTTTATGACTTTGCAGGTTGAACAAAATCCTCAAGATTATGATTTTGCCTTAAAGTCTTGAAGCTGTCCTCCTATTCCTCAGCAATAGCATCTATAGACTGGCTGAGAACTTCAGTTTAAGCTTTTTCTTCTATAGTTATCACTGTTGTCAAAAGTATGGTTCTGAGAATGGCACTAGAGAATATTATTGCAATGCAAGGACAAATGGTCTGAGTATTGTTCCCCAAGCATGGAGGATGGAGATAGCAAGGCATCTGCCTTTCTTGTGGTCCTGTAACAGCTGAGTTTCTTTCAGTGTGCCTGGTTATGACAGTACCATCAGAAATATTTATGTTTCATACCTGTGGTTCTTATAAGAGTGCAGCAGACACACAGTAAAATAATGAAAGTGGCATTATTAGCATTAAATGTGATAACACTTGACAGCTTCATGTAAATGAGGACCTTACTAGGCAAAAACTGAAAAGGATGCTGCTTTTTCTTTAAAGTGAATTCAGGACTAAAATAACAACTGATCCAGGCTGGAACCCAGGAACACAGTGCCTGTGACACACAGAGGCACAAATTATCTTCTCTTACTCTCACTGCTTTTTTGGTCAGAAAAGGGTAATTTGCCTATTTTGAAATGAGTTGCATAATTCTTTCTTCAGCTGTTAGGAAGGGACGTGGGGGGAGAGAGAGACTGGGAGGTGGGGAAGGAGGGAGAGGATGCAGGCTGGACTGAGTGGCAGCACAGAACAGGACCAGCATTTTGAGTCCCCACCGGCTCTCCCTCTCTGTCAGAAACAGCCCAGGTGTTTTCAGACCTAAATGGATCAAATCAGAGCATTCCTCCATTGTTGTCACAACAGATGTAGCAGGTCCTCCTGATGTGGCTTCCAGCTTTCTCATCTTCTTGTCTTGTCAGAAAGTTGCCATCATTTAGAAAGGTACACAGTGTTTTGAAAGGATTAGGGTATAAAACACAACTCAGTCCTTTACCAAAGAGAGAGACAGAGAAAGGGAAAGGGAAAAGCAAAGTGTCAGGTGCTATAGAGCAGCTGGACAAGAACAACGTGCACAAATAAAAGTAGCAAATTGATTGAACTCCTCCTGCTGTGAAACCGGGGCAGAAAGAAATGATACATGACAAATACTGCTTGAGCAAAACAGGAGGTGCAAAATGTAGATTATTACAAGGTATAAAGGCAAAGGATTAAGTGACACCAACAAGGGAGAAGTCACTCCCCAAAAAAAGCACTAGTTCTACAATTCTTTAATGCTGACATGGGAAGCTTCTGCTTTATTATTAACTGTATATTAATTACTGAAATTTACAGGAATGGCAATAAATGCTGGTTATTATTGTACTAGCAAAGCCTGACAAGTTTCTTTTTCCCTTTCTTGGGCTTTTCCCTTAAACTACATCTCAGGAATTCCCCTTAAATATTGAGGTTGTCCACACTTCTTTCCTCCAAAAAAATGCCCTTGTGTGGGGGGTTTGCAGACTTTCTTCTACTCTATTTCACAAATTGTTAGTCTGCTCATGAGCTTGACACATTCAAAATATTTGTGGTGAAGAATGAATGAATATTCACTCCCATTAATAGGTCAAACATCTGTTATTTTACTGGGTATTTTAAAAATACTAACATGATGTATGATACATAGTCTCATGCAAGTCAGAAGTTGGTTATGATTTGGCACCAATAGTTTCTAACTTTAAACACTGAAACACACCATTCATTTAGAGAAAGATAAAAATATCCCATTTTTCATCACTTTATTATATTTTAATTATTTTCCTGTCAAATTCTGCAGCAAATAAAAAAAAAAAAACAAACAAACAAACAAACAAAAAAAAAACAAACCCAAACCACAAGAGACAAAGATTTGTAATACTCTTTTTACCAAGGACAATATTTTATTTGTTTCCCCTTAAATGAATATAAGGACTGTTTATAGCAGCTTTTACAGTCACAAAACCCCCATGATTAATCACAGGTAACTAATTCACAGGAGCTTTCATTTTCAGGAAGCTGATATAAAGAGATTTCATTAGTATCTTCTGCCAAGATGTAGCTAATTTACTTCTAATTTATGTTTTCTCCATTTTCTTTTCTTTTTATGTTACGGTACTTTTGTTTAGATGTTAGTGGTTACCCAAGTAAGCCACTATGCCAGTAATCACTTGCATACACAGATTCTGGAGTGTGATACACAATGAAACTTTTTCTACTGTAATACTGCCAAACAGCCTTTGCTAAAATGTGCATACTAACCAGACAACTTATTGACTGACTGTTCATGGGAATGTGAGGTGTCTGCAAGTGTGGTTTCCATGTGGCTTTCAGGAAGAAGTTCAAGTCTTTTGAATTGCCTAAGTCACCTTAACAACTTCAGAGACCTGACAACTCCTCCATTACTTTATCCAGTTTTTTTAAAAAAAAAAAAAAAAAAAAAAAAAAAAAAAAAAAGGTAATTTCCATGGAACTAATAGAATTTGTAATAAAAAGGCCGAAAGCAAAGAAACAACTTTGCATTCACATGTTCTGAATTTTTAGTGCATCTGTGAAGAGCTTACTGTGCTTCAGATCTTAAAAAGATTTCTCAATTTTAAAACTAACATACTTATTACAATAACAAATTATTAGTATACTTATACCTCATAGCTATTTTACAAGGTATTTTAATGCTTTTTTTACTAGACTTGATAACATTCAGAATCTTACTAAAATTGTGTCATACTGGATGTCAGTACAAATTTAACCCTTTTATTACATAAAACCTCTTGCATGCTGCAAGAGGTGCTGTGCTCTTACATTTTTCCTCTAGTTCTTAAAATGTTTGGTGACGTCACTAACATGACATCTCTCTAGATTGTCTTTCAACGTTCTTGCTGATCTGAGCAAGGAGCAAATATAAGTAGGTAAGCTCATTTATGCCCTGGATTAGCTAATCACTAAGCAAATGTCTCTGTTCATTCCCAGACACTACTAGCTTTCTCCTATCCATTTGTTGACAGGACAAAGCAGACTCACACCTACCCTGTCAATTAAACTATTCCTGAAAAAGAAGTAGCAATTATGCAAAACAAACCTGTAAAGAAAAGAGATGGCAATGTAGACCTCATCCTGAGTCTTGTTGGTTGTCCTGGTTCAGCTAGGATAGGGTTAAGTGGATAGGGTTAAGTTTCTCGCCAGCAGGGTGAAGGGATCTCCGGCTGGGTTATTCATACCATGCTGATGTCGGTGCGCAGCGTGTGAAGCTTTCATTTGTGGCTTTGGTCCTGGGAAGCAGCGCAGCGGGCTGTCTGTGTTCACTGCGATATTTCTCTGTATATCTTTTGTCTTGTTTACTGCTGTTAGTGTTTGTTGTTGTTATCATTGCTACTGTTGTTGTTCAGATTGTTTGTCACACTGTTGTATTAAATTTCTCCTTCTTTTAACCCAGGGTTTGTGCCTTACTTGTGTCCGAGGGTGGGGGAGGGACAACGGCAAAGCGGCCTCTGGTCCTGGCAGGGCCTAAACCACCACACTGGCATAAAGATTTCTTCAGGCACGGAATTATTAAACTTGTAGAAAAATGGCATATATATAAAATAGAAGCATTGTTCTTGTCCACTAGGATGTGCAATAAGGAAGAGATTAGTTATGTTGGTGGGTTTTTTGGGTGGAGTTTAGTGGTTACATTGCTCCAGTTTATGTCTAACCATATATTTAGCAAAACTGACAAACCAGATCAGCAACTAGATGGCTAAACAAAATATGTGCATCAGTCCGGCTGTGCAGTAGAGTTTATAAGAGAAGTTTCTTTTATGACCTGTTGAGTAGCCTAACCTGCAGTAGGAAGATCCTGCAAGAAAATAGCTTTGCGAGTGCCAGTTATGCAAAACCAGTAAGAATGCCCAAGGGCATTTCTGACTGATAGAGTACCCACTTAGATTATTATGGTGCTGGGTGCTCACACTTCATTCTTATTTGTAAGTAAATCCTGACTGCACATTTGGTCTGCTGTCTGGTCTCTCCTGAAGATGAGAGATTCATTCCTAAACTCCTGGCTGAGGAATAACTGTCTTATACCACTTCCTTTTATTTTCCCTGTTACAAACTATAGGCCAAGAGAATTATTCAGTGAATGCCAATGAGTAGTGGGAAATACTTTGCTATGGGATGCAGCTTGAAGAAGAAGCTTCTACTAAGGGAAAGATGAGGCAATAAGATCCTGAAGCACAACCCCCAGAGATACAAGGAAGGCACAGGAGAGCACAAATTCCAGTTAAGGTGTCAGACAAAACAAATCCATTAGTTTGAAGAATACCGGTATCTTTCATTTCAGATGCCACACTGGGCAGTCTCCCCATAGTCACTGGTCTTCAATTAAAAAAAAACAAACAAACAAAAAAAACCACAACAAAAAACAAAACAAAACAAAACAAAAACAAAAACACACACACAAAAAAAAAACACAACAAAAAAACCCCCAAACAACTAATATTCCAAGGCAAGTAATTCAGGTCTTATCTTTGTTTTGTTTTACTTTTTATGGGTTTTTTGGGGTTTTGCTTTTTTAAACCTCTTCATTTTTGTTTAATCACTCATATAATTCACAAAACAAAGATAAAGCAATTTTTCTTAACACTTTCTAATTTTTGCTCCTCTACCCATAGCTGAAGAATCCGAGCTGACAGCAAACACCACCTCTAATCCCTAAAATGAGGACTGTAAAGTCAAGGATGAGCTCTACTGAAACCAGTCAATTTGTTAACTGCTGAGAGGAACTTGATTTAATGTGACAATAGCTACCCTCATTCAAGAGATTCAAAAGAGTTTGTGTTCCTAAATTACTGTTTTGGAAAGGATATTACCTGATTCGGAAATTACAGCAGGATGTTGGCAAGCTTTAAGTTCTCTGGGCAGGACTTCAGCAGTCCAGAGTCTTTTCTACACTCTCAGCATCGACTTGGCCACAATACAATCCTATTTATCCTGAAACATCAGAACCAGCCCAAGTCAGGACCAGTCCTGACAAAAGGGGAGAAAGTAGTGAGCTAACTACCCGAAGCACATGTATCTCCTTAAATTGCTGTAGTCTATTCAGAACATGATTTGAATTAAATATGTGAAGCATACAGACAGGAAGTTCATGGTAAACTGCAACTGTACAACACACCACAGATCTGAGAATTAAAGGGGAAAGTCCTGTATATGCACACAAAATATATTCATGACTATTTAACTGGTTTATTCTATTTTCAACCTAAAGTTGAAATAACTTGTACATTTAAAAGATGCTATCAGATCACTGCATTAATTAAAAAAAAATACATGTTACAATATAAAGTTTAAAATGAAAAATACATAATATAATGAAAAAAAAAAGTGGAAGAACATGAATGCAACCCAGCATATATGGACATCTAATCAAATTTTTTAAAGACTGGGAAATAATGTATACAAATAAACCCCTAATTTTGACCTTCCCTGATCTCTAAGTTGGTCATCACACTTCTTTATCATCTTCAGAATGTGCATTTTTTTCATTATATTAATAAGGCTAGTGACTTTCCAGATATAAGTTTTAATAGCAAAATTTATTCAAATAACAATTGTACATTATCTGTATTAGTAATTTTGTTATCCAAGTTAAGTATGCCCCATATTTCTTTTTTGCAGTTTTGCAGTAAGAGGTTTCAACACCAACTGACTTTGGGGGATTGGTTGCTCTTACTTTCTGATGGCTCTTCATTCTTATCCATGATGGAAAGGCCATTAATATACAAACAGGCACTACAGAAATGGTTCATTCTCTGTTCAGTAGCTGCAGAAATTTTTAGAGATAATTTTTTGCCATAAGCTTCCCACATAGAAACTCCAAGCTAATGGATAAATTAACCCTTATGTTTTCGATCATTTTATATCACATTTTTCATCATTACTGATATGCCACCCCTTACCACTCCCTACCAAAACCATTATGGTGTACTTTAAACAAATTCAGCTCCTTCAAGCTGAGACTGACAGCCAGTCAGTGCATAGTACATTTCATTATAAGACAAGAAACCTTGGTCAAAGACACCCAGATTCTACTTTTTACAAAATGAGGTTTATAATGAGGTTGTAATCTTCTGGCAGAGCTGTGCAGGATCTCAGTCTATGAGGCTTTATCCTAAAACTCGCACTGAGAATTTCAAAACAAATTTGAAAAGTCTGCAGAATTAAAGGTCTATAAACTGACATGCAATGGATAGTGCTTAGCATACATCAAATGTATATCAGCAATAAGGACTGCCACTCAGGAGAGAAATTTTGCTGGACGTTGCAGGTTGTCATCTTTAAGACTGCAGTTCTGATGCAGACAGCTCATCTATTATGCTCCACAAGTCTTCAGTTTGGGGATATCTTAGTACAGAACTATCCAATTAATTGCTTAAAGCTGTAGTAATGTTATGCATGACAAGCAGGAAAATTGCTCTGATTAGGCAAAAGTGCAGAGTCAGACCTCAGAACAATGCAGTTGTGTTTCCTTGTGAATACACAGGATAGGAAAACCAAGACAGCTCTTCTCTTTGAGTGGATGTGAAATATGTACTTGATGCTTTCATTAAAAATCAAGTAAATGGCATTTTTATATCATCACTGTCACGGAGGGCCGCCAGTCCCCTTTTACTGAAAGAGAAACGTCTGTCTTTGAATGGCGTTCTTGGAACAACATCTCTTACTCTTTCCACTGGAACATAAACAAAAATTCTCCTTACCAGAAATACACGAACAGAAGCAAGTGTAAGTCAGCTAGGATCACTGCAAATATATTGCCATTTCTTTCTCTTTACCACTGAGAACACTTATCCTTTTCCTAGGAACCCTTCTGGATATGCTAGTAGTGGAGACACTGCACTCTGACCACTTCAGGAGAGCACAAATTCCAGTTCAGCTGCAAAAGGGGCATTAAAACTGAAACAAGTGAATAATTAAATATGATAGATAAAAATTAAATTAAAACAGAAAAATGTCCTACATTAAGACAAAAACTCAGAGGAAGATCAGATGTTCCATAAGCCAAAAATAACAGGCACAGATAAGATGGCTCCTGCTCTAGTTTCACAAGTGACAGGTATATGTTCCAGCATCAAGGCAGAGGTCAACCTGGAACTGAAAGAAAAGTTAAAATAAGAAATTATTAACAGAATATAAGAGAAATATCATTAATAACTGATGCACTTTAGGAAGCATCAGGAAAAAATAACATGTAAGTAATGAGATGCAGTTCCCTCCATTCTGGAAATCCTTTTAGGTGAAGGTCATTGACCTTAGCCATTAAGGTAATGAAATTAGAAAGGAAATTACCTAAATAAGCTGAAAGGTCTCAGTTAAAGCAGTAACATCCAAGATTATTGTAATCATTTTTCACAGTTCTAGTAAACCATTTATTTATATTATGCTTTACAGTTGTATAAGTATACACCACAGTTTTAAAGGTGTGTCAATGTATGAATGTACACTAACAGTGTACAGTGACATTCTCACATTTTTCTGGACCAAGGACCTATGTAATAAACATTATATATGTAAAACAATGTACACATAAACAGTATATAAACAAGAAGTGTGAAGAACAAGAGAAAAGCATGACCTAACTCTGAGGTTAAATCTGCTCTGAACAGGAGGCTAGACCAGACAATTTCCAAAGTTCCCTTCCAGCCTCAACTATTCTCTGATTCTACAGCAGGTTCTTTTTCTATAAACTACAAGCAAACATCTCACCTTATGAACCTCCTTGTGGTTGACCACTGGAGAGTAGCTTTGGGAACCAGTAGCAGAGCGAAGCTGATGTAACAAGGTCCCACATGATCTTACAGTTGTAGGGCTACTGGAAGTAACGATATTCCCAACACCCGGCAGGTGAAGCTTGAATGCGTACGTCTTCCGCCCTACCACAATTTTCTTAGATACAATGTTTTACATAATTGTTAGCTCTTGCAATTACTATGGAACCAAAACGGTCAGAACGGATAAAATGAGGGTGGAACTATAAATTGCAAACATGATGTTAAGCTCTTGAGAAATATAGTGAAAATGTGACAGATACATAAAAGTTTGTGTGTGCAGTATTGGGGCTACAAAACAGTTTACAGACACTCTGAAACAAGTCTTTTTGAAGAAAGGTTGGGGTTTTTTCTGACAAGTCTTGAAAAAAGCAGGAGAAATCAGAGTACAGGTAGAAATGATAATGGCCATAGTACTTGGACAGAGTTACAAAAATTAAGAAAGAACAGAAAACAGTTCTCAAAAAAATTCCCTTTAGTGTATTTATGTTTGAGCATCAAATCATATTTGTTCAGTGAATGGTTTATTACAGAGATAAAGTGCTCAAAATTACGGAGACTGTACACCAGAGTTTTCACAGAAGAAGAGAACTAAATGACACATTGATCCCCAGCTGTGCATAAACATAGCCCCACAACTCCGTTCGTACTAAGAGATACTCCAAGTGAAGTGCTAGGCTCACATCACATGTTTGGCCCATAACTATATCTGAACCCTGCATTGACCACTTACCTCTTTCCCTGTGCTAAGCAACCACTCACCCTCCAAGTGGACACAGAAGAGCTGTCAGAAATGGCATGTAGAGATTAGTGGAAATTAGGCACATCTCTTGCTAGAGCCCTGTGTTAGGACCAAAAGCAGCTCAGAAACTCAGAAGAGAGTAGAGAGCGGACCCAGAATAATCCTGACCGTCTGCTGAAGTCACATTAACTACTTTTGGGTTTGCAAGACAGAGGATGAGATAGCACCAAGACAGCTAGCCTGGGGACAGGCTTCAGGTTATTAAGACAGCTACGGGGTTAGCCAGGAGGGATACAAACTTCGGTGTATTTTCCTGAGGGGAAGGGGGAAAATGGGAGTTAAGACCGACCAAGTAACCTGCCTGGTAGCAAGAGTTAGACGATGGCAGCCTTCAGCTAGCCAGAGGCGTCCATGAAAACTGCACAGAATCAGTTCTGAAATCCAACTGTAATGTCCATTTGTTGTAGAAATTAATTCCCCAAAGAAGAGAGCAAAGGAAAAAAATCAAACATAGCAAATTTTTCTGACATTACAAAATGAAGTGCAAGCCTATACCCTTCTCAATATACTATCTGTTAAAATAAGTACTTCCTTGGCAGTTCATTTCTGATGACAGCCAATTCCCCAAATATTAGTACCATGAAGCATTATTAGATATTGAACCACTGAAGAAATACAGTAGCAGAATAAATAGCAATGCTGTTCTATTTTTTTGAACTAGATTTTTGAAACAAAGTGTGGGTCTCCTAGCTACACAGGTGTGACAGAGAAGCAGTATGACTGAATAATGAAATAAAATGTTTCTCTATTAAATACATTAAACCAGTTAATGCAGATGAATAGGTACAGCTCACTTGCTTTCCACTAGCATTGGCTTGCAAATTATTTGCAAGCGGATGCTAAATTCTGTCTTTGGTAGGGATCCAGCAAAATTACTGCCAGATCGCACCTCCTGGGAAATGTGGGACTTGGCATGCGATTTGGCACAAGACTTTACAAATGTCAGCTTTCCTGTAGAAACATCAGGTCTGTTGTCATGAAAACATCAGTTATGAGTAATTTCTTTTCTTAATATTACTAGCCAATACAAATAGAGAGGGGATGAGATGTCAGTCATGTGCAGCCATGCACTCAGGACTGGATTTTTGTAACACAATTGCCCAGAATAGAAATATGAACTTTGGATTTTGGAATGAATGTCCAAACTTTGGAACACTACATGTTGTTTTTAAAAGCATATCTGCCTTGTACTTCAAAATACCTGTCATTATGAAATAACTGACAATTAGGAGGAAAACAGCAAACAATATAATCTAGGTACCCATGCTCAATCCAGAGTTGCTGGGGTATCACCCCATTTCATTTTCTTTACAGATATTTGTCTCTGGCCAGTATGAATTTTTATTTTTATTTTTAAATTAATATTCCCTAAGAATATAAAGGACTAGAGAAAAAGTATTTGAACAAGATAGTCATGGCAATAAATTCAGTACTCTGTGATATTATTTTTACTAGTCTGGCAAGCAATGAGCTGCATGAGTGCTTTACTGAATGGGTACACATAAACTAAGCTCCTGGCAGATCCAAGCCTTTAAGTGGTTAATTAGTACCTCATTTCTAATATAGTGCCTAATCTGCGGGAAAGCAGAGAATACCTGCTCCAAGCAAATGGAAGTAAGTAATCTGTGGGAAGATGGCTATTAAATTTGAGAAGCCAAAGAAAACTTTTTGTCTCAATGGACATCTTACTCTGCAAAGCGATTCAATAGATCTTAGTCACTTCTGTACGCATCAACCTGCCAACACGAAAACATTCAGTCCTCTGAGTCACATGTATTTGCACTGGGATCTCCTCACAAATCTCATATTGATAACATCAGCAGTTGCATCTGAACCTTAAGAAAAAACACTGCTGCAGACCCCGAAATTAAACTTTGCCCATAACACGCTCTTTTCTCAAATTCCCCTTTTAATACAAAATTAATTTGAATGCATATTTTTTTTGTCTAGCCCTTGTGTAGAATAGTTATCCAGGAAGTACACAGAACAAATCTCAGAAGTAAAAGCTTCAGTATGGGACCAGTGTCAAAGTAGGTCAATTTTTAGGACTAACAGCCTTGACAGTGTCCCTTTAATATGTTGATCTGTTTCTGTAAAGCACATTAAGAAAAGTTTAGCGTGAAAGAGGATACAAATGTGTTTGATATGATATGGCAATAAGTGTACATTTTGAGCATGCTAAAGCTGCCAAAGTACATTTTAAACTGCTTTTCTTTACTAGCTAAGGGCCCCGTTCAATGAAAAAAAAATTCAGACTTCTGTACACTAGAAGCTCAAAAAATCTGGTCTTCTGTGCCATTTGTAACCCACTGTATATATTTTCAAGGTGGAATCTACATCTTTCTTTGAGAGATAATATTTGTCTGTTCAGGCCCCTGAGAAACCGAAGTTGAGATCAGGGCTGGGTGTTCTCCATTTAGAGATGGGCAAAATCACTGCATTTAAAAGTCCTGAATAATTTGTTTTCAAGAATACTGCTGATTCACCTTGCCTGCTGCATTGTATTACTACATTTGCTTCACATGTCCATTATACACATGCAAATCTATTTGATGACAGTTTGATGCTGCAAGAGATATGCAGTCTGCATCACATTTACAGGTATTGATAAGGAAAATACACTTGCCAAAGAAAGTTTTTTTTCAGTGAGATCTCATATCCGAAGAGATCTTACTAGTTTTTCTTGTTTTCGTCTTTGATTAAAACAGATGTTAATGCAATGGTTAATGCATAGAGAAAGGTCTAAATAGGACAGATAGATAGTTCAGGATGTGGTTCTCTGTTTTAATCTGTTTTATGACACTAGCTGATGAAATTGAAAAAAACAAACAGGTTTTCAAGTGCACAAGTCCTTCTCCAGGTCTGAAATGGAAACAGTCAACCTTTAAGCACATGAGTAATACACACATACAAGCCTGTTAAGTGAACACAACGAAATAAATTTATTTGGATAGCACTGAGTTCAAACCATTTCCTAGAAACATTTCTGGAGTTGCTTCCAAAATATTTTTAGAAGTGTAAACATTTAAGGAAAACCATTTAAATATATGTCAAAGTAATCTATTAGAAGATGCTTTAAAAAACAAAATCCCATCACAAAGCAACCACTAAGGCTTAATAAAATGAAGACTGATATTCTAAAAATGTCAAAGAATTAAAAGACATAAAATATACACTAACACAAATAAAATATTTTCAAGGAATATATTCAAAATGTTAATTAATAGGAAATGAGAATGAAATAATTTTTTTGTGCAATGCCACAATTAACAAAGTGTAAAACATGACTCGTGCAATATAAATATAAAAACAATCAGATCAACAGTAGGTACTTGGTGTCACCAAGCGAACAACTCCCAAGACCTCATCTTTAACCAAAATATCCTTATATCAGCTTTGATTTATGGCAATGTAGTGTTTCTTTTGAAAAGGGGTAGGGGGAAATGTTTCACAGTTTCTTAGTTTTAAAACAGAGCTTCATCTCCTTGTATTCACTCTCAGCATAACTGTCTAGAAAGAAGACAACAGTACTTTAGCTGTCAACATCTAGCAATTGAAGGCAATTTTTCCCTCTTAAAATTATAATAAATATATCCCTACACTGTTTATTCTTTCCAGAAACATGCCTCCTACATTTGTCACAACTTTTACATTGCTGCCATGATGGAATCTGAAAAAAATAATTTTTTGCAAGAAAAAATGGAAGAGGGCTGCTTCATATACTAGCTTCCAAATCTAACTACACATTGAACAATCCACACAATCCTTCTGAAATTCTTGTTATCAGTAGAAACTATGATGACAGGTCTAGTTGTTACAAATTGTCGTTTTACGATGCCTCTCTTCTCTTTAGGATTCTGTTCTGAAAAAGTAAGCATTACCTAGCCTATTTTTCTTTACATACTTTTCTATTTTTTTCCACATTTATTCGTTTTAGCTGACACTCTCCCTACTTCATTGCTTCTTAGTGCAGGTACAACATATCTAAAGAAACTTTTGGTTTAGAATAATCAAATTAGGAATATAATTTATTTAAAAGAGTTATTTTATAATTTCTTCAACAACATCTTAATTAGCAACAAGAGCATAAAACTGGTAAGGCAAGATTCATGTGTTGCAGGGCATATCAAAACAGCTGTCCTATTGCCTGATATTTCTTTCATATAAGAACAGTGCACAAAAACATTAACAGAAGAGAACTCTGCATTTAATGCAGGGCAGCAGAAAAATGGCTGCTTCATCTTTGCAACAAAAAATCCTTCTGCAGTGAACATCTTTGATAAAAAATATTCATAAGCAACAAGTCTTTAGATAGCAATTTTATCTTTTGACTAGATGCATCTCACTGGCTTTTCTACAGAACAAAAAGCTCTAAATCAAAATTAAGAAGCAGTGCTCAGCCGCTGCTGGCATGTAAGAGTTCTGAAGCTGAGCTTGCAGTGAAACTACAAGGTGAAGGCAACAGTCTGCCATACACACCTCTTCCCTACAGCCTTGCTAATGTGCAGCCAAGCCAAAGTCATAAATCAGCCCTACCTACCCAGAGAGCCTAGCTTTGCATATGGCTGTGTCCAAGGACTGGCAAGGTGCAATCACAACAGACTCAGAGGAGCAGGAGAAACAATTTGAATGGATGCTACATCCCAACACCACACCTGTCAAAGCACAAACACTGACAGGCAGCCTTGGACGGAGCAGGGAGGAGGAAGTCATAGCCAAACATTGTTTAATTAATAATGCCAATGAGATATCTGAGGTGTCTCTACTTTCCTTTTCTTTGCTAACAGTCACATATTGGCAGAGCTAAAGTTTTGAGGAGACATTAATTAATGAAGTACAGAGAGGCTGACTGCTGAGGGCTCTCGGTTCAGTATCAAGGCAGCCTTCCTCTAGGGACCACACACCTTGTCCCCCTACACAGGGCACTCTGCGTTCACAATCTGAAGATAGGAAAGTCAGATCTAGTGCAAGGCCTGAATGCAACAGGACTTGTTGAAAAAAAACCTTTTGTGCTGAAACCAGCTAGGTACATTTGGTAGCCAGGAGCCATAGGTGAGAATCATTAAGTGCATCTAACCAAATGCAACAAATTAAGTGACAATTACCAGATTATTAAAATTTTATTTTTCCTGTTTCTAAGAATCATCTTTTGAGTATTGTGTTAACTTCACCAATTATTAGTACAAAGATAAGCCATTCATATAATTTTCAGTAAACAGAGAATAAGCTTCTTACAAAGCAGATTGGAGAGATTATGCACACATTTGCTATCTGCTACTCCAATCCCATAAAAGATATGAGAAATAAATGTGTTTCTTATATAATATTGCACCTTCTCAGCAAAAAGCATATCACTGAGCCTGGGCAGACAGGGAAACAATCCCTCCTTGAGGGCGCCGCATTGCAGAATTTCGAGCATAGAAGAAATCGCATAATGTGAAAAGCAAGTTCCTAAGAGGTAGCGCTATCTCAGAACCCAATACTGAATATTTGTGCACACAGAAGTACAAATAGGAAAAAATGATCCATGACTGGATGGTCATGAAATAGCCTTCAATGAAATTTAAAAAAATCACAGTGAATGACAGCAGCAGCAAAGGAGTGGGATATTCAAGACTGAGGCACTGAACGAAATCCTTCCAGTTTATAGCTAAATTTCTATGAAGACCTAATATTTAGGATTAGAGAAGACAAAAGATCAAAAGGCTGAAATTATGTTTGTTTAACTGTGTTTATGAAAGGGTATATATATTAAGAGGAGAGCTGCACGAACAAATTAATTTTATGTAGTTTTGACATATCCAGCAAAGGATAATGAAAACCACAGCTACCACTGGGAAACAACAGCGGGTAACCAGCTCCTAAAAGGGAGTGGTTCAGAAGATGAGAAAATGATAAAGATCACTTGATAAAAAGATATTGGGAAGACCAAAGCCCTAACGTGCTGCATCTTCTGATACTTCAGTTTCAGTCTTGTATGGTTTAATATAGTCAAAATGCAGGTAACAACATGACACAGAAGTGGAAAGCCAGCCTGAGGTTATTTTCACTTGAGACACAGGAGTTACCATGTAAATTGCTGAGAACTATTTGGCCTCCAGAACTTATCTGGCCTCTTTTCACTCCAGGAGGTAAGAAGACAAATATAATAACTCAGGCTCCAGCCAGGTGTCTGAAAGGACCTGCTGGAGTCAAGTCTGCAAATACTTAGTAACTTCTTGTTTTCGTATCACTGCAATTACTTGAACTCCTCTCGCATCCCATCCTGGTGTTCACACACACACTATCCAGGTGATACCTCACTTGTCTGAAAAGAGTAAAAATGTTTTCTAAGATAAAACCCTTTCAGCTCACCTCCCCCATTACTGGTCAAGGGTATTGCTGAAGAGATCCCAATGTGTCCTAAATTCTACACATAATTCCACCATTTCATACACTATGGGTTTAAGAATACCACTGCATTGCTCAGTAAGAGTACAAAACATTATTGATAAAAGCTCACACACATTTCCAACTGCAGATTGATTCAGTTGTGCTGGCAATTCCTAGCATTTTTACTGATCTCAGACTAGATTAGTCTACCTTTTAAGTGATATATACCATTCAGTTGAAATAATACAATTTCATGAACAAAGAAAATACTGAATTTATTGAAAAATGGGTAACAAATATTGCTGCCACTTATACAGCTGATTTGGTACAAAACATTTTTAAATAATTTCATATCTTTAAAAGCATGCACTGCAATTTTCTTCCATCTTGAATATTCTGTAATTACAATCAAGGCTTAACAATGTAATCACTGTAGAAAAAATTATGTATGGCCTTACACCATTTTTACAGACTAACAATAATTTAAGGACTTGTAATTAGATGTTTATGGTCTTGCTTTAATTTATGCTTTTTAATGCGATCGGTACAATCTTGGTCTGAGGTGTAAGACCTAAACTAAGACTTTGGAAAAGCTTCAGATGGTAAGTACAGAAAAAAAAAAAAAATAGGGATTTTATCTGGTCCATATCCATTCTCCAGATGTGAATTCATCTATTTCAAAAGATATTTTTTCAATTTGTGTGTAACAAAACAAAAGCATTTGAGTTTTGTACTTTCTGGTGGTTTTGGCATTTTCATTTTAAGGAAATGCTGCAGGTGGTTTCACCTGGCACCTCTGTCTAAGTCAGGATTCTCCATCCCCCCAAAAAACCCCATGTTTTCTAGTGTGAATTTTTCTAATAAGAGATAGAAAAGGGCCAGTTTGGTCTGATAAAAATTAGAAGCACAAAGCACAAATAAAAACTAAAAAAAATATGGCTACAAAGCTATCATATAACATGTATGAGGGATAGCATTTGTAACCTACTAGTGCTTATGATATTTTGAGTACTTTAAAAGTATAGCATCTCTTGCTTTTTCTACTCTTGAACACAATGACATATAAATTGCAGGAATTATGACTGGGACCTGTTTATGCTGCCTTTACATTTTTCATTCATGTTTCTGTTTCTACATTTGGTATGTAATAAAAATTTCTACAATCATCCCAAGAGTTCAACATAACAGTGCTTCAGTATTGCTACAGAAAACACTTCTATAAGCAGAGATCAGGGAGATGTCTGCAACACTACAGTCTGTGTTATCACACAGCCATTAATTATTAAAAATGCCCTGAACACTGCAGCCCTACTTAGAGCTTCTGGATATTTCATTAATATTTTCAGTGACAATAAGAGCAATTATCTTTATTACTTTCATATCACCAATTGTGACTGATATTTTCCAATAAAAGATGCATCCTTTATGTTTGGAGAAAGGAGGCTAGAGAGAGTGGGGGGAAAAGAAGACACAATTATATCTATTTACTGTATTCACTAAAGAAGACAGGACAGCAAATTTCTGATAGGAAAAGCAGCACTTGATGTGAAAATAAAAGAGAAACCAAAAAGTAAAATCTGAGAATCAGGGAAAGTGTTTCTTTCTACTTCAAATACAATACAGGAGCTAGCCAGCAGTACGAAATATCTCATGTTTTAAGATCTCTGTTTCATATTTACGTTGCACAATATTATGAGATTTTAACTTTTCCCTTGGAAATAACTTTTTTAAAAACAAAATACAACTAAAAATATTTTTGTATCACAGTAGCTTCTAAGGACTAAAATTAATCCTGGAATTGTAGTAGAAGATGGAAACAGCCATGGAAGAACTATTAATTGTTGGTGGTATAGCTTTCCTGCTCAGGAGAACTGCAATAAATCACTCTAGGAGTTCTAGAGGAGAATTGTAGGATTCTTTTCTCTTGTTTTGTTTGACTCTTAAACAATTAGTTTGATTATTTTTTCCTTATCAGATTTCCTACAATTAGAAGAAGATCATTAAATAGGAAATTATATTTTCATCAGCCATATGGTGACCTCAAAGATTTAGGAATCTAGTCTAGTCCCCATCTGTGCCAGTAAGACTTTACTGGCAATGTCAAGAACTCCATGCTGTACACAAGTGGACATGTAGCAGAGGAAACCTAAATTTGAGGTGACATGGTGCCACAGACAGTTTGTGTATAGATCCAATCTCAGATATTCAAATTCTGCCCTGGGTCATACATATAAAATCTGACATATTACAGAAAAAACGGAAATTAATAATTTGGTTGATGTAAAGTAAGGAGGGAACTTCATATAATATTTACACCAATATAAAATGGTCAGCAGAAACAGACTGCCTTTTGGATATCTGTGGTTCCATGTCTTGGTATAAAAAAGTTAATTATATAGCACTATCTGCTGAAGAGGAGAATTGACTCTCTAATAGACTTTGAGGTGGCAAAGATGAAATCAAAACTCACTAATCTGCAGTATCTTGAGACTCTAATCATGAAAACTCTCTTCTAAAATCAGGGCCCAGCTGTATTGCAGGTAAGTTTCTAAACAAAGACAAAAGGTTGGGTGATTAGCTGAAATCACAAAACTAGAAATTAACTCTGAAAGGTTGGATTTCTGTCTGAATTTGATGGTAAAGGAAGTGGTGAGGAGTAATCTTGGGAAAAAAAGCTCATGGGCTCCTTCAATCTGCCTGATAAGATAGATTTTATATAAGCCTGTTCCATCTGGAAAATTCTCCACTTGTTCATGCTCTTCATTACAAGCTAGAAGAGAAAAAGGTTTTATGCTGTTCATGAATGAATGCTCTCACTGATTCTGGGCTGGGCTGAAAATGAGAAGTAAAACACTAGAAACTTTTGCCCTACTGGGGTCAATAGGAAAAGAGGCTTTAATTTATTCAAAGTACTTCATAAATGTGCAAAAAAAAAAAAAAAAAAAAAAAAAAAAGGAAAAACAAAATGTCTTAGTTTCTCCCTTATTTTCCCCACTGAAACACTGGGAAATGTGTATTTAAAAACAAATTAGAAATTTAGGAAATAATTGGTCAAATTACAAGTAACGAATTTTATATAATAATCAACTTCTCTCTTTATATAGCATTCTTAAGTTTACACTCACTGAGTAATATTCCATAACGAAACGTGTCAGGCAGAATAGTAAGAGCAAGATTTTTTAAGATGTGGCTGTAATTTCTAAGTGTACATTTTAGAGCACTGAATATGACAGAGACCTTTTTAATTTTTTTTTTTTTAAGAGAACACATGCTCTCAATGTCCATGCAATGGTTATCAAATGGATGACCAAATTTATGGAGTAGAGTCACTATATTCATATCACTGGTATAGTCACTAGTAGTATAGCAATAACAACAGTATAGTCACTACTAGTAGTACAAAGTTACTAATATTCCTGCACTAAAGAACAGACTTAAATGTTTTCCACTTCCCTGCAGGACATACGTTGGTTGAAACAAATTGTGACCCTACCAAAACCAGCTGGTTTCATCTGATATAAATTTGTACAAAACAATATCATAGTGTAGATTTAGTGAGAACTAGTTGTTTAGAATCAGGAGATATTTTTTTCGTCTCTCTTACAAAAAGATACTAAGGGGCAAAGGAAATATAAAGAAGTGTCATGCTGTCTTTTCAATCATAATGGCTCAGTTACATCCACTGATCCCCACTGGAGCAAAGGGGACAGTACTCTAGGCCAAGCCCCCTTCTCTAATTCCCTTTTAAGACTTCATACAGCAGTGGATCACAACTAGAATCACTGCTGTCCCTAAAGCACAAGGGCTGTACGTGCCTTGCAAAAGGATTAAGAGTGGGTAGCCCCAGTGCATATGTTTACATACAACAATTTTCTACCATTCTATGACCACATGCAAATGGAAAATATGCTGCAGTGCTACACTCACAGAAGAGAAGTCCTGAGAGTTCATAAACACACTATGCATTTAAAGATTATTTCAGGAGGTTTATCATGGTCTCCTGCAACGTGAAGCTGTAAGGTTTTGAGATTTAGATGTGGCTGACCACAGATTGACTTTTACATGATCTACTTGTCATCACATATCACACTTAAGGAAAAAAAAAAAAATAAAGTCAGAACTAGGCTTCTATCTCCTTTTCAAATTTTTAAAACCAAAAATATATATTCATGCTATGTGCATGCTGACAGCTGAAACATCAACAGTGAAGAAACAGTAAACTAAGAAAAAGCAGAATATCTGCAGATAAGTTTGGACCAGCTCTAGGGCTGATGTAATTTAAATGTACTGTCAAAATGGGTAGGGGAGCCCTGCTTCAAAAAGCAAACAAACAAAAAAAGCAACCCCAAATTGACAAGGACATTGGTAAAGCTCATGGTGCATTTTAAATGAAGGTTCAGAAGTGCTTCACTGAACTGGGCTGATCTGGGCGCTGACTTTATTGCTCATGTATATGAGCCATTGCCCTGGTGAACGGCTCTTACAGTTACATATTGTTAATTCAGTTAGTCAGACACAGTACTTCAGGATAAACAGTGATAAAGCTACACCTCAGGTTGGGAAGAGCAACCTACAAAACTTGCACCTTTTTCCATTCACGAAAGGAGCATCCCTGAAGAGGGAGAAGCCCCTTATCTCCATCTCCTTTGGGAACTACTTTAAGGACATCATCAGATTTTCTGACATCTAACAACCCTAGAAAGTGTTTTAACAGTGCAGCTTAGAACAGTCTGTTGCTTGACCCATACTAACCTTTCTGTGATCGCATCTCCCATGCCCTCTACTCCAACACATAGAAGCCCAAAAAATTATTGTGATTCCATGATCACAAACTATCTCATAATCTGGTCAGAACTTTCTTGTTACAGATTAGTACCAACTGTTTACATTGAAAATCAATATGTGCAAGAGAATTTGTGTGACCTAACATCCATCTGAATATTTGCATCTAGTCTGAGACAGTGGGCTACATTCCCTCACTAGGCAATGGCAGATTTATCTCAGGTATCTTTGACTCTTTCCTGAGATGAATTGTGCTCCATCTCCTGATTATAGAAGGAGCTTAATGAACTTAAATATTCCATGGGACTTTGAAATATGCTAGATAAGTCCCACCCATGAACAGTAGATTTCTTGCATTCTGGATCTTGTTTGGTTTCCCAAAGTTGTTGTACAGTAGAGTTGGTATCCTGAGCATGGTGCTCCAGGGCTTCTATGTCAAACACTTTGAGAAGAGAAGAAAGAGTAACAGAAGTACTTCTTTCATTCATACCATATATACAAATAAAGACAAAGTGGAGATGATCTTATCATTCTAACAAGTGAAAACAAACCTCAAATATGTTAAAGCAACTGAAAAAAAAATAAAATCTTTCCCCTTAATACAGCAATATGCTTTAGGCCAGCTTTTGAGGGCAAGTTGAAACTTTTGAGGCTGTTCTCACCGATGAAGTTTTTCAGGACCCTGAGCTCCATTGAACTAGGTGCTGGACAGACACTGCCTGCTCCAGATCTCAGAAAAGGCAACGTAGAGGCTAACCTGAAACAAGATGCAGTTGTGTTACAATTGCGTTTTGCCAGCTTTCACCAACCAGAATAAAAACAAAACCTTTTTTTTTTTTAATTCTTTCTGGATGCTATAGTTGTTACCTCTCTTGTCATAGTTCTCTTTCATGTGCACTGTAAATTCACAATTTACTAATTAAAATTTACTATTCAATTACAATTAAAAAGAAATCAAAAAGAAAGATGTCAAACTTAGAGCAAAAGACATTTTAATGAGCTTTTAGCAATTAATCATGAATTGGTATTCATTCCTGAATTGAAAAGAGGAAGACAGGTAGGTGGAACTATGTCATCCATGGATCCAACAGCAATTGTCACACTGTTTTCCTTTCCTCTTTATTTACCTATCAAAGTTACACTAGAAAGAAAAAAAAATATTTGTAGTAAGCAGACC
The DNA here is from genome assembly GCF_003259725.1 of Athene cunicularia. Classification (NCBI taxonomy): domain Eukaryota; kingdom Metazoa; phylum Chordata; class Aves; order Strigiformes; family Strigidae; genus Athene; species Athene cunicularia. The sequence goes on from NW_020799095.1 coordinate 86,836,551, forward strand.
ATAAAATTTACCCTCTTTTAATGAGCATCAAAACTGCACAATGAAAAGCAATCACATACAAATATATTCAGGAGCAGTGGAATGCCACTAAATGCTGTATTTCAGTACACTAGGTGGTAACAAATACTTTTCAATAAGGGTGTGGTTTTGTTTTTACAAAAATTGCCAAGAACTTTTAAGCCTTATATCCACAGTCCTGAGATCTGAGGAGAAAATGATCTAATCTTGATTTCTATTGCTTTAATATGTCACATTCTACTAATTGAATTAACAGTAAGTTTATCTTCAATCTTCTCAGCAATATTTCCCTTTAAAATGATAAGGTCTAAGTCCCCCATAGTTTTGAAAAATTCGTTACCTCATAGACTCAGACATCCAGAAAGTCTTGCACAATTCACCAGAGTTCCAACATTGAAAAGCCTTAAAAACCTGGGCCTTCATGAGTGAGATGTTCCCAAACAAGGCTGAGAAACGACAACCCTGGAAGTTATATATAAATGCAGATTTTTCAAATAATGGTCACCCAAGTAAGGGTTGGATAGCTGACTGTTGGACCTGAATTCCTCTTTATTCACAAAAATAAAGGAAGAAATACAATTTCATAAACAAAGAAGCTGGTCATCACACTACTTTGGAAGGGATATCTGGAAAAGCAATTCCCCTCTTCTATGGGACTTCACTCAGGCTTAGACATTTCATTATGAATTCTTACCGCATACAGGTGTGAATTTCTACAAGGAAAGCAGAGTACCCATCCAGAGCACCTCAGGATGTATGCCAAAGCAAATGCATAAGAAAACACAACCAACAAGGCGCAGGCTTTTGCACATCACTGTAGGTTTTATTTCATCACTGATGCTCCACCTAATTCACCTTTGGCTGGGTTACTATGGGGCAGGGTGAGAGGGGGGAGAAAAATGAGCTATTTGTCATGGTTACAGGGCTAGCCACATCCCTCTTCCCTTCCTTATTTCTCTGAATACACCTTGCCCTCATCAAGGATATAATTCTCTAATGTATCCACTTTGGATGGACCACTGTACAGCATGTACTTGCCTCCCTCCTCTGCCTGTACTCTGAGCTGTTTGGACACAAACAAGCCAGATCCAGAAGCTGTAAAGCCATTCACAGAGCACTAAGCCTACATTGGTAAGCCCAGATGAGAGACTAACGGCTGCTGGCTCAAGTCCACATGGGCTCTGTCTCAGTCTACCATATCCTGTGCATCAGCTGATCTTGTACAGCCTCTTAAGCTGATATTGGCACCTATAAAACTTATGATCAGAAATCCATGATCAGCATCAAATAAACCACCATATTATTTGACAATGCCTTGACATAAAAAGAACAACATTTATAGAAAAGATTGGAAAACAAGACATTACATCCATCCAACTCTACTGTAATTCAAGCCTTTCTATTCTCACAGTGACCAGTAGAGCAAGCTACTCCAGGTGCCTTGGAGCTTCCCCTGTCATAAATTACTGCAGCCTCACTGGTCATCTGATCTCAAAGTCTAAGATCTACCCTCAGAAATACCCTCTCTGCCTGGGCTAGTGTAGAGCTAGCAGTTCAGTCAAATCTTTAGTGCTGAAGAACAGTCCAGTTTGAACAAAGCAAACCAATTCCCTCAGCTGGCGTGTTTGGTAATGCCAGTGGATAGAGGCAAGGTAAAGATTAAAATGCCTTCCTAAACTGTCAGTGAACAATCTGATTGATAGGAGACATGACTTTCCTGCCTTCCCTTTCATTTTGCTCTTCCTGATAAACTTTCCCATTGAAAGGAAACCAGCATTTGTACCCACTGCCTGAACCACAGTTTCAGCTCTGTCCCAGCACCACTTGGATCTGAAAGCTGGAACTGCCTGGTTTCTCGGCAGCAGTTCCTTCCTTCCCAATCCCTTACACAACTAGGGTTTAGGCCAGCTAACACCTAAAACATGGCTCTGGGAGCCCACTTTTCAACAGTATGATTGATGCTAGCAATAGGATGGATTTTGGTAAGAGAATTGTCCTGCTATATGTTATAACTAACTTCATATATAAATAGCATTTATGAGTCTGAGCTCTTAACTGGTCAATTATGTTCAAATATTTCAGTGCTCCTGAGGAATCAGATCAGGTCCACTGGCTTCAGCCACCATTCAAATTGACAGAAAGCTGTTGTAGAACAAGAAGAAAGTCAGAACAAGCTCACCAAGGTAACGCTGTAAGCACTTCACCTAAACATCAAAGAGATCATCTCATCTCATAGCTTAACATTGGAAGTTCTATATCTGTCAAATTTCACCAGGTGCTGCTTCATGAAAGAGATTTTACTTTGGGG